>NC_064409.1:70912893-71227893 GCF_023375975.1 Astyanax mexicanus | reverse complement strand
TATTTATTTATCAATATTATTATGTGTCCAAATGTTTGTGGAGTTTCCTTATAATAAATGCATTCAGCTACTATACAGTACACCCATTGCTGAAACAGATGTGACTAGTCTCTGTAAAGAGGTACTGCCAATGAAATATGACCCTGTAGAGCAGATAAACATGAACCGTTTCATACAATACTTTCCCCAGTGTTGAGCTGTGGAGCAGATCTGTGGAATGATGGAGCTCCATCCAGTACTTTGTGGTGAAGGGTTGTTGGGATGTTGGAATGAGTTAAGGTTGACCTCATTAATGCTTATGTCTCTGAATGTAATCAAATCCGTAAATCAATGTCCTTAATCTTAGTACCAAAGCCTTTCCTAGATATTTACTCCAAAAAAATGCAGGATAAACTATTTTTACATACAGAAACAATGAATGGGCAGCTGTCCCAATGGTCCATGCAGTGTTTTATCCATCCATCTGTCTATACATTTAGCCATTTATTTATTTACTGCCGATACTGATACAAATATCGATAAAAGGGCGCTTTTAGCTTATTAATAGTGCTATGATTAAGGTTACATAATGATGTTGAAACAGACCACACTGCCCTTTGAAGAGTATACACAAGTGCATTTAATGTGTCCATAGTCATTTATTTGACACACTTTATATACAAACACACAATAGTTTTCTTTTAAACTAAATATTTTATTTTTTATTAAATATTAAACAAAAACACTTTATTAAATATGTTAAATATTAAATACAGGGCTCTAGACTCATTTTTTGCACTGGTTACGCAGGAGGCTTCTTTTTTAATGTGTAGTGTAGTGAAATGGCTGCAATGGCTAACGGCTAACCAGCAAGGCTAACTGTATTTCCAAACTGAATTAAACACTTTTTTTTAAATAACAGATTGATTTATTAGAGCTTGTTAGAGTGAGTAGGATCTGTGGTTTGATATTTGATGTGGATTATGGCTGTAGTTCACTTGTATTAGTTACTTATTACATTCACAATGCCAGAATGCTGCTGTCGGCCCGATGCTAGCTGGGCTAACAGACTGCAGATGTAAATGGAGATGGCTAACGTCTAACTGCTGATGCTAAGTGTTTTTTCGAGCGATATTAATCACTGTTTTTAACAACAGATGGGTGTGTTTGGGCTGATTAGTGTTTTTTAGATACTGTGGTTTTATAGGATATGTGGATTATGACTATAGTTTGCTCCAGTCTGTAGATAATAACTTTACAACACCAGAATGCAGCTGTCAGTTTAGTGCTAGCTAGGCTAACAGACTGCTGGTGTTAATCTGTTCACACCTCGGACGCTGACTTTACAAATATTACATGTAGCCGTTCTGCTGTTCTGCGTTTCTAAAGTGAAAACTCTCTTCAGACAATCAACATTTTTTTGTAGACAAACAGCTAAAGTTTTTACTCAATCAGCCGCATACTGAAGCTGCTGGGGGTTCAGATTAAGATGTGAAACTGGAATCCGGATCAGTGATGCGTTTTGTATTAACGTTATGGGTTTATGACGGTAAGTGGATCGGCCGCGGCCATCTGATATGGTCATATCTGTATTTTTTTGTTTTTATTTGAGAAGATGAGCACTGGGACAGGTCACTAGGAATAATGAATAATAATGTAAAACACAATAGTCAATTTACATAGTATTATAGCAATAGAAACATAATAAACATAGTTATGTTGGACCAAGACTGATTAAAGGGTGGGGAAAAACAAACTTTTTTGGGAAAAAAGAAGCCTGTTACAAAAACTTTCTTATATTTTACCTTAAGTCCCTTGGATCATTTTTAATTTTTAAAAACATGGTTTGATCCATTAGTCTTTAGGACCGGACTTAAAGTGTTGGACACACTGATGTTGTCTGGTCTGGTGTGATGTGATGTCACCTAAGGCTGCTGGTGGTAAATTGCTGGTGTTCAGTTCCTGTCTGAAACTGCTCATGTGCGTCTCACCCGTGACTCAGACTGTCTGAGCTCAATACAGGACTGCCGTCACGTTCGCTCTACATGCCCTGAACACACCCTGAACTATGCAGGTGTGCACAGGAGACCAGGATTTGTGGACGTATATATGTGGACGTATATGGTCCCTGGGAAACTGATTTAAAGTTCCTTTTTCCAATTTTATAGTTACTGTGTCAATTTTTACAACACAGAGATTTACACACCTGTGAGCAGCAGGTGTGTCTGTCTGACAGCCTTTCCATTAACCATTGTTCCCAGTAGCAATGGGTCTTTAGTCCACTTAGAATAATCAGGAGGAGAACAATTAGAAGGAATAGCTCCCGGACAGGGCAAATCTAGTCCATTTACCATGTATTATTACCCCACACACCCATTTCCCCAACTCACAGACATGCAGGAGTAATTCATCATAGCAAACTCACAGACCAAGTGGTTTGGGAGGTTACTGTTGAAGAAAATCTAACATTTATGGATGGTGTGACCATTTACAAGAAGTCACAAATGCAATAAAATCCAGTATCATCTAAACATTCTGTTTTTTTTTTTCTGGAGTTTAATACTTTTGAATTAAAAACAAGTTTAAAATAGTCATTGCATTTTTATATCAATATTAATACCAATAATTACAAATTACAAATTTATCCTGAGCTAACTTTATTTTGAACAGAAGCGGGCACAAAAGACCACCAAATGCACAAGCATCTATCTATCTATCATTTGCCATAAATTACTGTTGACTGGGGGTGGGTGATATGCCCCTAAAGTAATATCATGATATTTCATGACATTTTCGCAATAGCGATTTTCTTGGCGATACGACAAAACACTGAAATAAGAAAAATATTTTAAGAATACACTACTGCAACAAAATTAAAATGAAAATATATTATTGCATATGATATGATATGGCACACCCTTATCTATTTTATATTAAAAAATACAAGAATTTTTGCCATCAAGCTGCCGGCGTCAGAGGGAGCAAAAATTGGCCCTGCTCCCTCTGGGTGGGTAGATGGCGCTCTTTCCCCACATCACTCCTAGGGTAATGTCTGCAGCACAGGGCGTCTGTGAGCTGATGTATCGGAGCCGAGCCGCTGTGCTTTCCTCCAAGTGCGCTGGCTGCTCGGCAATGCTGCATCAGCAGCAGCTCGAAAAGAAGCGGTGGCTGACTTCACATGTATCGGAGGAAGCATGTGCTAGTCTTCGCCCTCCTGGTGTGTTGGGGCATTACTAGTGATAGGGGGAGTCCTAATGAGTGGGTTGGGTAATTGGCCGTGTAAATTGGGGAGAAAAATGGGAACAATTAGAAATAAAATTATATAAAAAAAAAATACAAGAATTTTATCAGATTTGTAACAGAAGTCAATGACCCAAAATGTAGTGATACTAATAATACACTCTAAATATCTCCATATATCCAGGATAAAAGTAAAATAAATGATACTGGACAGATATAATCTGTCTTTAGTCAATATATAATGGAAAATGAGAGTTTTTTTTTGCTAAAAACAGCAAAAAAGTAGTAACCTGGTGTGATAAGTAGAGTTGGGAGACATGGCCCGATATTTCAGGGAATAATATCCTTCAATATATTAAAAAATGTTGCCAATAATAGTGTGTATGATGCAATATGGCACACCCCTACTGCTGACAGTGTTTTTTAGACTGCTAATCTGCTAAGTAATTTGTACAGTGAATATATTTTGCTTACTCACATTTAATTAACCCTTGTATAGTGCTGTGGACTCTGCTCTATTCTCAGCCACTATACATTTAGACAAAAATCCATATATCCATATATCTTGCCATATCAATACCAAATTTAAAACCTCTGGAATATAATCAAGAGGAAGATGGATGATCACAAGCCATCAAACCAAGCTGAACTTCTTGAATTTTTGCACCAGGAGTGGCATAAAGTTATCCAAAAGCAGTGTGTAAGACTAGTGGATGAGAACATGCCAAGATGCATGAAAACTGCGATTAATAACTAAGGTTATTCCACCAAATATTGATTTCTGAACTCTTAAAACGTTATGAATATGAACTTTTTTCTTTGCATTATTTAAGGTTTAAAGGAACTGTAGATTTTTCATTTTTTTTGAACATTTCAAATTTTCTGCAAACAAATGCTCTAAATGACAATAGTTAACAGTGAATCTGTCTGTGTGTCTGTCTATCTTTTTCAGAAATTACTGTTGACTGTGTTTTTTAGACTGCTAATCTGCTAAGTCATTTTTACAGTGAATATATTTTTTGCTTACTCACATTTAACAAACCCTTAGTTAATAATTAACCTTAAATTATACTGGAACACAATAGCACAAAAGCTGCTTGCTTTTGTAGCTCATGATTATTTTATAACCTTAAATATTAAATATTTCCATCAAATGAATGCACAAACTACTTTTCATCAAACATCAAACAAACCGAGCGTATCAATAATGTATCAGATGTAAGCTATCAGCGCGGTTGCATGTGACGGGGCTGATCCAACCTCAGAGGGGATTGCGCAATCGCGCTGAGGCTGACGCAACGCCGGCACGAGCGTTTAAATAGAGCGCGAGCGGATCGGAGCGGCGCAGAACGCTGCTGGGCTTCTAGAACGCACATGGAACGATCACAGACAGATCAAACGGAGGAGTTTCGCGGGAAAATAGAGTCAGAATGGTCTATAGCCAGGCTTTGGTGCTCGGGTACGGCCTGTCGGTCGGAGCTGAGGAGGATAACCTAGCAGATCTGCTGAAGAAGTTCTTCAGGCTGGATAAGGAAGGCTGGGGAACCCGGAGTACACTAACTAAAGCCACCAGCTCATCCAGTAAGTCCAGAAAATCAGTACAAACTGAGATGTTATTGTGTTTATTGGGGGGTTACAGAGCTTAAGTGGCTGTTTTTGGTGATTTAGTAAAGCTTAAATATCAATATCAATGTTTTATAAGCAATACATTGAATTATAGCTTTGTGTTTGTTTGCTTCTTGTTGGAACTCTCTGTTCCACCTTAAATATGGCAGCAATCTTTTGTTTATTATTCTTATTAGTGGTATAAATGATTAAATACATCATAAATATGTGTGAACTGCCTTGTTCCTATATATGTTACAAAAAAGAAATATACAATACAATAAATATAATTTAATAAAAAAAAGTATTTTTATATAGGTTATTTTATAACCTATATTATTATATTATATTAACACATACAAAATAAAGTGATGATGATGATGATGATGATTTGTTATATAAAGGCTAGGCTACCTAAATTTGGTGTGTCCTCCCAACACACACCCACTAGCGTCTCAGTCAGCTGACAACTACATGACAAGTCAAAGTTAGTAATTTAGCAGTTTGGGGAAAAGTAAATAGCTGACAGCGCAGTCTCCGTTTCCTCTTAAGTTATTTTAGTCACATTTAATTGTAAGAAACCATTTGTGACCTTATTTTTATTAATTAAATGAATATGTATTGATTCAATAAAAATAGATTTTTTTTTCTTATTATTATTGTTTTTTTTTTTTTTTTAGATAAGGTGTTTCAAACGAGTTGCAAAAAAATTATTAAACTAGCCTGTTCTGATTTAATTAACAAACAATGGGACAATTAATTATAGTAGTTTTTTTATTAAATGTGAAAAAGTCCAGAAGTTTGTTAAAAGTAAATAACTACATCTAAATATTTGTCCATTGTGTAAACTATCATTCTAAAGAAGATTATTTTAGTTTTTTTGTAAGATCAGCTATTTTATCTAGATTTGGACCATTTAGCTTCATTACTTGCTTTATTAGTCAGCTTTATTATTACTATTCTAATTAATATGCATTGGTAAAAGATCATTTGTTTTGTTTTTTTGTTTTTTTTTCTATCTCATGAGAATTATTGGTATTGTTCTGAAAAGATGCTTCAAAAGATTTGTAATAATTTCATTCAGTTAGCATGTTCAGATGTAATTAAATATTAGGAAAAATACAATTTTACTAATTTTCTTATTAATTTATCTTTTTCCAGGTCTTTCCTCTGAGAGTAGCTGGGAGGAGGATGAGGATGACATGGCCTGTCTGAAACTGGATTTGATCAAGCAAATTGAGAGTTGCTTGGTTTCTGCTAAGGCTGTAAGTCTGAGCTGCCGGGAGCTGCTTCTTCCGGCCGGGATGACCACACGGGTGGCTGGGGATCTGCTCCGGGCCTCTGGAGATGAGCCGTGCGGCCTGCGGGGCGCCGTCATCCACCTCTTCTTGGAAAACAAGAGCGGTGTGCAGAAACTGGGCACCATTACAGCCGACCAGAGCCTCACTCCAACCTTTGAGCTGTCTGTGGTGTTCAGGGAAGACCCTGACGGCTGGCCACCCCTCCGGCACCTGCTGGGGACTGAAGGAGCTGTGAGGCTAAGGGCCAAGTACAGGCTGATTAAGAGGAAGCTGTATTCCTCTGCTAGTCCGATTGTGATGGACTGTTGCTGATCTGGAGTCTACAAACGAGTTACAAACCACTTTTTTTTTTACATGTTGTATGATTTTGCACGTAGCTGTTTAGTTTATTAACTATATATTAGGACTTCTGCTGATAGGAAGTCAAATCTAGTGTAGTATAAAGGCTAAGAAAAAGGAAATGATTTATTTTGACTGATTTAGGAGGTAGGAAAATGGAGTTACATGCCTTTTTGCACATTTCTGCTGGGTTAATTTAATATATGTCCTATGTATAGACTACTGATGAGAACCTACACTACTATAGCGTACAACTTTAACACACCTGAACTAATGAACCTAACGGTTGCATTTCAGGGCTGCGTTTCCAAATCTAGGCTGCAATATATAGAAATAAAAGCACACTTTTTTTTTTAAGCAGATCACCACAAAGCCCTGTTAGTCTGTTCCTAATATGAGACTAATGGGCTACAGAGAAAAAGTCATCATATGACCTCAACTGCAACCAATACAGATGTTTTGCTGTAGCCTGGGACAGTGCAATAGTTCAGACTCACCCAGGGCTTCAGAGGACAAATTTAGGAACCACTGCTACATAGAACCCAAGCTGAGAACCACTGGTAAAAGAATGATGAATGTAGGAATTGAATTTGTATCATATGTTTAAGCAAGGATATTTTACAATGCATTTTGCACATTGTTGTTTAAGTCAGTGTATTTAGTTGTCTTATTTATGATGGAAATGAATGTACTTTGTTGGCCAACACTACTGTATTACTTTGTTTACAGTTTGAAATGTTCACGTGGAGTTGTTGTTGTTGTTGTTGTTGTTTGTTTATGGAGACTGGAAGACATCTGTATTTAATTATTTAACATTTGTGGGAATGTCAAAGTTGCGGAGGTAAGCTGGACTTGTCTCCAAATAACAATGTTTTCTACTTGTCAGTATTTTCTAAGCCTAATAAAAAATACTAAAATGATTTCTGTGCACTGTTGTCTTTTTCAAGTAGAATGAACTATGATTTAATCTAAGAATTACAATAGGTTAGCTGGAACATCTAAAACACTAACACGAATGAAAGTACGTACTACTTCAACGTGGTCAATATATTATACACTACATTAAAAAATTAAACTAGTTTAAAACTTTATTATGTTAAATTAAATCCTTATGTATCTCAGCTTAACCCCTATCAAATCTTACAGGCCTGTGAGTCCAACTTACACAAAAGTGAAGTGAATTGCATTCATATAATTCATTTCTATAATTTGGGAACAATAGTGAACATGGAATAGTTTATAGTGGATAATTCTCATTCATAGTAGATACTGAATCACTCGTACAAGGTCCTGAATCATTCCTTGTGGATACAGAAAAACTTATTTTAGATAGTTAACAATAGATAAATTATGCACAGTTGAATTTAAATAATGTGTAGAAGACACTGAACAATTTATAGCAGAAGATTCATACTGGATACTGAATAATTTGTATTGGATATAAAATTATTAATAGTAAATAAAGAATATTTTGTGGTGTTAACTGAATATCATTTTTTTGTATCCAAACAATTCATAGTATGAACTAAGTATGTTTCATAGAGGTTTTAAAGCTGAAATGTAAGGTCACTGCTGTACATCTTTCAGATGTATAGTTTTACTGTTCAAATTAAAACAAGCAGCTTGTGTTTCAGGTTAGTCATATTACTCTGGAAGACAAACCACCTCTTTATAGTGCTTTAACTGAGCAGTAGTGTAATAATGAGTCAGCATCACCTGACCAGCTCAGGTCAGACACAGTGAAAATGAAACCGCAACCGAATGAATTCCAATATTTTATTAACTCACAAATTAAAACAAGTAGAAAAGGATCGTTTACATGTAATTCACCTCGAGATATGAACTACACTTGGGTAAATAAACACCTTCCATTTCTACACTGTTAAAGCTACAATCAGTTTGATCAAATAATTTATCCAGCAGACACGTTTTAACTTCAACTCCATGCTCTCCTACTCACATTTTAGCTGCATTGGTTGACAGACAATTCACGTTTACTTTGATTTAACATAGAAGTACTACAGACAGTAGCTTCAGCAAGAACCGCTTCACACCATCCTTTAAAAGATCAGAGCACAGTGACCCAACAAACCCAATGCTCTCCTCCTTTCAAAGAGTTCTAGAATGTTCTTATATATCCATCCATTCCCACATGACTCATACCACTAGAATGATCTCAATCATGCTGTTCTTAGAATGCTTTCAGTTTTCTTATAATTCTAGTATGGTTCAAATCATGATGTTCTCACAGTTCTTTGGATTTTTGTACTCAATCAATCTTTATGCACTTAGAATTCTTTTGGACTTTCATACCATTCTAGAATGTTCTGAACTTTAATGTCCTTAGAATACCTTCTGACTTAAATGTTTTATTAATCATGCTGTTGTTAGAATTACTTTAGATTTCTCTACAATTGTAAAATGTTTTCAGCTGTTTTTAGAAGTCTTTCAGTCTTCCATACCATTCTAGAATATTCTAAACCATTGTTGCTTTTAGAGATCAATACCATTGTAGAATTTTCTTAAATCATGCTTATTTTGGATTTCAGTACAATTCTGGAATATTTTCAATTATGCTGTTCTTAGTATTCTTTCAGCCTTTTAGAATGTTCTGAACTGGGATGTTCTTAGAATGCTGTTAGATCTCAATACCATTCTAAAAATGTTCCAAACTGTGATGATCTTATAATGCCTTTAGACTTAAATACTGTTCTAGAATGTTCTGAACTGTGATGTTCTTAGAATGCTTTCGGCCTCAATGCCATTCTAGGATGAATGATCTCTGAACTTTGTTCATAGAATGCTTTCTGACTTTAATACCATTATAGAATGTCATATTAATCATCCTGCTGTTATAATTATTTTGATTTCTTTACGGTTCTAGAATATTTTCAGTTATGCTGTTTTTGAAATTCTTTTAGCCTTCCATACCATTTCTAGAATATTCTAAATCATTGTGTTCTTAGAATGCTTGTAGATGTCAATACCACTCTAGAATGTTCTTAATCACGCTACTCTTAGAATTATTTAGAATTTCCGTACAATTCTAGAAATTTTCAATTACGCTGTTCTTATGATTCTTTCAGCCTTCTAGAATGTTCTGAACTGTGATGTTCTTAGGATGCATTCAGACATAAATACTGTTCTAGAATGTTGAAAAAACTGATGTTTTTAGAATGCTTACAGACTTCCATACCCTTCGAGAATGTTCTCAACCATGCTGCTCTTAAATTGTTTTCAGACTTTCATTGTTCTAGAATGTCATTCCCTAATTGACATTATGTTAGAACATTTTCATCCTTCACACATGCTAGTGTTGAGTGTTGTGTTCTGTCTTCAAAGTTCCATTGGTTCGAACCACACATCTAATCAATGCTACAAACACCTTTTAAAACACCTCCACACACAAATGTGATCGAGAACCAATCTTTTTCTGAGCACGGAACCCACGTGCATCCTAGAACACTGACCCACGTGATATTTCTTCTGCAGCCGACACCAAGTCCCTTCAAACTGAGACAACTTCAGCGGCGCATTCCAGGTGCTACTGCACGCTGAGGAACATTCAGACGTTGTGACGATGTGGCGATGATGGGAGTTGTACATTCCTGCTTAAAGCATAAAGGCTGATTATCATATCGAACATCCCAAAAACTAAGCTTCAAGCCTTAAATATGAGTTTTTCCTCAACTGAACATATTAGAATAACCAAGTGTTGCTCTGCTTAAGATCAGAGCACTGGTCTCAGAGCTCTGTTCTCAGCTTATCTGGTCCTTTTTAACTCCAGTTTAATTCACAGCCAGGATTGATTTGGGCAAGGAAGTCTAGCCCTTAGAGCCTTGTTGGTTTTGAAGTTTTCTATCCACCACTTCTCTTCATTTCTTCATCTTCATGTCAGCTTCTATGGCGCTGCGGCGCCCCCTGGTGCCTCCATCCTAAAAGAACAGAAAGCAGGGAAAACAGGGGATGGCAGGCATGAGTCTGCTGAGTCCGTTAGCCTTGACCCACCAGACCATGTGTGCTTAATACTGGCCATGTAACAGGCCTTAAAACAAGACGGGGGGCTTTTCCAGTCCCTTACTCACGCATGAACTAAAACAAACACGTGCAACATACACCAATCAGCCATAACATTAGCACCAAAAAAGATAAGAGCACTTCAGTTTCTGAATCGGTTTATCTGATTCTGCTATTTATAGGTATATGTTTGAGTAAATTGAACATTGTTGTTTTATTCTATAAAATACGGACAGCATTTTTCTCAAATTTCAAATAAAAATATTGTCATTTAGAGAATTTATTTGCAGAAAATGAAAAATGGATAAAATAACAAAAAGATGCAGTGCTTTTTTTAGACAAGAAAACAAGCTAATATTCATAAAGTTTTAAGAGTTCAGAAATCAATATTTGGTGGAATAACCCTGGTTTTAATCACAGTTTTCATGCATCTTGGCATGTTTTCCTCTACCAGTCTTACACACTGCTATTGGATAACTTTATGCCTATCCTGGTGCAAAAATTAAAGCAATTCAGCTTGGTTTGATGGCTTGTGATCATCCATCTTCCACTTGATTATATTCCAGAGGTTTTAAGTTTGGTAAAATCAAAGAAACTCATAATTTTTAAGTGGTCTCTTATTTTTTACAGAGCTGTATATTACTGGGATATATTAAACAGCAAGTGAACACTTTGAGCTTAGAGGCATTATTAAGTAAGTGGTAGTAATGTTATGGCTGACTGTCCGACCACTATAAAGATAATTACTTTCATTTGAATGAATAAGGAATATAAGAAATATATATTTTAAGGAGCTAATTAATTGTTAAGTATTTTATACATTCAAACATAAAACATGACTTAAAAAGTTCTTAGTCAATTTTTACATTATCAGATGCATGTAATGTTTGTACGTGTTTTTGTTTTGTTTGTGTTATTGGACCCCTTGAAAATGGAGATGCAACATCTAAAGATGTTCTAGTAATAATAAACTGTTATCAAAGGGCACTCTGTTCAAAACTATTACCCATATCTTGTACTTAGTACTGATGACATAAATTGTACACCTGTGTACTCTCTTAAGTGTAAACCCTGTGTGTTTTGAAACGCTTATACACGTGTGCATCTGTGCAGGAGAGAGAGAGAGAGAAAAGAGAGAGAGAGAGAAAAGGAAAGACAGGATTTAGGGGGGCAGAGAGCAAAGCCGTAACCTGGATACTTACAAAAAGAGAGAGAAGGAAAGCAGGAGAGGCCATGGGGAGACTGTCCTGTAGGAGGACAAACAGCAGTGAGAAAGAGACACACGCGCACGCACACACACACTCACTCGCTTCTGCAACTCAGGCCATCAACACACACACACAGACCATCTTTCACCTACAGGAACATACAAACAAAACTACAAATACACAGACATTCCAGGCTTACAGACAGAGCTGAAGCAGACAGAATTTTTGCAAAAGTGATCTACAAGGTGATTTCTGAGTGTCTGGATTTCAGCACACAAAAACAGAAGCATAGCACTGCTAATAATAAAGGAAATATGAAACTGAAACCAGTTAGATTCACAACAATGTATAAAAATAACTGGTCCCAACTAACATTTACTCTTTATTAGCTGTGCTAATAGTGATATTTCGAGAGGCTTCCAGCTGCAGCTTCACAGACAAAGCCCTTGGTTGCTCAGAAGCATTGTGCTGGGTGGAATTGAGGCCTGTGGCTGGATGGGAGTAATATTTAATATAATCTTTAATATAAAAGCTCCAGATAGCCTTAAAAACACTACTATTTTCTTTTTTTCATTTTCATAGTCCATTTAAATCAATACAGTATAAACCAAATATAGAAAATTAGCACTCTGTAAAAAAATTGATAAAAAATGGTAAATTGAAGTGTATTATAGTATAAATGGATGCATGTATTGTCTCAGTAAAACAAGTTTTTAAGTTGTTTTTATTAAGTTTAAAGCAACAGTCCTTTAGAATGCTTTCTTTTAAATTAAATGCATTAATATTTTGTGGGGAAGCGACTAAATATTCTAATAAACAGCATCAGTGCGCTTCTGCAAAGCAAACTATATTAAGTCTAATACTGGGTTTGCTTAGAGTTTTTCTGAGCACAACCGCTTTAGCTGGTTACCCAAGCAACCACAGTGCTGCTAATGGTGCTGTTACAAGAAATACTGTGAACATAGAGATATCAGATTCCCAAAACTCAGTCTTCATCTGCTCATTCACTTATTATTAAACCAGAGAAATGCAAAATTAGAACAGAATAGAGATGGGGAGATTAAACCGAGCACAACAGAATCTGATGAATCCATAAAATTCATCCCGTCTGAAAAGATCAATATTTTTTTTAGCATGCTTAGTGCAATCAAACATTTTCACCAAACACTTAGAGACTGTCTTTTTAGTTAGCACGGGACTCAACTAGCTGTAGTTTGTTTTTGTGTGTGTAATTTACAGTTACAAGGCTTTTCACACTAATGCAATGGAGTCGATTGACTCTTTTTAAAAATGTTTCAGGACCTCACATTCATATTTCAATCAATCAATGACCAAACTCCTTGTTTATAACACCTCTGGCGAAGCTGCAGCTGGATGCTAATAAACATTTGTGGGTGAAAGCAAGCAACGTCACAAAACACGGAGCAAGCTAGGCATCTCTAGCAGCAGAGAATCAGAAGAAAGCTCACACACACAAGCTAGTGTTAGTCCACAGCAGGTTATAGACGAACACAGAGACAAGCGCAGGTAAAGGTGGGACAGAAATACAGGTGAAACAGAGAGAAAGCTTGGACTGATCCATGTGATCTGTATGTGTAACATGTCTGTGATAAATAAGAAGATGTTTGATGTCACTGTATGTGATGAAATCGCTCACGTGCACATTCTGTGAAAGAGGACTCAATGAGTGAATCATGAGGGGGTGCTGGGGTATTGCGCTGGTTGAGAAAGTAGGAGGTAAGGTGTTAAGACTGTACAATTTCCACAAAGACTGACAAATAACACAACCTAAAAACATGGCATAAATAACCACGATGGGCCTGGATTCCCAAAAGCTTTGTGGTAATCAGATTATCTTATCTCACAGAGAGAGAGAGAGAGAGAGAAGCCACAACTGAGAGAGCAGTTCTAGCACAGCTGACGGTTTTGTTTTGACACAAAGCTGGTTCAAAGCCTCACACTTTAATAATAAGGGTTTCAAATATTAAACTACACTGTTGCTGAAATTGTTACAAATAGAAAGAAATTGAACTAAAATTAGCACTCAAACTCCCTAATTTGTCCATATGATAAACACGGTCATTCCAGTATACAGTGAGGAAATTAAGCATTTGAACACCCTGTGAATAATTTATTTGTGTGTTACTGCTGCAAATAAGTAAGTATTTGAAAACCTGTGAAAATCAATGTTAATATTTAGTACAGTAGTCTTTGTTTGCGATTATAAAGGTCCTGTAGTTTTTCACCAGGTTTGCACACACTGCAGCAGGGATTTTGGCCCATTCCTCCACACAGATCTTCTCCAGATCAGCCAGGTTTCTGGGCTGTCGCTGAGAAACACAGAGATTGAGCTCCCTTCAAAGATTTTCTACAGTGTTTAGGTCTGGATACTGGCTAGGCCTACTTATTTGCAGCAGTAACACACAAATAAATTATATAAAAATAAATAAATAAATAAAAAATACATTTGTGATTTCCGGATTTTTTTTTTTCTTTTAGATTATGTCTGTCTCTCACAGTGGACATGCACCTAAGATGAAAATTTCAATTTGACCCTTCCATGATTTCTAAGTGAGAGAACTTGCAAAGTCGCAGGGTGTTCAAATACTTATTTTCCTCACAGTACATGCTTTATATATGCAGAACACTTCTGAATAAATGAAGGGGCTAAAAAGCTTATTTATTGACTGTTTCTGGGGAATAAGTGGTGGATAAGGGACAGGTAAAATAACACATTTAACTGGTAAGTACTGGTTTAATGGTATGAATCAATCACACAGTCAACATATTAACTTATTTTAGAGATAATTAGTTACAGCCCTAATGTTATATAGCAGTGAGAGTCAGATCCACCAATACATCAGTGAGTTTAGTTCTGATATGCTTTTGAGCAATCTGATCTGAATCAACTAGCTGCACATATTTTTGAATGCAACCTGCATCCAGGTCCACTCATTTTATTCTTTAACACTGTCCATTGTCATGCACACACACAAAAAAAATCTAATTATACACACACACACTGACATACCAAAAGTCATGGGATAGCAGTATGTCAACTGATCATAAGTGTTACCTCAGGGTATGGCTTGTTAGGTGTGGGAATCACAGGGCATCTCATGATTAGATATTACCACGACATGTTGCCCACAATAATGGTGATCACGATATTGTGATAATATATATTACAAGACAGTTCTCTACAATACTTTGTGGAACCTGTGTTACTGAAGAGGATAAAATACTCCTAAATAAGCAAAAAACAGGAATTATTGATTTATTGGTGTTTGAGTTTCACAGAATTTGACAACCAATATTCTTCACCACAGGTTTACCCTGTTTGTTGATTAGCGCCATGTGGAGCAATGCAGCAGTAACTTTAGTAGGTCAAATATGGTTTTAGTGTTTAAGGAAGTTTAGATCACCTATGTTTCAATAAAAATATCCATATTTGATGCCAGGTATTAATAATGTATCGCAAACAAAATATGGATATTTTTCCTTGCTTGTTCAAGTTGTGTGGATGCATTTAACATTTCATGATTCCTTAAATCACAGTGTCGTGTACCTACCAGAAATATTTCACAGCAGGCATTTCCACCCACAGTACACAGTGCAGTGGATTATGACCAATAGCATCTGACTAGATGACTAGAGTGACTTCCTGTTCCATGACTTTTGGTATGTCTGTGTATATACAAAAACTGAAAGCAGTTGTAGTGATGAAAGGCCAGTACTGATTTAGCTTGGTATGGTCTGGTATGGTATGTGTTTCTATTAGTTACAATTGTTTACATTAACTATGAGGAACACATGACTGGACACCACAAGGAGGCATGCATATGGAACAGGTCATGCAGCTGATGTGGACAGAAACAGTCACTGACACTTGTCACTAGTCACTTTGGCCACAAAACGATAACAAAATCTTACCATATCCTAAATCTGGAAAAAAGCTCAGTGCACAACTGTGTGCATATTATTTTTATACAGCAATTGCATGGCAATTCTGAAGCAGGGCAGAGTATGCACACACGTGTGGCAACACTGTACTGATGCGTTAATAGTACATTTACTTCAGATTTACATTAAAGGAACGCTGGACGCTTGTTTGTCATATTTTACAACCCCGATATAAAAAAGGAATAGTAGGTAAATGCTTTTAATACTCTGATTCTCTAATTTAGGAGAAAATTCCTGATAACCTACTGTTGTTGCTTTGTTTGTTAAGTGCCTGTGCGTGCATATAAATACAATATTTGTGTGTGTGTGTGTGTGTGTGTTTTTGTGTTGTGTGGGAGTTTGTGTGTGTTTTAGTCTCACTGACCTTTTCCATAGTATCTTGTTTGGAGTTGTTTCTTTTCCTTCTGGGCATGGCAGCTGGTTCTGGCTCTAAATGTGC
This sequence comes from Astyanax mexicanus, assembly GCF_023375975.1. Classification (NCBI taxonomy): domain Eukaryota; kingdom Metazoa; phylum Chordata; class Actinopteri; order Characiformes; family Acestrorhamphidae; genus Astyanax; species Astyanax mexicanus. Next base: position 71,211,802 of record NC_064409.1, on the reverse strand, counting down.
ATCTTTGTGTGCTGGGCTCAGGGTCTACATATATGAGACTGGGGGTTAGCGTTAATCCCACTACCCATATTGATAGGGACTTTAGCAAAATGCTCTGGGTAGGTTTATATATTTATGTGTGTTATCAGGGGTTAGTTAGTTGAATATTTATTCATCTGTCTCCTCAGGGCTCCTTCCCGCAGGTCCTTTTGTATCTGTGTGTGTGTTTGTGGGGATTACCTTGTCGTTGGGGTCCTGTTTGCGGTTAGCCTCACGCCCTCTCAGACTTTTGGCACTTATGCCGGACTCTGAGGTCTGCATGATGAGCTGGGTAGCCAGGAACTGCTGGATCTGCTCCAGGACATCTCGCTGCATCTCCAGAGCCATGTGGTAAACATCATGATCTGAGCTGTTGTACATCACTGCATTCTGGAACATCAGCATGATGTCCCGCTGGAACTCTGCCGTCGTGCGGATCTGCCCCGTCTCAATGTTCTTCTTGATCGCTGACAGGTCCATGGGCCTTGAGGGGAGATTTACGTGATTTGAGTGTCACAAAACTATAATTTAAAAATACTAGAAATGGTAATGATGCATTAACGATAGCATGTATAGGTCAATAATAAACCATCATAAGCCATATTAGCACTGAAAATGTATTTATTTTTTATTTAACATCATATATACATACACACACACACACCATTATTTCAACTTCATTGACAACAGTGTTGTCTAGTTTATGGGTAGTAAATCTAGTAAATACATGATTTTTTCATGATTTTCATGCCTTCTAGGCAAATTTTCACGACCATACAATTTTTAAAACAGTGCAGATATGGAAATTAAAACCAAAAATCAACTAAAACTATAATCAAAATTGATTACAGTACGCCTAAAATGAATCTGACACACAATCTTTAATAATAAAGTGTGTGTCAGATCCAGAGAGCTCCATTGTGTAGGGCTAATTTACTAAATTAACTAGATTTTCTCAGTCGATAAACTGAAACACAAAGATTTGTAGAGCAAATTTTCATGACTTTTTCAAAACTTTGTGGGTATTTTTATTTTTCCAAAACTTATCCAGGCCTAAAAAATTCTATTTTTAAATTTCATTAATTTTTCAGTTTTGTCATGACCATACAAACCCTGTGCATCAAAATATTTTAACATACAAAATATAGTAGTGCCAGAATAAAAATGTTCTCAGAAAATATACTATAATAATGTTTATTCAAATTGTAATTATTACTATACCCTACACTACAACTTAAATACAATATACTTACTGCCCACTCTTATTTTAGTGAGATCTGATCACAGAAGTAGTGATAAGAATACAACAATACGTTTAAAGCGTTCATTTAAAAACTTGGTGGAATTTCTTTTAAACCCTTTATTTTCTGTGGCCTTTTTATACACCCTAGGGATAACTAATTGGTAACTACATGCAAAGCAATGCAAATTAACTGAGTTGTTTCTAATTGGGGGGTAAGACAGGTACAGCCTGTGGTTCCACTGAGTTTATGAGATAACATATAAAAACACATGATATTTGTGAGTTCAGCTATTTATTTAAATACCTGTGGACAATGCTGTGGTACCCAGGAGCGATGTCATCAGACACAGGCTGTAGAAATACACTTGCGTACCTGCACAACACAATATAAACTGTTACATTATAAACTGTTAAAACCTGGGCTTCTGCAACTGTTCAGCATTGACCTAAATGATTAACACTTGCCTGTGATTGGCTGCTGCCCGCCACACCAGCATGATAGCTTTCTTCCAAATCTTTTGAGCCTGCAAAGCCTCTTGATCCTCACTGCATATGGAACTGATGCAGAGATGTGTGAATTAAAATGAAGCATATGTAATAAGATATAAAATAGTGCTGTGCGATATGACGATAAATATCGTGGGGACAATAGAACAGTGTCTATCGTGCTACTTACCTACTTACCTTACCTCGTTTCTACAGTAATTTCATCAATTATTCATGCAAATATATAAAGTAGGCTACGATGAAATGTATTTGGCGTGGTCACTTCGCATAAACTCGGTTTATATAAGTGATAATAAAGTAATCTTCGCCAAAAAAAAGCTTCATAATGTGGTTTTGCGACATGATACTGTTTTACATTATTTGACGGACACGCCGGTTTGCGACATGCTTTACGTTATTAAACTCATGGGAGCTGAACAATGGAGACGCATTGTTCTTTTGAAAAAATTAGCTACTGCATCTACCTCATCTTTTTTCATTTGATACATATATATTGCTGCACTAAAAGGTAGTAATTCTCATGAAAGTTTGGTTTAATGTAACTTTGAAATAAAGTTGGAAAAAAAGTAAGCAATGATTATTTTGTCATATTTTTTGAAGAATAACTGAAAACATACTTAAATGTGGTATATCATCATGATATATATTGTTATCGTAATATAAAAAATTCCATATCGTAATATATGATATTTCCCATATCGCCCAGCACTACTATAAAATACCATCATTCAGCAGTTTATTAAACATTATTTTATATGATTTTATATTCTAATGCTTCATACACACAGACACACAATACTCACAACTGAGAGGAGGCAGGGCTGCTGGCGGTGGAGTCTGCAGTGGTGTATCGCTGGGAGTTGGTGCCATACCCATCCTCACTCTCACTGGCTGGAGGGTCCACTTCTGAGAGATACGGACCCTCTCCACACTCTTTCATCTCCATCCCTTCATCTCCATCCACTTCACTCCCTCCATCCTCTTCCTTCACCTGTAAGGAAGGATATGAAGTCACTCAATATAACAATTATATCATAGATCAGCACCCACTTCATCTCTATTATTTTATAAACATTCAACAACAAAGTGTCCGATGTTATCTTACTGTGGAATATATGGTTTTAATCTGAATAAGTCTAGACAATTAGTGTGATATAGGCAGTAAAACTACACTGATTCTAGGGCTATGTCCAAATGCCAGGGTTCATACTGTTTTAAATAAACTTCTCATGACCATACGATTTTTAAAACGTCAGTGCAGACATGGACAATAAAACCAAAAATCAACTAAAACTATAATCAAAATTTATCATAGTTGGCATAAAATGAATCTGATAAAAAAATCTTGACATACAATCTTCAATAATAAAATGTGTGTCAGAGAGCTCCATTATGTAGGACTAAATTACTGAACTAACAGATTTTCTCTCTCGATAAACTAAAACAAAACTGTAGACCAATTTTCACTGATGAACTTTCTGGGTATTCTTAATTTTCCAAAACGTATCCAGGCCTTAAAATTGCTATTTTCAAATTCCATGACTTTTCTAGGTTTTTCATCACTGTACAAACCCTGAAATGCAAATTTGACACTACGACAATATGCCTGTAGTCAGATTTTTACTTCATTACTTGATCCCGCTATGATAAGTGTTACAAAGGGAGATGTTTATGTTTTCTTTTTTGCTGCCTTCTCTTTCTATGCTATCTCACTCTTTTTATCAATCCTGCAGGTTACCTGTGAGAGGGAGGAACTGACTAGTTGATCCTGATCCTGCATCACAATAAAGCGCTGGCCGATGTGGAGTACAGCGCGACACCCGACCCATTCAACCACCACGCCGCCCAGACCAAACCACCTGGCTGTTTATTTTATTGTTTGTGCTGTTGTGAGTAAAACCCAAGCTGTTTAGATAATTGAAGTAGAACACGTTATTTAACCTTAATGTTTTGTCACAGTACTTTTGTAAACACACGTCAAACATTACAAAAAGCCAAATGTAGCACTGTAGGGGACAAGACATGCTTCTTTGGGGGAGTGGTTATTTTCTCCTGTGTTTTGTTAGTTAGGGAGGGAGGGAAGATTTATGTATTTTTGTTTCTTTTTTTTTTTTGGTAGGTAAGTCAATCCTTTGTTCGTTATTTTAGGCATTCTTATCCCTAAAGAAAATTCTACTATTTGTTTAAAATAAATCACTGTGGCTTGTATTTCTGTGGCCGGTATCATCTTTGGTCTGGGCTGGAAATGCGTGAGCGGGTGTCATCATAGCTTATGTTACTGGACTGGTTTTCCAGGCTAAATATAATAAAAGGAAAGATATTACAACACAAAAAATCCAGCTACCTTCTGTTCTCTCCCTGATGCTGAGCTGTCCTCCGAGTCGAGGCAGGGAGTTTCAGTCTCAGGTTGAGCCCACTCTTCACTTTCAGCCTTCACTGAAGGGCAGGGTGTTCTGTTCGCTGTTGGCTCCTCCTCCTTTATTGCTTCTTGCTCTCCTTCTTTCTCTTCAGGTGGTCGCTGTTCAGGCTCCTGCGTTTGTACCGTCGTCTCTGGTGGGGCCGCAGGCTCAGAGTCACCAAGCGGCCCCTCGGTTGTCCCAGATTCCCCAGCGTCTTCTAGCGGCATGGCTGGCTCTACCTCCTGAGGCTCTGGGATGGGCAAACTTGCCGGGACCTCAGCAGTAACTCTAGGCTGTGGGGTAACTAGGCTAGGCTCTGGCTCGACTGTTTTAAAGGCCTGGTGCTCCCAGGGGTCAGAAAGAGCATGGCCCCCAGCCACGGCTTCCTCACACAGAGAGAGCGCAGCCTCCACTGCGGCCGCATCCAACACCTCCACTGATTCATCCACCTGATAGGAAATAGAAAACACAGCAAATGAAGTAACAAACAATAAAGGAATCAACTGTTGATTAAATTGTGTGGATCACTTATTAGAGTCTTATTAGTGTTTATGCAGCTGACAAAGCCTCTATACTAAAATGTTGCAAAAATTAGAATAATAAAAGTTTACCGCTGGGCATTTCCATCCAAACGTTTCACAAAAGTTGGATGCAATTACAACATTTTGGTAGGAAAAATAGTAATTTTAAAGTAATTTGAGCTTAAACTCAATACAGTTACATGAAGACGATGTAGATTAATATTATGTAGGCTACTTGCTTTTAGCAGAATCATCTTTACAGTCATTTGCTTTCTATTTTTATGGCCATCACTGGGCAGAACAAGTGGTGGTCAATATATTAATGGTGAAAATCTCTGTGCCACACAAGAACATCCTCCAAATATCTAGGAGAGCAGTGCTGAGCCATTTTTCAGATGAGATTTGGAATTAGCCTACAGAATATCAAAAGCAAGCTTTGAAAAACAATGTATCCGTATTGGACCATCCACAGGATCGGTTGGAATTTTATATACATTACATTTTAAATTACATTACATTACATTACATATACACTGTATTATTGTTAATTAAACTGCACATATTGTTTCTGGATGCACAAATGGCACTCGGAGCTTAATAAGACATTTGGCTTAAGATATATATTCTGATTTTCTACCTCTACCTCCTAGCAGGGTTAATTTATGTGCACTTTTAACCAGCTTCTAGCAAACCAAAAGCATTAATGTGACAGTTTAGTACATTAAAGTGTAGGGGCTGCAACTACTGATTATTTTGGTAGGCGGCTTATCCAGTGATTATTTTTTCAATTAGTCAACGATTATTTCTGCCATGTCCTCCATCTCTATGATAGAATGATAAAACTATAGAAACAGCTGAACATGAGATTTAAAAAAGGCATTTAAATGTCTAGAGGTTGTTAAAAAGGAAATTACTGGAAATTACTGATATTTGGTGGTTAAAAATCTGGTAATCTGGTGTGTTTGGGCACTTTTGGAGTGAGCCATTTATCTATCTCCCATTGCAGTTCTGTCCCCTGCACTTTGTGTAATGCAATACTGTTACAAATTAAGGATTAGTCGACAATTAAATTTCTAGTCGACAAATTAAAAAAATCGTCATCATCGACTAATCGTTGCAGCCCTATTAAACTCACTACAAAAAAGAAAAATGCAAACAGCCACCATCTGAAGTCTACTTATGTGAATTTGTTTGTTTGTTTGCAGCACACATGCAGTACCTTCTCTTCAATAATAGCAATGATATCCCCCACAGTCTCCAGGTCCAGTTCATCCCCCATGTAAGACACAGCCACGAGGTTCTCCTCGACCAGCTCTCCCTCTCGGCCCTCTGTCTGTTCGGAGTCGGTCTGCACCGCCAGCATTGTCTCAGGACCAGAACACTCTGCTACTGATGCTCCTAACATAACGCACAAACACACAATTTGTCTTTATCTTAAAGAACAGTACTGTTTACGCTGGAAGGTGATGATAAGCTGTGTTTTTGGCAACATCCCAGAAGACAGCTTTGAGATGCATGGCTCCGTGTTAATGCGTTAAAAAGCCCATCCAGGCATCAGGCTGGTTTAATGGATGTCATGGATTTGAGACAACGTACAAGAGATGACAAACACGTCAACTAAATGGATGAATGGGATGAGGACAAACAGGCAAACAAACACGGTTTAAAATATATAAAAAGCATCTAAAAATAAAAACTTAAATGTACAAACCACCAACCAGTATTAGGCAAAAGTCATCATGCTTTTTTGGCAGAGAGAGAAAGAGAGAGAGAGAAAAAGACAAGCAGAAAGACACAGACAGGTAGAGAGATAGGGAGGGTGTGGATGAGGAAAAAGTGGGAGAGGCAAAGACCTGTGCTGGGTATAAAGTGGTGTCCTGGAGCAGGGGGGGCTACAGTGGGGGGATTAGGGGGCTCAGTGCTGGCTGGCATCTGGACTGTGGGTGAGCACTCCAACAGACGGGATAACGTGGGCGCATCTGACACGGAGACACACACACATACATAGAGCTACAAACACACACTCACACTTTAAAAGCAGCAAGCCATAGACCACTGAGCTTGTGTTGTCCGTTTATAGATGACTTATGTCTTTATATATGTGGGACTTTTAATATCAGAAATGAATAAATAATAAAATGCTTTTATGTATTTTTTTGTTTTTTTGTGTGTGTGCATACAATTTTTTCCTGCACATCACTGGATCCTCTGAATTACGAGAATGTTTGAGAGTATATATACGCTAATTAAGCTATATGTCAGCAAATGCTAATGCTAATGCACATCAGTTAGATGTTGGTACGCTACACCAGACTAAAACTGGCATATCACTTTTTGGTTTGTCATCCTTTTGCAAGAATGATTACGAATATTGTAAAAGGTTCTGATCATGGTGAGTAGTGCAGCCCAAGTAAAGATCAACTTGTAGGGCTTGTCAAACACCAGCTTTAGCTGGTAACTGGTTTCAGATTATGATGCAAGCTGTTCCCCAATTATTAATGTGGTTGAAAAGCTGCTCATCCAGGTAAAAACATGCTCCATGTTGGTAAGTAAACTAGCTAAACATATCTTGTACAGGAGAGCATATGATTTAATTTGAGTTTGATGGTTAGCTGGTCTATGAGTGTGACGTGAGCTGATCGTACTAATGTCTACTGAAGTCAACTCAGTATGAAAGTAGCATTAACTTACATGTAGCAATACTTAAAGCTTCACTAGGTAGGATTGAGATTTTGTACTTGCGGGCTCCCCCTACAGTTGTAGAGCATAATAAATGTTTCAGGCGGATTAGTTTCTCTTTCTCGTTTTCTGGCTTTCACAGACATATTCGGTCTTTTTCCAGCTTCTGTCAGAGTGTCTGTATGTTATTTTGTAAAGAATGAACCAGTAGTCCTTATAGAACTGTTAGAACTAAAGGTCGTAAAGCAGGTCGCAGTTCTCGTGAGTGTTGGTCACGGCCGCCTCGGAAAACTTACAGAGTCTGGTTTGAGCTCAGAGGAGCTCTGGCACAGACACAAGGACACCACTATTCCTCATATTACACCTCAATGCAGGGCTGCAGTGAGTTTCAAGCTGTAATTTTATTTCTATAAAAAGATCAAATATCAAGGAAATCCTACCTAGTGCTGCTTTAAAATTTGACTCTTAAACAAATGAAGCATAATTCAAAAAGATCTAGTCATGTTTAGAAAAAAAAACACAAATATAGGTTTCTGAACATATTAAATTATTCACCAGAGAAACAATGTCTCCAATAATTTCTGCATTTAAAAAAAAAAAAAAAACAAGGTTAGATCCAGAGTGACAAACACGGGCATACTGAGGGCTATAGAATGACACACAGCATTCAGTGGTCTATTTTGGAATCACATCAGTGGTTGTCAAACCGGTCCTCAGCAAATATATAGGCCAACTTGGGAAGGACTGGTTTGAGATGTATTACGAAGACAAACTAAAAAAGAAATCATGACATTTTATTGCACAAACACACTAAAATTCTCATACCCCTTAAAAAGGCAAATTACAAAAAAGATCTGAGAAGAAAGAAGCACATATTTAGAAGACCTAAGTTCTGTGTGCAGGCTGAATAGATAATCATGGATCAAATTTGTTTTTTGGCTGGGGCATCACATGAGAGCTGTTTTTTGTACTTACTGCACGAGTCTATTTCATTGTTCTATGTAATCTTTTCATTTCTAACTTCCATGAACATGCACCTTTTAAAACACATTTGGAATATACAGACTGTTGAATGCAGCAATATAAATACCCAGATCTAGGCATTTACCTGCAGATACTTCATGACCAGATGGAAGACCAGTCGAGGAGGTGTGAACCTCCACCCCATGAGCACCGTTACTGAGAGCCACAGCAGCCTCTCCCTCCACCACCTGAAAACACATCAACAACTCTCACTGTCGGAGTCTGACATGCCATCTTTATTTCTAAGCACAAGTGTTTGTGGTTATTTATCATCACTGACATGCTAAGGTAAAGGATCAATTTGCACGTGTAACTCCAGACAGTAAGAGCTTACATCATGCTTTTGCTTTGCCAAAAATGCCTCCACTTGTAAAAACTGAAAGCAAAAGAAAAATGGCAAATATTATGCGTGAAAGGGATGGAATATCACTTGTGCCCAGGTTAGAAGAAATATGGCAGCATGACTGTTGAAATAGTTTTAAAAATCTGACTGCTTTTAAACGTAGATTAAGCCTAGTCCTTGATTACACTGTATTCTGTATTGAAATGTACAACTGAAAGGGAAATGTAGTCCAGGTCAAGGCTTAATTCGTTTCTTGGAAAATGACCCTAAATACTAATAATATTAAGAGACAGAATGCATACAGAATGCTTAAAATAGAGAATGCATGAATCAGCTTGTTGCAAAAAGACTTAACTTATGAATGATAGCACTTTTTCACTAGATGATATGTGGCAGGTATGACACGGCACAACCACATATTCCTGATCTCACATTTTAGAAAAACTGCTGTGACTGTAAATAAGCATCCAAGTTAATTTAAAGCTGTATTAAATCGGCTTTTAGGTCTATATTAAATAATATCATATTTTACTGTTACAATGGTTACACCAATGTTAGGCTTTTTAATTTGTTTTATATAACTACGTGCTATGTAGCTAATACCTAACCCAAAGTGGCAATTCAACAACAGTAAAATTAGTCTGTGCAAAATTCATTAAAAATTCATACTGGCAATACAATACACAATCACAATGCAGAGGTAATGTATTAATCAATATACTATAGAGGTTATCTAATCTATACAAAATTGTTGCTATAAATAAGCACATGCATGTACTCTTGTACAAAAGCTATTTGGCTAAATGACAGTGATTACATTTGGCATGTACTGAGTAGTTAATAAGATGACTAAGCTATTTGAAAGCTCTAATGAGTTTGGGATTCGGATTAGTAGCTGTACTGTGCCATACTGCACTACCCTAAAGCAATATATATTTCAATACATTAAGTTTACATATATATCACAGTGCATTTTGTCTTCTTCCCCTTTCCTTCCACCTCCCCCATCTGCCCCTGTACTTACCAGTCTGGGGCTAGCAGATAGGAGATTGCCTTTCTTCAGCAGTTCAGACAGTAAAGGGGAGGGCGGTGGTGTGGCCTTCTGATTAAGGAGCTTTTTTTGAGGGGATTCTTCTACAACAGCACCCAGGCTTCCCTCTTTAGGTCCTGGCCCAGCTGGCTCAGACATCGGCACAAACACGGTCACTCCTTGAGTCTGTCACCAAAAAAAGGTTTTATTTTATTACTTTATGGTTTAATTTAAATTACATTTAATTTGTTAGTTTGAAAATACTTACTATTACTATTTTTTTAATGTTTTAAATACTGTTGAATATTGGTGTTTATTTGTTGTGGTGTGGGGGTTTACATGATCCTAAATATACCTCTAATATAGTCTGCAGAGTTCCTTCCAAAACTGTATTTATAACACACATGAAAACTGTATATGAAAAATAATTGGCTTAGTAAAAATGTAAGTGTAAATGATCTGACATGACCGAGTATACAATAATTTTCTTGGCTGTGTGTTCTATTCAGAATTATTACTGATCAAAAGTAAGATTAATAATCAGTTTACTTACCAAAGGACTGGGACAGGACTCCTCTGTTAAAGGCTGAGGGGTATCAGGAAGTGGAAGGTCCATGCTGGGTGAACTGGCCCCTAGTGGAGACCGGACAGTGACACTTGGGAGCCTCTTTGGTGTGTTTTTAGCTGCCTGACGTGCTGTAGAGACAAATAATGGCATGCTTTACTTAATGTAAGGAAAACATATTCGTATTACTTTAATGTGTGTGCACTGTTTTGTGTACTATTTGTATCATGTTTTTTCATGACTTTTAACATGACTTTACATGATTATACAATCTTTTAAACATCAGTGCAGACATGGACAATAAAACTAAAAAACAACTAAAACTATAATGATAAAAAAAAAATCTTTAAGCAATGCTGACACACAATCTTTAATAATAAAATGCATGTCCTGAGATTCTGAGAGCTCCATTGTCTAGGGCTACAAATAACTCTGAGCTGATGTATGTGTTAGCCCAAAATAGCTTATCTCAGTCAATAAATAGAAACAAACACTTGTAGACAGCAAATTTCCTTGATTTTACCAAAACTTTCTGGATATTTTTATTTTTCCAAAACTTATCCAGGCCAGGAAATTGCTATTTTCAAATGTCATGACTTTTCCAGGATTTTCATGACCATATGAACCCTGTTGTATTACATCTTGTCTTATCTGTGTTAAGATAAGCATTATATTATGTTACATTATTATGTTATGTTATAATTATTACATCTATATTTTATTTAGCTCCATGAGCAATTTTACATAGCTTTATCATTATTGTTTGTAAAGCCTTATTTAAATGATGAAAAACATTTAAATTATGTGTTTTACATATGCACAGCACCTACCCTGATAGGCCGCCTCTGTTGCTCTCCTCTTCTGCTCAGCCTCATCCTCCTCCTGCTTCTTCTTTCTGTCAGACGTACAGTGTTCACATAGCATCAATACAAAAAAAAGCACTTTGCATTCATGTTTCGGTTCAATCTCATTATTCAATTAGATCAGCTCAATAACACCCAAAACATGCAGGTTACAATTATTGCTAAATACCAAAAAACATTATGCAGTGAGACAGTATAATATAAAAGGACAGTCTTACTGTTCAATATCCCCCCATAACTCCTCCAGTTTGGAGTCCATGTGACCTGCCTGAATCAAATCTACTTCCTTCTTCAGTTTTCTGCAAATAAGAAAAGAAGACAAGACAAGAGAAACTAAGGATCTGAACTGACAATGCAAAATACAATAAATTCACAGTGTAAGTTTTTTTTTTTTAATGCTGTGTTTAGGGTTTAATCAACAATACTGAAAGGTCAGCCAGGGCACCTGTATTTCTCCTGAGTGTCTTTGAGGAGCTTCTTGAGCTCATCAATCCTCTCAGTAGTCAGCCTGCGCACAATAACATCCTCAATAGTCTCCACCACCTCTCCTTTTTCACCACGCTTGCGCCTGTTGAACAGCAACACAATGTCTCAAAGACTCAATAACAAAATGCACTCATAACAGAAAAAATGTGTGCCTGTATAAGTATTTAATTATTGTAAAAACTATGTTGCAAACAGGAATTGCATTAGGTGTCAGTTGATGCATTGCAAGAGATGCTGCTTTACGTGTTTAAATAAGAGTTTTTATCTTATATTAATTTAATAAACTGCATTCTGATGTAAGAAAAAAACAAATGCATTTAAATAATTATTTTTTTAAAGGAGAAAAAACAGAGATCAAATATTTCCTTCTTACCATCATCATCCTACTATCTCCATTTGATATTAAAAATTTTATAAAAAACGTGTAGAGTCCTGTGGTCATTATGGATAATAAATACACTACTAAATCTGCTAGTGTTGTAAGGGACCAAAGATAAGATGCCATCATGTAATGAACACTTGACATGTGTGTGTAACTGTAATTAAACTTACTTAGGGGCTTCAGTGGTCTCCAACAGCTCTGAATATTGAGAGGCACAGTGCTGTAGTGGTAACAGGAAAATGCACATGTATCAGCATTAAATTAACCAGCTCTGAATTTAAGATTACCAATCAAACATAGTATGCATGGTTTGCATCTATTTCAGAATGAACAGAATGTCCAGCTTTATTAATTAGAAGATACTTTGCAAGCACCTTCTGAGAAAACCAGTCCGGAGGACGTCCAGACTCTGAAAATGGCTTGATAGCTCTGCTGACGGACACCCTAAAAAAAAACAAGAGCTGCATGTCAAAACTCATCTCAATTTCATCTTCTGGGCAGTAGATGGACTAATTGAAATCAGTAAAAGCTCCCAGATGGAAGAGTAACGTGTTTTAGACACAGGTCATTAATTTTATTCTATACTACTGACAGTCATTCCATTATTCTCGATGAACACCAGCAATTACATTAAACCCAATGAACTCCAATGATTAAATGAAATTACACTGGGCTCAGCTCTCTCCACATATGCATGTCAAGAGCACAGAGTGCAAATACTGTATACCATAGGAACACAATTTATAAGCTTTTGATAACAATGGGCCTTCTAAAAACACATACTATGCTGTTTGTCCTTATTTGTGAGTTAAAAAAAAAAAACACTTTAATAAATACATCCAAGCTAAATGTGCAATGGTTGAGAGGTAGTTAACATTTACTGGTCCCACAGAAATAATAGCAAGTATACTATATCCCTGTTAAAATTCATTACATGTACAGTTGTGGTCAAAAGTTTACATACACTTGTAAAAAAACATAATGTTATGGCTGTCTTGAGTTTTCAATAAGTTCTACAACTCTTATTTTTCTGTGATAGAGTGATCGGAACACATACATGTTTGTCACAAAAAACAGTCATAAAATTTGGTTCTTTCATAAATTTATTATGGGTCTGCTGAAAATGTCACCAAATCTGCTGGGTCAAAAATATACATACAGCAACAAAATTTGTCAATTTTGGTGATGTAGCGAGTTGTGTCAATCAAATTAGCTTCATGTCATGGCCTCTTCACTTCTTGTAAGTGATTCTGATTGACTACAGCTGTTGACTTCTCATGAGCCCATTTAAATAGGGCTCATTTGACCCAGTGATTAGACTCAGCTACAAAAGCTACAATGGGAAAGTCAAAGGAACTCAGTGTGGATCTGAAAAAGCGAATTATTGACTTGAACAAGTCAGGGAAGTCACTTGGAGCCATTTCAAAGCAGCTACAGGTCCCAAGAGCAACTGTGCAGACAATTATACGCAAGTATAAAGTGCATGGAACAGTTGTGTCACTGCCACGATCAGGAAGAAAACGCAAGCTATCACATTCTGCCGAGAGGAGATTGGTCAGGATGGTCAAGAGTCAACCAAGAATCACCAAGAAGCAGGTCTGCAAGGATTTGGAAGCTGATGGAACACAGGTGTCAGTCTCCACAGTAAAGCGTGTTGTACATTGCCATGGACTGAGAGGCTGCCGTGCAAGAAAGAAGCCCTTGCTCCAGAAAAGGCACCTTAAGACTCGGCTGAAGTTTGCTGCTGATCACATGGACAAAGATAAAACCTTCTGGAGGAAAGTTCTCTGGTCAGACGAAACAAAAATTGAGCTGTTTGGCCACAACACCCAGCAATATGTTTGGAGGAGAAAAGGTGAGGCCTTTAATCCCAGGAACACCATGCCTACTGTCAAGCATGGTGGTGGTAGTATTATGCTCTGGGGATGTTTTGCTGCCAGAGGAACTGGTTCTTTGCAGAAAGTAAATGGGATAATGAAGAAGGAGGATTACCTCCAAATTCTGCAGGAAAACTTAAAACCATCAGCCCGAAGGTTGGGTCTTGGGCGCAGTTGGGTGTTCCAACAAGACAATGACCCAAAACACACATCAAAAGTGGTAAAGGAATGGCTAAACCAGGCTAGAATTAAGATTTTAGAATGGCCTTCCCAAAGTCCTGACTTAAACCCCATTGAGAACATGTGGACAGTGCTAAAGAAACGGGTTCATGCAAGAAAACCATCACATTTAGCTGAACTGCACCAATTCTGTCAAGAAGAGTGGTCAAACATTCGACCTGAAGCTTGCCAGGAGCTTGTGGATGGCTACCAAAAGCGCCTAGTTGCCGTGAAAATGGCCAAGGGACATGTAACCAAATACTAATGTTGCTGTATGTATATTTTTGACCCAGCAGATTTGGTGACATTTTCAGCAGACCCATAATAAATTTATGAAAGAACCAAATTTTATGACTGTTTTTTGTGACAAACATGTATGTGTTCCGATCACTCTATCACAGAAAAATAAGAGTTGTAGAACTTATTGAAAACTCAAGACAGCCATAACATTATGTTTTTTTACAAGTGTATGTAAACTTTTGACCACAACTGTAGGTTAAGATTGTCTCAGTCCTTGCCACTGCTGACTTTACGCTTTCTCCAAAAAAAAAAGGCTTGGATCTCTTTGTTCCATGTTGCTTTTTTGTTGTAATAAAAAAAAAAAAAACACTATATAAATCAATTAAAACAGAAGTGAATTGGATTACTGCTATTATGCAATTTCCCTTGCTTCAGTGGGTTACTTGAGGTTAATTACAATATCTTCTTACCAATTTTGATCTCCACTTCTCATCACAGAGGATGCAAGGCACAGTTTCTCCCGGATGGACCATGGTTCTGTTGGTCCCAGGGACATCATTTTGTGTTCTGCACAGCAAAGAATCGTATAAATTAGTGATGAAGGATATAGCAAAAAATCTCATTGGAAAGATACTTCTGCCCAAGGCATGAAGCTCACACAGGTTGCCAGATTCACACACAATAGCAAGCCGAATGAGTCCTACTCTGTATCTAATCAGTAAACAAGCTTCAATGTCTACAATGTCAATCTATACTACACTACAATGCCCATGAGCTCCAATCCAAAGATAATCTTTTGTAAGAAAATAGTGGGAGAGTGGGTTGGTTTCTTTTTATTTTAATCTCTGAATGAATTATAGTGATATTTTGAGTCTCTTGCAGTGAAATACGGCATAATTCTAAATAAAAAAAAAGACACCTAATACTTATACTAAAAGCTGATTGGTTCAGATGCAGACAGTATACAGACATGTTTACCTTCCTTAGGCAGTCATATTCTGCCCCTGAGAGCTGCTAGCTTTGTTAGCTGTGAAGCAAACGGACATTGTGGCCACGCCTTAATGGCTACGATTTAATGAACTAATTTGTTCCCACACCTTAATAAGCCGTGGCCATGCCTTAATTATCTAGCTCTCATGCATTAGGATATTGTTTCCACGCCTTAATTATCTCGTTCCCACACCGTAATAATTCGTGGCCAAGCGTTATTTTATTTTATTTTTTACATGATGTCACCTTAGGGGCTCCAAACGTATTTATCCACATAGTTCATTCTAAGAACAGGTTTCACAGCCACAATCTTACTGGCAGATGTAGAAACGGCAGTGTATACATACTCATTTAGTGTATTAAGCTTAATTTTGTGAGGGATTTTTTAAAGGTTCAGACAGACAGCTTTTTTAACCCCTTAACATGCCTTGTCCCATATAGGAGCTACAGGTGTAGGTGATACAAAACCCTTTTTCTCTGCAGTAAAATGAGGTTATTCACATTCTAAAAACTTTGAGGGCTTTGAAATCTCCTACAAGACACTTGGAGAAGCTGCCTGTTTTCTCTCTACTCCACTTAATAATTCCAGATCAGTAACAGGAATCAACCCAATTCTGCAGGTTTGAAAAAAGACGTAAAAAATAGACAAACATAACAAAACAAAAGCTTTTGAAGATATAAAATGTTTGATTTGTATTGAGGAAAATACTGATTTTAAATTGAAGTTTAGGAAAGTGCCAATTTTATCATGATTGCTTTTAATTATATTTGTAAAGCTGCAGATTTAATTACATTCTAAATAATTTTTATTACAATTAGAATTTGCGTTTATTGCGTTATTAGAAGTAGCGTTTATTAACAACTCTTAAATAGAAATCTTCAGGATTTAGGTGTGTAACATCAGGCAGAAAATGTACAAAAACGCTGGCCTGTTAAGATTAAATAGAGCAGATTAACCAAGTTCTGCTGTCCTGTCAGGGTGTTTGAGTACTATATCCTGACTAAACTGAAACAGCGTGTGAATGTGATACTAGCGTTAGCATTAGTTACTGTAAAAGAAGGGAAAATCAGCCGAATACACAGAATTAACGACCGCAGAACAGCCTGGCTGCATAGAGCTTAACATGCAAAAGAAACCTCGCCGTTACGCCACCTGTCAATAACCAATTGTCGATACTATAAAATATCAATACGTTGTCCAGCTCTAGCATAAAACAAGGAAATGTCCTGCGCTCATAGCAATAACTGTTTGTGTTTATTGAGTGTTAACTGCAAAGTGTCTAATTCTACAGCGGTCTACCTGTTTGTTTACCTACCATTTAGATAGTACTGTAGTTAGCTAGCTAGCTAATTAGCTAGGATAGCTAAGCTAACTAGCGTTAGTAAGCTACCGAGCAGGCGGTCACAGCTCTATAGTTAGCAAGCTAGCTAACGCTATACAGGACAGGCTATACTGCTGACTTGCTAAAGTTATTGATAAAAACAATACAATGAAGACATTAAATTATGTGTATGCATACATATAAAAGTTAAACCATATCTAGCTACTTAAAGACTATACATTCTATAAACGTATAAACGTTACCGTCTGCGAGTCTGTGTAACCTATGTTAGCCCGCGTAGCTTTTTGTTAGCAACAACCCCAGCTAGCTACCATAGCTAACCCCAAGCACAACACAGAGGTATCTACGTAGCTTAGCTATCTAGTTAGGTAGCTAACGTAACTATTCCAATAAACAGACGCGAATTATATGCTTTAAAACGCAGTATTTATGTATATGAGTATTAAACCGTGCAGTATTGGGTGAAAACAGCGAACTCACTTCCCACTCCGCTCGACATTTTCGATGCGAAAGCCGCGCCGCGCTCTCCTCGCCTTCCGTAACCCGTTAGCCTCTCCGCTGACCAGTTTAGCCAAAACGACAATTACGGCAGCCCACAAGAGTCAAAAACCAATCCGAACCCAGTTACGTAACCCCGGGGGATTAGCTCAAATGGTAGAGCGCTCGCTTAGCATGCGAGAGGTAGCGGGATCGATGCCCGCATCCTCCAATTTATTGATTTTTAACGCTTCCAGACCTGTATTATGTATTATGTGGAAAAAGTGTAAGAATGTTGTTTCTGTCTGTAATGCACAGAAAAGACTCTAATATTCTACCATAAAAATGTATATCTGAAATATTTAATAGTATAATATATAACATTTACATTGTATTGTGAGGTTTTGTATAATATTTTATATTTTATATTTCATATTTACCTTTTTATTAAATAAACCATTCATAAACAGTAAAGGAGGTTTTTAAAGATGGTAACTTACGTGAACCCAGTTGCAAAACAGCAGATCTCAGAGCAGGTAAGTTAAGTTAAACCCAAGAAAAAAAGGAAAAACAAATCTGACGATATTCAACAGAAAGGGTAAATAAAGGCACGCCGCCAGGGAAATGCAACAGGGAGATTTTATCTGTCTTGCGGGCATCAGGAAGCCTTTATTTATATGTGATAAAGTTAGACTTCTGCAACTTCTGGGAGACCTGGAATGTCTGAAAACAGGAAAGGTAAATAGAACAAAAGGGCATCCATCTCCACCGATCCAGCCGTGTCTGTGACCGGTGTTCTGTCGAATTCTGCTACCTTGTCGAACCGTGCTGCCCCAATGTATATTTAACTGTAAAAATACAAAAGAAGCACTATTTTAGGGCATGTACCCAGTGATATTCCAGTAGATGTACGTTATTAGATTTGGATTGCATAATTCATTGTACCATGGCAAAGTTATAGTAAATATAGCTCATTACAAACTGCTTTTCTATTTATTTATGATAATAAGTGTAATTTTTAGTTTCCATTTACACTTGTGTGCAATGACAGTGCGTCCAGGTTGTTTAATGCACATAAACCCCCCTAAACCAGATTAATCATACATAAAACACGAGAAAGAATTAAATTGTGTAGGTCGGCGCATGCGCAGTACCTTTGGGAAGCATGTATCGATGGGTAGGAAAATTCGACAGAACACCGGCCTAGGTCTTATTTACTTTCTAATGAGCATATTCTAATAAATCTGTCGGGCATTTTTCTATAAGTGTCCAAGTTCAGGTGGGATTAGAATGTAATTTTGAAGTACTATAAACTCCTTATCACATCATACTTGAGCCTTTAACACTTCAGCAGCTCCGCCGACCAGTGTAGCCAAAGTGAGAATTACGGCAGCCTGTCAGAGTCAAATCTAGTGCCGAAAGTTATGCAGAAACGTCACGCTGGGGGATTAGCTCAAATGGTAGAGCGCTCGCTTAGCATGCGAGAGGTAGCGGGATCGATGCCCGCATCCTCCACTTTATTGTTTTTTTTTTTTTAAATCCTTTCAGACGCGAATTATCTTTAGATTTAAGTGATTAAAAATATATAAACTTGCTAATGATCATGGTATTCTGTTTTACTTTATTGTTTCCTGTTATTGGTATTGCTGAATATTACCAACAGCCCTAAACTCACTGAGCTTTACAGATGAAATGTAAGTTAATTATGAAGAAATAAATTAATTCCATGACCAGATATCTGTCTTCTGGACCTCAAAACTGCTTTATGAACTGTTGTAAACACTGTTTACCTACTTTTTAAAAAAAAATACTACCAAACTAATCTACAGACATGCTTTTGCATTAATGCTACAAGCGTGGCAGTGGTGGCTGTGATCAATCTCATTCATATTTTTCCAGTTTTCTCCATATTTCACATTACATCTTAATTTTCTATTTTGTGTTTTTGTCTGTTTGTTTTGTTTTGTGTTGTTTTGTGTCACTGCATTTTGTAGCAAACCTATAAATATTAGTTAGGTAAAAATGTATATATTTATATATATGGGATGGAATTAAAAAAAAAAATTGTGTGTCTTTTTACAATAACCAAACACAAGATAGTCTAACAATAATAAAATACACGATTTATGTAAGTTACCGTAATAATCTGAGGTGGTAAAAAAATGGTAACTTAGTTATTAACGTTATCTCTCGCAGACAGTGTGAACACGCGCAGTTCCCTCCACCGCCATCAGATGGAGACATCAGCCCGCTCAGAACAACAAACTGAGGAAGGTAATATAAAAATATCAGTAATAATAATAATAATATTCAAACGGTAATCAACAGCGTCTATAAAAGCTGTTTAAAACAGCAACCGCGCTCAGACAAATTTGCAAATATAAAAATCTTCTAAAGCTTTTCCATTATTTAAAAAAAATACTGCAGATTGTAGATTAATACTAAAATCATCCAAAATATGATGCTAAATATATGGAATTATTTAGTAACAAATAATGCGTTAAACAAACCAGACATCTCCCCTTGATTAGACTAGACAGTTTTGCACATCTTGGCTGTGTCAGCTTTATGACTCACCTGGAATTCAGGCTTTCAGTTAACAGCTGTGCTGAACTCATCAAGAGTTGATTACTTGAATGTCTTGTCTCTTAATGTGTTTGAGAGCATCAGTTGTAAAGTTGTGAAGAGTTAGAGTTACAGGTATACAGTGAATAGCTCTATTTGAGTAATGTTTTAATATATATTATGAGAAGAACTACTTAACTAATTAAAGAAAAAATACCATCAAAGACCATTAAAACGTTATGATAAAACTGGCTCTCATCAGCACTGCCCCAGGAAAGAAGGAGCAAGAGTTTCCTCTGTTGCACAGGATAAGTTCCCAGCCTCAACCAGCACCCCAGATAAGAGCACCTAAATGATTCACAGAGTATTTATTTAGTTTCAAACTTTTAAGTTACTACATGATTCCTTATGTGTTCCTACATACTCTTCAGTATTCATTTACAATATAAGAGAAAAAAAATAAAACATTGAATGAGAAGGTGTGTACATCACTTTTGATTAATTTTAGAGTTTCTTCTTTTAAGAATGTGCATTAATATATTGTGTTTAAAACAAAGCTCTGGGAAAAATAAGTGACCACTTAATTATTATGTTTTTTCTTAATTTTACCAAATTGAAAGCCAGGAGTGGAATAAAGACTGGTGGAGGAGAACATGACGAGATGCATGAAAACTGTGATTAAAAACCAGGGTTATTCCACCAAATATTGATTTCTGAACTCTCAAAATTTTATGAATATGTTTTCTTTGCAGTATTTGAGATCTGAAAGCTCTGCATCTTTTTGTTATTTTAGTCATTCTCTCATTTTCTACAAATAAATGCTCTAAATGACAATATTTTTATTTGGAATTTGGGAGAAATGTTGTCTGTTGTTTATAGAAAAAAACAACAATATTTATTTTACTCAAACATAAACCTATAAATAGCAAAATCAGAGAAACTGATTTAGAAACTGAAGTGGTCTGCTCATTTCTTAGAGCTGTATATTTCCTCTTTGTTCATGTTAAATCAGCAAATGTAAAATGTGTAATGTGTAAGTCAGTACATTCGTATCTCTTCAGAGGAGCTACAGTACGAGTGCTCTCGCCTTCTTCATCTTCATATTCTGGTCTGACATCACTGGCGCTGTGATTTCACAGTGAGATTTAATTTTACTGCTTTATAATAAAAACCTCATAACAGGAAACTCTGAGTACCTGCGCTGCTCCAAACATCAGTCCTGCTCCTGGAGTCACGTCAGTGTTTCCATGCCAACATACTCATAAAGGCTCGGCTAATGAGCTGATGAGTTCAATCAGTTGAGCTGAACCTGAATCTCCAGCAGCAGGACGGAGAAACACTGCCAACTAAAGCAGCGCAATCATACTGTTTATTACCTGGATCAGATTAAACGACTTCAGGTTACAATATTACATTTGCTTTAATTTACTCTATATATTTGTTTATTGTCTAAGATTAAATATTTGAGGATGATGTTTTGAGCAGCATAACGTTCACCCGAGCGTCTTCAGACTCTTTTAGGTCTGTCACATGTGCTACCAGTAGTGACGAGGAGAAAGCAAAGCAAAACAACCACCTAGAGAAGCACTGGTAGTATTTTTGCACATTTCTGCACAGGAAGTTTTAACAAGATCTAACAGTTGTTCTCTTCACATTATATTAAATTGTATATACTGTATATTTCATTATAAATTAATAAGTTACATTTTGTTTTTCGCACTGTTTTCTATTGAAAGTCTTTTTTTCCCTTGTAAAATTACACCTCAGGCAGCCTTTCTCAAACTTCCTCTCTGTCCACGACTTTATGTTAACCCCATTCCAGAGTGGACGATATTTATCGTCTTTATGGGTGGGCATGATTTACAGGCACTTTAATGGGGTCCCGCTTATGAATAATAAGATCTACAGCACATGTGTGACACTTCATCTAATCCACTGCAAATGAGATTTAAATGGCGAGTAGTTGTGGATGTTGGGAAGTTGGGATGTGCTGAGCGGGGCGGGAGCTCGCGCTGCTGCTGCTGAACTCTTCAGGCACTCGGTGCAGCGTTGAAATTCAGAGAATGCACAGGGTATCATAGTTACGTGAATAGCAGCAAATTTCACTTACATTATACTTCGTTTTATTTGGACTCAGCATTTTGTAAACCCCAGGCCCACAGATATGGTGGGTTTGTATAATGTGGCCCAAAGCTCCACCCTGCCATGCGTTTCCAGGCCTGCTGCTGCCGTTGCTCATTTCAATAAAAAACGCGCTGCATAATGTGAAATCCTGCGGCTACAGCAGCATTCAGTCGAATCGATATGTACCTTTGCAGGGCTACATTTAATTGATCGTCTCATCTTGCTCGGTGTAGCCTAGCGAAGACGTGCCCTGGGGGGTAAAGCTACGGAGGTAGGCCAAGGAAAACAGAGGACACTGGGGGGCGTGTTTGAGCTGGATGGAGAACGAGTGAGACGAGGCCGTGCTGGAGTTCAGCCGGGCAGCCAGCCCGGGTACAGCTTAAGTCCAGCTGCTGCTGGGGCATGGCACACCTCGCTCGGAAAACTCTGGCAAAGAGAGAGAGAGAGGTAGAGAATGAGAGAGAGAGAGAGGGAGAGGGAGAGAGAGTGAAAGCAGACATGGGATGGAATTGAGTAAATGAAGTGGGATTCACTGGGAAACAAAATGATTAAAAAGTTATTCAAAAGGAAAAAAATGATAAAATTGTGTGTCATTGACATAATATTTTTCATTCAGATACAGATTTAAGTCCAGTAAAAATGGGGGTATAGGGTTAAGATATTGTAAATATGGTGTTGTAGATGTAGTGGAATTCAAAAAATTTTACAGAACAGAGGAAACTGGGTCTAAATTGGGTATAGATGAAGTATATCAAGTGAAATGGATAGAGTTATATAGAGTATGATCTGGGATAAATTTTGATGCAGTGGGTCAGGATTGATGGGGTGGATTGGTTTTGATTATGTGGGATGGAATACAGTTGCAAGAAAAACTAGTGTATGTGAACTCTTTGGGATTACTTGGATTTCTGCATAAATTGGTCATTAAATGTGTTCTGATCCTCATCTAAGTCACAACAATAGACAAACACAGTCTGCTTAAACTAATACCACACAGAAAATTATATGTATGCATGGTTTTATTGAACACAACTTGTTAACATTCACAAAAAACAAGAAAACAAACGTTTCCTGTAGTTGCAGATCAGACCTGCACAACAGTCAGGAGGAATTTTGGATCATTCTTCTTCACTAAACTGTTTCAGTTCAGCTATATTCTTGGGATATCTGGTGTAGATAGAATGGGTTTGAAAAATTAGGGATAGACAGTGTGGAGTAAAATCGAAGAAACAGATGGAGTTGGCTAGGTTGGATTGGGCTATTAGAACAAGTTGGGTGGAGGGTAGATATGACTGATATGACGAGGTAGGGTAGATAGAATGGTGTAAATGGGACAAGGACTGGACTGTGTTAGAAAACGAAAGTGTGAAAGTGAAGGAATGGTTGGGGTTGATGTGGTAGGGTGGAGTGAATTAAAGTGAGTGTAAGAAATGGGGTAGATGAGAAAAAGAAGTAGGATGGAGTTGATAGGATGGTGTGTTTGTGATGGACTGGGATACATAGGGTGGAATTTGCTGGACTAGTGTGGGTTGGGGCTAGATGAAGTGGTATGGGACAAGTTGGGGTTGGATGGGATGAGTTGAGCTGGATAGGATGGGGTGGAATAGATAGGGGTGAGGTAAATTTGAGTTAGATGGTGTTGGTGTGGCTGAATATTGTGGGGTAGGCTAGAGTAGGTGGGGTGATATGGGGCAGATAGAATGTATGGGTAGTTTAGTTGGGTTTGATGGGTTTTCCCATTGCCTCCTATCAACTCTACTCCATTTACCTTAGACCTTTCTCCTCATACCATTTTATGTACCCCCATCTACCACAAATACCCCACCCATACATTCTATCTCCACCATTTCACCCATCTACTCTAGCCCACCTGACCCTATCTAGCACAGCACTGCAGCTACCTCATTGCTATCTACACTCAACCCATCCTGCTGCATTCACCCCACCAACTGCATCTAACCTCATCTATTCCATCTACCCTAACCTACTTTATCCACCCCATCCCACTGTATTCTCCCCATCCAACATCATCCAACCCTATCTACTCCATCTACCCCAAACTACTTCATCATCCCTATCCCACTGTATTCTCTCCATCCAACTGCATCCAACCCTATCTACCCCAAACTACTTCATCATCCCTACCCCACTGTATTCTCTCCATCCAACTGCATCCAACCCTATCTACTCCATCTACCCCAAACTACTTCATCATCCCTATCCCACTGTATTCTCTCCATCCAACTGCATCTAACTGTATCTACTCCAACCTATTTCGTTCACCCTACCCCACTGTATTCTCCCCATCCAACATCATCCAACCCTATCTACTCCATCTACCCCAAACTACTTCATCATCCCTACCCCACTGCATTCTCTCCATCCAACATCATCCAACCCTATCTACTCCATCTACCCCAAACTACTTCATCATCCCTATCCCACCGTATTCTCTCCATCCAACTGCATCCAACCCTATCTACTTCATCTATCCCAACCTACTTCATCCACCATATCCCACTGTATTCTCTCCATCCAACTGCATCCAACCCTATCTACCCAAACTACTTCATCATCCCTATCCCACTGTATTCTCCCCATCCAACATCATCCAACCCTATCTACTCCATCTACCCCAAACTACTTCATCATCCCTCTCCCACTGTATTCTCCTATCCAACTGCATCTAACTGTATCTACTCCAACCTACTTCGTTCACCCTACCCCACTGTATTCTCCCCATCCAACATCATCCAACCCTATCTACTCCATCTACCCCAAATTACTTCATCCCTACCCCACTGTATTCTCTTCATCCAACTGCATCCAAACCTATCTACTCCATCTACCCCAAACTACTTCATCATCCCTATCCCACTGTATTCTCTCCATCCAACTGCATCCAACCCTATCTACTCCATGTTCCCCAACCTACTTTGTCGACCATATCCCACTGTATTCTCCACATCCAACTGCATCTACCCATCTAACCTAACCTACTTCATCCATCCCATCCCACTGTATTCTCCCCATCCATCTGCATCTAAATCAACCCCAACCTACTTCATCAATCCCATCCCACTGTATTCTCCCTACCCAACTGCATCTAAATGAGTTCAGTAGGCTGAATTGGGGTTGGTAGGGTTAGATGGAGTTGGATGGAAAGGTACTGTAGATATAAGGCATGTATGAAAGTGATGGTGTAAATTAAATTTAGATGAATGGGGCAGATGTAGTGTAGGGTATATGGAGTGTAGTTGGTTGGGTAAATTGGGATTGATTGGGTAAGCTGGGGTTAGATGGAGTAAGATGGACTGAATTAGATAGGGTGGGATATGTTAGATAGGTAAGATGGGGTGAATTGAGATTATACAGAGTTGGGTGGGATGAATTGGGTGAGTGGGGTAGTATTAATTGGGGTAGATGGGGTAGAATAAAGGAATGTGACACAGAGCAATAAAAAATGAAACTGCAGAATGGGGCTCTTCAGTTCCTCTGTCATTTTGTGAAAGCAGACAGCATTCTGTTAAAAAAGTGACCTATTTACTGTGTTTGTGAGCAAGACCCTGAAAAGATACTTTACACACTCACACACACACAGACCCAGACACACACACATTACTCAACTCACAGAACACACACATTAGCAGATATAGGCAACAGCAGAGCAGACTGCCTGGTCAGAAAACAAGCTGAAATGACTTTGTTTATTACAGTTGTGTAATTAATAAAGGCATCATGCCATTACAGTAATGCATCTACTCCCCCCATCTCTCTCTCTCTATCTCACCCCCCCTCTCTCTCTCTTCCTCTTTCTCTGTCTGTCTCTGTCTCTCCCGCCCACAGAGTCCATTAACCACAGAGACCTGAACACAGTGTATAGGGCTGATAGCCTCCCTCTGGCTCTGGCCCTCTCCACTCCATCTCCCTCCATCATCCCTCACTCCCTCTCTTTAGCTCCCTCACTCCCTCCCTCCCTCCATCCCTCCCATTTTCTCTCATTCTTTTCATGGCTCAACCTCAGTTTGGGTTTTAGCTGAGGTCATGAGCAGTGTGTGTGTGTGAGAGAGAGAGTGTGTGTGTGGGAGCCTATTTCTCTGCCTTTTTTGTTAGACTGTCCATCTGTGTCTACAGCTTCTGCTGATCCATGAGTACAAGTCCACATATTCTGACTATTTTTGTTCATGGTATTGAAACACAAAAGTTTAGAAGCAAAATAGATCCACTTAAACTTCCGTTCAAGTGTTTTAATGTAAGGGGGTAATATAAGAAAAAAAGATAAGGGTAATAAAAGTCTTTACCCTACTTTGGGCCTTATACAAGATTTTAAGGCATTGCTGCAAGGTTTTTATTGCATACAGTGACAAGAGCATTAGTGAGTTCAGGATGTTGGATGATGATCACCACTCAATCTCACCTACCCCAGCCCTTCAACTCCCTCCAAAAGTATTGGATGGTGCTTCATCATTCCAGAGAACAAAGTTTCCCTACCCCACAACTCAATACTGGGGAACTTTATACCTCTCTAGGCAACATCTGGCATTAGACATGGTGCCAGTGGGTTTATCTGTATATCTGTTGTAAAAAGTCCTACAGGGACTAAACAAGCTATTCATGCACATGTACGGTACACTAGTTTGGAACTTCAGACCAATTACAGGAAGTTAAGGCAAGCTTTTTTCACCCATAAAAGAATAATAGATGAAGTAAAACCATATGTTTACCTGTTAGAGATGATATAACTGTTGTAGGATGAGCTCAGTCATTTAATGAAATGCACTTAGCCTCAAGTTCTGTGTTTGAACAAAGTCACAGTTGGATTAGAGAATCTTTTTCTTGCTAATTCTTTTCCCAATTTCTCAGTTCTGATACATCAGCTCACAGATGCCTTGTGCTGATCGACATCACCCTTTGGAGTGATGTGGGGAGAGAGCGCCTTCTACCCACCCAGAGAGAGCAAGGCCAATTGTGCTCTCTCAGGGTTCCGGTAGCTGATGTCAAGCTACATGAACAGGTTTCGAACAGGCGATCTCCTGATCATAGTGGCAGTGGAGCTTAGCCCGCTGGACCACTCGGGGCCCTGGAGCAGAGGATCTTTAACTGAAGGTCACAGCTTTCCAGGATGTTCTGACATAGTCCCTGAGGGGTTGCCAGATTGATGCTTATCAAGGGCAGAATAAAATCCAGACATTATTTAGAGTTGTTCTTTCACTGAATGAGATGGTTCTGCCATGCCACCCACTCATTATGACTCCCCCATCACTAGCAATGCCCCAACTCAGTACTAGGAGGGTGAAGACTAGCACATGCCTCCCTCTGTACATGTAAAGTCAGCCACCAGCGCGCTCGCAGGAAAGCGCAGCAACTCAGTTCTTATACATCAGCTCACAGAAGCCGTGTGCTGATCAACATCATCACCCTTTTGAGTGATGTGGGGAGAAAGTGCCATCTAAGGCCAATTTTACTCTCTCTGGGCTCTGGCAGCTGGTAACAAGCTACATTAATGAGATTCAAACCAGCCATCTCCCGATCATAGAGGCTGCACCTTAGTCGGCTGGATCACTTGGAGCCTCCTCTTGCAGCATTTATCTAAGGTGCCTCTACTTCCTGATTTCTTAACCCAATAAATGTGAGATGTGCAGCGACTGACATTCTTGAGGAACTTTTATTTGTAGCCATGTGGAAGGCTGCAGCTTTCATTGTGATTTGTTACTTTAATAATTGTGATTATCACGCAACAAGAAAGTGATGGGAAACTCAGCCTAACCTGGCCAAGGGGTTGTGTTGGGCATCAGGTTGGAATAGGGCTCAGGGAGATAATCTAAGTTCCTCTATTCACCTTATTCAGCCCAACTCTTTAGCATTATTGGTATTTTTTAAAGGATGATGAGCCAACAGCAGGGGAAACTGTGATCAAAGCCTAAGGCAGTCTTCACAAGACACTTTTGGCATGTGTGAGAAAAACAAAATGCATCTGTTTTGTTGTAGGTGGAGTCTTTTCATCAAAGGCAGAAAACAGATGTAAGAGTTTTTGAGAGACTTCCAGAAAGCCATGTGCATAGTACAGCAAAGAACGTCACTGTGTTCCCTGGAGCCAGGTGAATGCCCTCTCTACAACTCTACTAGTAATGCAACATGTATAGCTATATGTATAGTGATAAAATGAGGAAGGAAGCCATAGAACAGCCATAGGTCTGGGTCCAGTGGAGTCTTCAGTAGACACTGTAGAGTCACTGCATATCAATAGAGAGTTATTCTGACTGATCCTATGCGATGATGAAACAGTTTTCCACTGATGGAAGTATTCTCATCCTTGATGAACAAAGCCCGAAGGGTCATTGAATGGTTTGATGAGGATGAAAATGATGTAAATCATATGCTATGGCCTTTGCAGTCACCAGATCTCAGACTAATTGAACACATACGGGCAAGGGCGTAGCAGATGTGGGGCATGTAGAGGACACTGACCTGTGTCACATGACTGTGCAGCCTCAGTTGTATTGCTACTGAGGCCTGCAGTGCAAGGCACATGCTGACTAGCCCCCCTAAAAGACACCTTTATTGGGAGACGGGAAAGGCGTTCTTCATTATGTCCAGCTTAGAATACATTTTCA
This sequence comes from Astyanax mexicanus, assembly GCF_023375975.1. NCBI lineage: Eukaryota > Metazoa > Chordata > Actinopteri > Characiformes > Acestrorhamphidae > Astyanax > Astyanax mexicanus. Next base: position 71,183,294 of record NC_064409.1, on the reverse strand, counting down.
ACCCTCACAATGTTCATTATATCAGATCTTTGTTTCGTGTCGTACTCAGATAACTGGCAACACAACACGTTAGTCACCGAACAATCATTGTCCACCAATCATCCATTGGTAGCGCTTGTGCTCAGAAAAATGCAAAAAGTAAAGGAAGAACACTGCAAAAAACAAACGTATAGCAAGTGAAATTATGTAGTTTCAAAGCAATAAATCTTATTTCTTGCTCTGATCAGAATTTTTAGTCTTACTAAGCATTGTAAATGTAAGATTGTTTTAGAAATAATTATCTTATTCAGTCTTACTTAGACTTTTTACCTCATTTTAAGTAATTTGAATTCAAAATGAACACAAGAATTCACCAGTCAAGTTATTCTGATACTTTAAGTTATTCTGATACTTTAATTTAAGCCAGAAAATAAAATATTTTTGCTTGATTTGAGTCTGTCTTCACTCATTTTGAGGCTTTGTCATTGCTTATTTTAAGAATACTTTATAAGAAAGTATTGTTTGGAAGCTCAGACGGCGTCACTCACGTCAAATTACTGCTCTTTGACTGTGTCACACTACGCAGACCTTTGTCACTCACGACACTGGAATTTGGATCCAACGCAGGCAATTTGTCGGCTTCGACAAAATCGGGTCAAAATTGGGCTAAAAACATGTTGTCTGATCCAGGCATTAAATGCAAACATTAGTTTTATTTAACTGCTGTTTCTTACATCAGACTAAACCCTAGTTAGGAAAAAAACAACACATTTTATGCCCATTGCCTTGTCCATAAGTACATACCACACACACAAACACACACACACAGGTAATTCAGGCAGTCAGCAGTCAGAACAAACACCTAAAGGCTAATTTATACTTCTACATTAAACATACGTAGTAGCCTACACGTATCCAGCGAGAGCGCGCTACGCAGCAGAGCATGTTTATACTTCTGTGTGCGCATATAGGTGGCTCTGCATTGCTCTGATCTTTAAACCGTGAAGGCAGGAATGCAGGAATGTGTGTGCGGGAACGTGAGGGTCTTGGACCAATCACAGCTGCGTTTGTCTGCGTCATGCGATGTTTAGTTACATTTCCTGGGAGGTGCTCGTCAAGCTACAGCATAGGCTTCGGTGTTGATTCGGAGGTTCGACACAGAAGTATAAATTGACCTTATAGAAGTGGGCAGCCACCTCAGCTTTGGGTTAGGTGCCTTGCTCTAAGATAACACCTTAGACAATAATATGGAATTAGGTGAAGGCAAAGTTCCTTAGCTCCCTCTGCCCCTAGTCCAGGGGATTACAGAAGCCCACTTCTGTAACCTTAGGGACATGGTTTTCCCCAAGGTAGGCTGCAATCAGATGTTAGTGGACCTCTAGAAGTTTGCTTAGATGAGATTTCTCCAACCCTTGACTGGCTGTTTCCTCTATCACTTTCTAATTGGATCAGCCAGATAACCTGACTGATAAGGACTTGTAGAAATGACAGTGAAATCCTATGGGAGAACAGATGCTACCAGTTCTGGAACAATGAAAGCTAAAATACCATTGTAGAGGTAGGGTTGGGCAGTATCCATTTTTGTTTAGACTGTCTCAAAACATTACAGAGTAAAGTAAGATTGTTATATTTTATCTATAGTGATTTATAGTGCACTGGTCAATGGCATATCATGTACCTGGATTTAGTTCATGTCGATGTTTCTTTGTTATCATGAGGACAAAAAAAATCAACCTTGGGCGGCTCGAAGCGTGCAAAAAGCATGATTTAATTCTCTTGAATAACCATGGGTGTGTTTTGGGTGTAACGTGAAATAAGGCAATCAGTGTGTCAGTTGTCATTTCCTTTAAGAGCAAGGTGTGCTCTGACTTTGGCATGTTTGTATCTTAACAGCGTAGCATTTTGTGTGTCTTAGCAAAGGATACTGACTTGCATGTTCATGCTGTGAAGGTGCGCCAGCAGGTAATTTAAGGGAACAGCAATGTTATTTTATTCTTTATTCTGTTCATTTTAAAGTCGTTTAAACTCGCTGGGCGCAGCTATAGGAATGGACTCTGATGATTGACTGTTGTCTAGGTTCATTTTAGTCAGTGGTGCACCTGTGCTTTTCGCCGCCAAAATAGCATCATGCTAGATATTGACCTGAACACACATCACTTCCAGACCACCACACCCCTCAGTGTAGATTTATTCCTAAATGCTACGTTATTTTCATGGCATGGGCGCAAGGCGTGAAAATAGGCTATTGAGGGGGTGTAAGGTAGCGAAGAACATTGTGACATGCCTCGCACTGGGTGTACAATAGGGCCCAAAGTTCGGTTTGCTCAAAGGGTCGCACAATAAGTGAAAACCATGGATGCTAATAATTGTAATCAATCAATTGTAAATAAATTAATCAGAAGGGAAGCCGGTTAATGCTCACTTAGCGAGCAGCATGACAGCATTCTGTTCACCACAGGACAAATTGAAGCCTTGTCCGACTGAAACCCCATTTACAAACATTAAGACAAAAATTGAGTGCTGTTGGATGGAAAGAAATTAAAACTGAAATTAAAGTTTAACATTTTTTCCTGTGGTGAGTTGGTTCTGTAGCACACTTGCCAGCCTACAGCTTTCAAATTGACCAAATATTAAACAGCTACAAGCAGCTGCTGTTGAATAACTGACATATAATCTCATTGACTATTAAATCTCATCCATGAGAGAGTGAGGTCCAGCAACGTATTAAACTGTGACATATACTGTGACTTATAGCCAGTCAGGTAGGTTAAGCTAAGGTAAAGCTGTGATTGACAAGGACTGTGCAACCATTAGTAATGTTTTGAAAAGGTTCCAGGAAAGATAGAATGTAACATTACGAAAGAAAAAATCAGGAACATGAAACATTCCTGAAAACAATTGACGTAATAATAGTTTGTATCATACATCATTTTTAGAATGTTTTTCACATAACATTCCCAGCTAGATGAATACTAACATTACAAAAATGTTACATTGGTAGTCCAGCTGCTCTACAGACAGACTCAGGAGATCCTTTGTCCCGAGAGCCATCAGACTCTTCAACTCCTCCCAGCGGAGCCTAAAGAGTTAGAAGGACAGATGAGGAGCTTGTACAGATGAGTAGCATGGTCATCTGCACTTCAGGACTATTATTGCTATTACTTTACCCATAGACTGTGTATAGCTGGACAGAGCATCGTCTTTCAAAAGTGAAGCCACCACAGGTCGGGCGCCCCTGCTGTTCAGTTGCAGAAAGCTGTGTAACCCCACCCATCCCCACAGTTTCAATGACAAAACAGACAACTTTCAATCACGTTTTTTTTTCTATATACTGTAATTCTACCTCCTTTATCTAAACGCAACAGCTAGTGTAACCTCTGTTTATATTGTCAAATTTTTAAACCCCTACAGAATTAGTTTTTTTAAACGTTATCCAGCTTTATTCTATCTATCTATCTATCTATCTATCTATCTATCTATCTATCTATCTATCTATCTATCTATCTATCTATCTATCTATCTATCTATCTATCTATCTATCTATCTATCTATCTATCTATTTTATGAAAAAAGTAGTATTCCCAAAACTTAAAAGCAATGTTGCAGAAAATTAAAAATGTTAAATAAAAAATAATCTAGAACATTTCACAGGTTGAACGTCCTAAGAACGTTAACTGTAACATTCAGAAAACGTTCTACTAATCAAAAATTATTCTCAATGAAAAAAGAGGGGCTGCAAATTTAACCACAGCCCCAAAACCTTCCATGTTAGTTGAGGAGTGTCCACAAATGCATGTGCAGAATAAAGTGTGTCCATAAAGCGGGGATCATTGTGTGATTTGTATTTACCGCAGTGGAGTAAAAGTGAAATACACTCTACACTCTATGGTAGAGGCCTAGGACAAAGAAATATAAATTCTCACATAATGCTGCTTCACAGTTCAGAAAATTAAGATTAACTTTATATTAAAATATGCAAATGTTCTGTAATTTAAACAGGGATGCTTTAACCTTTGCATATGTTTATATATATGTATATCCAGGAGAAGGACATACACTGTATGTCAAGTATATGTGACATATGCTGCTATGTACGACCTCATGTCTTGACACTGAATAAAAAAAAAATTTTGTGTGTGTGTGTGTGTGTGTGTGTGTGCGTGTGTGTGTTCTTACTTGCATGCTTCTATGTGTGTGTTCTTCAACTGTCCTCTGTGCCAAACTTGGTTGAAATTCCTGGCTGAAATCAGGCCATGCATCATCGTGGCCTCATTTGGGTGATTAGGGCAAAAACCACCTGAGCCCCAGATTAACACACACACACAAACACACACATATACACGCTTGCTTACATACTGGACATATATGCGCCTACTCATACCCACACACACTACTATAACATGATGTCATGATCACGAGAGCATACCCTCCATATGCTCTCTTTCATCATCCTTCAGTAAACTCTCCTTTCCTCTGGCTGGTTTGATCTCCTCCTCCTCTTCATCTTCTTTCTCCCCCCCCCCCTCTCTCTCTCTCTCTCTCTCTCTCTCAGGCCTGTAGTGCTCAGCCCAGCATGCCTCTTCCCCACCAAATTAAATGGTGAGTGGGAGATTGTTGCTGTGAACCAGTGATAGATCAGAGTGCCCTGCCCTGCTCCTGGAGATCCACCAACCTGCAGAGTAATCCCACCAAACCCAACACACCTGGACAGGGTTACTTTACCAAGCTGGATAACTTAGAGCAGCAATTTTACCTTGGACAAATAGCTTTAAAATCATGTTGATGCACCACTTACTGTAATATGGAGAGTAATATTCTTACTAGCAGCTACTATTTTTTATTACAGAACTATTTCATACAGAACTGAATAGTGAGTTAAAGTCCTTTGCAAGGGTCCTGATATTGACCCAGGTCTCATCACATCTGTACCTTTGCAGATCCTGCAGTACACGGAAGTCAGGGAGGGATTTTCCAACCCACTTGGCAACCGGGCGGGACCATACTAGAGGTCGTCGGCAGTAGAGCTTCGATGGAGACCAAAAAATGCAGTCCGATCCAGTCACGAGTCTGATGCAAACCCCACATTTTTTAAGTAAGTAGAGTGTTAAAACTGAGCTTTTTAAAATCATTTTTAGGCGGTTTGATTGAGCAAAATCTGTTCAGAATGATGTTAATTAACATTGCAACACTGAAGAAGCATAGACCTTTTATTTACGAAAATGTATTCTATGTTTATTAAGAACAGCTACACACAGTGCTGCAAGTCAAATGCGTAACGCGGACAAGTGGAGGAGCTCCACCTGTGAATTCTGTTGTGCAACCTTTTTTTAAAACACAGTTTGATTCATTATTTTGCTATTTTGTAATTATCATGTCATAGCTTTATATAAAATTTTAAAAAAGCATTCAAAAAAACAGTCACAGACCGATTTCTCAAGCCCAACCCGACTCGGCCTGAGGAAAGTGGTAGGAAATCTCAGGCATCAGGTCGCACTAGGGCAGAGAACCTAACTTAGGGAGGATGGAGAGGAAAAATTTAAATTTCAGCGTCTACAAGCAGCAGAGGTAATGTGTAAAAGACAGCTGGAAGCTGGTAATTGGTTGGGAAATTAAGTGACATAGCATTAGCATTAGCTGATTCCATATAGTACCATAGAATCAGGGCAGCTGGTTCTATATATACCATTAACAGTACATACATTTGATATAGAAACATGATGGCTGTTCCTGAACAAACAGTATGGTACATTGACAGCTTTTCTAATTTTCTATTGACAGTAGAAACACAGATTCAGCACAGCTAGTTCTATATAGAACTATGACAGCTAGCCTTATATGGAACCATAATTACTGATTCAAACAAGGAACCCTGACTGCTGGTTCTTTGTAGACCCATAAAATGAGGACAGCTTTATGAGCATCAATAAGCAACAGGTGGAAGGTGGTGATTGGTTGTGAAATTAAGTGACATAGCATTAGAGTCTCCTTGTAAAACTTTTTCCAGCTGCTTCCATCATTCTTACTAGTGGATTTTCCACCCATTGTTCAAGTTTTTGAGATATTTTTTTAAATGTGCATGAGATTTGGAAAAAGGCCAAATATTGGAAAGATCTGAAAATTCTAAAAAAGCCAAATTCTTAAAACATATATATATAAAAAAAGAGTTTTTCAAACAACCAATGTTGTGTCAAGCCAAAAATGTGCTGTAAATCATATTGTTTCATTAGTTGCATTTTTATTGCTGGACGTGCAGCATGTGTTGCTATGCTTACATCAAACACTTTCCCCTCTACCCTAAACTCCCCACAATTTTCTGTCATTTTCTGTCCAGCTCGTATAAACCAATGGTGATTTTCTTATAAATTGGGATGGGTGAAAGGTGACTGGAAACAATGATGTGTATGATGTGTAGCTTTTTTTCAAAAGTTCTGTCAGTCAAGTTGTGTAGGGAAAAAGTGTTTTGGCTGATATGTGTATTTATGGGATTTCATTGTTACAGAGACAACATTCAAAATTCATGCTTTTTTAGAGCCTACTGTCTTTTACTGTCCTGGTTTGACAGCTTTTCCCTGTAAAATCTACAGGCATTGCTTATGGTGCCGGAACCAAGACTTCTCATAAGAACAATGCCCAGAATATCAACTTGCCTCCGTCAACTTGCTTCTGTTCAGAGTGAAAAAAAGATGCAGAGCCTTTAGACCTCAAATAATGCAAAGAAAACAAGTTTTAAGAGTTCAGAAATCAATATTTGGTGAATTAAGTTTTCAAGCCAGTTTTTAATCAGAGTTTTAATGCATCTTCTCCACCAGTCTTACACACTGCTTTTGGATAACTTTATGCCACTCCTGGTGCAAAAATTCAAGCAGTTCAGCTTGGTTTGATGGCTTGTGATCATCCGTCTTCCTGCCGATTATATATAAGCTTTCAATTTCATCAAATGAAAAAATAAATCTGATCTCATATTTTTTCCAGAGCTGTGTATAGAACCAGGACAGCTAGACCTATATGGAACCATGATGGCTGATTTGATATAGAACCTTGATGGCTAGTTCTGTATAGTTCCATGATGGCTGACTTGTTGTAGAACCACATAATCAGAACTTTTAAATCTATATAGAACCAGGACAGTCAGATTTACATGGAACCATGATGGCTCATTTGATATAGAACCATGACAGCCTGACATTTATGAAACCATTATCACTGATTTAATGTAGAACCATGATTACTGGTTCTTTGTAGAACCATAAGATCAGAACAGCTGGTCCTGAATAGAATCATAACAGCTGGTTTGATATAGAACCATGATATCTGTAACCATGAAGACTGATTCAACATAGAACCACATCAGATAGATCTAAATGGAACCATGATGAATGATTCATTGTAGAACCATGACTGCTGGTTCTTTGTAGAACCATAGAATCAGGACAGCTGGTTCTGTATAGTACCATGACAGCTGCTTCCTTATAGAACCAAAGAATCAGGACCGCTAATTCTTTATAGAACCAGAACAGTTAGATCTATATGGAACCATGAAGACTGATTCAATATAGAACCACAACTGATTGACCTATATAGAACCATGATGACTGATTCATTGTAGAAACATGACTGCTGGTTCTATGTAGAACCACATAATCAGGACAGACAGTCCTATATAGAATCATAATAGCTGGTACAATACAGAACCATGATTGATGATTCTTTGAAGAACCATAAAATCAGGTCGGCTCATCCTGTATAGAACCATGACAGCTGATTCTTTGAAGAACCATAGAAACAAGACAGCAAGACAGAGACAGGGTCGCTAGTTCTTTACAGAACCAGGACAGCTAGATCTATATGGAGCCATGATGGCTGATATAATATAGAACCACAACAGATAGATCTATATGGAATCATGATGGCTGATTCAATGTAGAACCATGACTGCTGGTTCTTTGTAGAAACATAGAATCAGGACAGCTGGTTCTGTATAATACCATGGCAGCTGCTTCGTTGTAGAACCAAAGAATCAGTACCGCTAAATCCGCTAAAGAACCAGAAAAGTTAGATCTTTATGGAACCATGAAGACTGATTCAATATAGAACCACAAAAGATTGGCCTATATAGAACCATGATGACTGATTAATTGTAGAACCATGGCTGCTGGTTCTTTGTAGAACCATAGAATCAGGACAGCTGGTTCTGTATAATACCATGGCAGCTGCTTCATTGTAGAAACATAAAATCAGTACCGCTAATTCTTTAAAGAACCAGAAAAGTTAGATCTATATGGAACCATGAAGACTGATTCAATATAGAACCACAACAGATTGACCTATATAGAACCATGATGACTGATTCATTGTAGAACCATGAGTGCTGGTTCTTTGTAGAACCACAGAATCAGGACAGCCAGTCCTATATAGAATCATGATAGCTGGTATGATACAGAACCATAATTGATGGTTCTTTGAAGAACCATAAAATCAGGTCAGCTCATCCTGTATAGAACCATGACAGCTGACTCTTAGAATCCTGACCATAGAATCAAGACAGCTAGTTCTTTACAGAACCAGGACAGCAAGATCTATATGGAGCCATGATGGCTGATTCAATATAGAACCATGACAGATAGACCTAAATGGATCATGAAGACTGATTTAATGATTTAATTATATGACCGCTTGTTATATGTAGAACCATAGAATCAGGACAGCTGGTCCTATATAGAATCATACCAGCTGGTTTGATACAAAACCATGACAGCTGATTCTTTGAAGAACCATACAACCATTAAAGTAGAATCATAGAATTATTAAAGCTGTTCCCATAAATAACATGACATCTACCTGTGTATAGAACCATAGAACAAGGTCAGATAAACAGCTGGTTCTTAATACAGTGTAATGACCACATCTGCTTCTATATAGTTTCAAAAAGCTGGTTCTATATATAATCATGGTAGCTGGTTCTGTGTGTAGTTGATTAAAGAGCCTTTATAGCACTAAAAGGGTTATAAGCCAAATAATCCCTTTTTTTAGTACTGCAAAGAACCCTTTTACCTGAGCGCTTAAGAAATACACTCCTTCTCTGATTAGCCTGAATGCTGTCTCTCTCTCTTTCTCTTTCTTACACACACACACACACACACAGACACACACACATTACGAGGTAGTTGTGGGTGATATGTAGCCGCTCTGAGCACGCGTATGAGCGTTGTCTCATCGATGTGACACTGCGAGGTGTCACTTGGCACAGATAATGGAAAGATCAAAGGTCAAGTGTGAAGAAGGGGTTGGGGGGAGTGGGCCAGGCACTTTGGCAAATTGGCTAAATGTCCCCAGAGAGAATGAAGACGGGAGGGGCACCAGACACAGGGTGACACTGAGACATGATGTCATAGAGTCCCCCCGAAAACAGTGTGAGGTGTGTGAGAGTGTGTTTTATGCATGTGCAGTGTGTGTGTGTGTGTTAGTGTGAGAGAAAGCATAAGATATAAGATATGAACTGAGATGTGGTAATGTGTATATAAAAGAAGAGTGTGTTTACTGTAGATGCACTAATGCAAGTCTATGTGTTTATTAGAGCTATTACAACACTGGCTATTGCAATATAGTAATACACACTGATCACTTAACCCATTACTTGTAAACAATTCCCTAATGTGACTGAAGAGCCCATTATAATCTCCATTTTTTAGCAATATTGCAACATACTGTGATTAGTTTGTCAGAAGAAGACTACCATGTTATTTTTTCAACTACTGTAAAGCAACTATAAGACCAAATAAAGATAAAAATATAATTTTAATGGGATAATGATCCCTTAATGAGCAATTCTGAGTAATTCACTTACGATTACTATTTTGGGATAATTTTCTTTGAGAACATTTTTCCTGGGAAAAATTGCTTGGATCATTATTTGGGGAATATTAGCTTAAGGAAGCGATCTTTGGATATTTGTTGGTATATTTTTCTCGAGATGACAGATTTAACAAAAAAACATGTTCTGTTTTGTTCCGTTTCCAATCTTTAATAGACAAAAACATGTCATTTGTCTAGAGTTTTTTTTTTAATTGGACATATTATATCTCTTTTTACAGTATTTAAAAATAGAATAGATCTATGGGGTTATACAAAACATGGTCATGAAGTTCTTTGCAAAAAATTACTCTTACATAATGAGATCTGACCAGCTGTATTCTTGTCAGTTTTAGTTTCTTTCAGAATGAGCCGTTTAAGGGCTCTGTCACTTTTATGTAAATAAGCTGTCACTAGCCACGCCATGTATATGCTGAGTGTTTACTAAATGTTAGTGTTAGGTTGTGCTTAATGCCAAAACACAAACAAGACAGTTCATGCTTAAGCACAAATTTCCCATCTGCTTACTTGCCACGGACAGTAGGTACAGATGCCTCCCTCAAACAAAGTCTGCTGGCTAATCCTACTGTCTACTGTCTGAGGATCTCAACCAAAATGACAGAAATGGTGGATCTTCAACTGATCTAGTGGGTGAGGCTCTGGTGGGGGTTGATGGGTGAGGGCTGGTGCCAAGGTGGTTTATACAGGTTTCCTTATTCTGACATCATAAGGGAGCATTTAAACTGCTGTAAGGAGCAAATTATTCCTGACACCAAAACTCTTTCAGCTGATTCACAGAAAACTAATGGATAGAGTGTTCATAGGGGCAGTGAAGATACAAACGCATGCAAAAAAGTGAGTTAAATCATTATACATGTAGAAAAGCCCATGTCCTTTTGTTTTATGAGTTGGCAACTGAAAGTTGGATGAACCATTGGATGATTACTACCTGAATTCATCTCCAAACAACCCCAAAAGTATTGGATGGATCACCATCATTCCAAAGAACACAATTCCACTGATCCACAGCTGTTTGGCTCCAGACTACACCTAGGTGCATATGCATTTGTGCCAGCAAGAATTCCTATTCTATTTAGCAGTACTGCTCTACAGAGACTAGACAAGCTGTGTGTGTCATTTGCACATCTGTGTCAACAATGGATGTAGCTTAAAGAAGCCTAAGGGGTTTATTAGAAGGGCTGTCCACAAACTTCCACTCAACATATAGTGTATCTGCCTAGAAATGATGATATTATTATATGTATGTATTATTTTATGTATGTATGCTATTATTATATGTATGTTTGCACTGGAAAAAAGGGAGTGGCTTTTAATCTCATTTTACATGTGTATAATGACAATAAAGGCATTCTATATTCTATAAATACATACATTTTAAGTACTTATTAATTTAGATTTTGTCATTTATTACTTTTTAGTTATTTTTATTTAGAGTTTAATATTAAAATATGGGATTTACTTTCATTCAGTTCAGTAGTGATCTGAGATCTAAATGAGGTCTAAATGAAAGTGTGAGTGTGTCCAGAGTCCAGATGTACTCTGTCAATATAACACACGTGTGTGTGTGTTCTATGTTTAGCTAGTAGGAAGGAGAGCTTGGAAACTTCATCTGATGACATCAGCAGAGATAACACCATACGATGGGAGGTGTCATAAGTGAGTATAGTGTGTACCACACACACACACACTCGGGAGAATGCGTCAGAGATGGTCCCAGACCAGATGGGCTTATCAGACATAAAAAGTCACTCACGACACACACACACACATGTGCACATACACTCACTCTCACTGTCTTAGAGTGACGCTATCTTCAGTCTTGGACGTGCTGTAAATCATAGGGCTCTTCTGAGCTCCATCATGCAAGAGTGTTAGACACACAGCTTCAGCACTCAGCATGACTGCAGGTGTGTGTGTGTGTGTGTGTGTGTGTGTGTGTGTGTGTGTGTGTGTGTGTGTGTGTGTGTGTGTGTGTGTGTGTGTGTGTTTCCGGAAAAGCGAGGCAGGTGGAGCAGAATGTTGTTGACTGAAAAAGCCAAATGCAAAGAAAGGCAGCAATGAAAAAACTGTGCTGTCTGTTCGAGCAGCTGTGTGAGACAAACGGAGAACCCCTCCCCACCACACACACACACATGCATACACACACACACACTTACACACCAATGCACACTCCTTCACACACCTTTTTTCAAATGCTTCACTTAAATGCATTTTTAAAGTTGTGGTGTGATCAATAATTTGGAAACAAATCAATGGGTTTTAATTTGCACAATACAGAATATGTATCATCATATTTTGACAAGTAGTGGCAGATTCTTAAAAATCACTAATCACATACTGCAGTTTTTTAGACACAGTAATATTAATCAAAATATACTGCACATCAACCAGTTAAACAGCTCTAATTACACTGTCTGTATTGGTCACTGCTTTCCTAAAACACTGACGAAATCCAAAATATACTTAGGGCATTTTCACACCTGTAGTTCGTTTCTCTGGTCCGAATCAGTTAATGAGTTCGTTTACTTGGAGTGTTTTCTCGCTCTGTTCGGTCTGGTTGCACATAGGCATAAATGTATATGCACCAAAATGCGCATCAATAAACCACACGAGCAGCCTGTGTCCTCTGATTGGTCAGAGCTGTCTGACACATTAAATATAAATATACGAAAAAATAAATACAGCGAGAAGATTTTGTGTTCCAGCGCAAATATCTGTGCCACCTCCTCTAGCTGGTCTCGGTCCGGTTCTTTTGATCCGCACCCGAGTGCGATTGCTGTTTTCACACCTGCTCAATCGAACTGCACTAAAGTTACAAACGGACCAGAGTTCATTTTACCCGGACCAAATAGTGCTGGTGTGAAAACAGCCTTAGAGATCTTAGTATCTTAGTATCATTTATCACAATAACACTCTTAAGTTGTTACACAAAACTCCACTGCCCAGCATGCACTCACACCGGACTTCCCTGACTCCACTGATCATGTGATGCTACACTCTCTGTTCCCACTCTCCGAGCTTCTGATTGTTCTCACCTGACCTCCTGTGTATATATATACCCCTCTGTTTGCTCTCCTGTTTGCTGAGTATTGAATCTAGCTCTTTTAGCTCTTCTACAACGTGTTTCTTTTGTATTCCTGCCTTTTCGTTACTGACCCTTTTCTGTATTTCTGACTACCGTGTTTTTGCCTTGCCCAGTTTATTTTTTGTTAGTTGTCAACTTATTTCTGTATTTTTGACTCCTCTTTTGCCTTTCCTTTTTGATGTGTTGGATTTTCCAGGTATTACGCTGGTTTGGTTCATTACTCTCCCTGGTATGTTGTTTATTCTCATTGCCCTAGTAATATTGACCATGCCTGTCCCTCATAACCCTTATAAGCCCTATCACTTGGTTAATAAATGTTGTGTAAAGTAGCTGTGTATGTGTCCACCTTGCATCTGGCCTGCATGACAGATACAACAAAATATTGTGATACTGCCCAGCCTTAAACGATGCAAATGATGTAATTAATATGTAAAGGAAATGTGTAAACATTGAGTTTTAAATCCAATCCTTTAACCTAAATACATTTGTAACAAATTTTGTAACTGTCCACATGCCTATGGAACTTTTGTATGCGACTTATACTGCTACCTAAAAATAAATAATAAAATTAAAATAAACAGATGAATTATTAACAAATTTCAAATGTAAAGGAAATATTCAAACTTACCTTAAATTTAAACATTATTAGGGACTATTAGGGAACGAGAGTGAAGTGAAGTGAAATGCTCCCCACACTGTTCTATAAAAAAAGTGTCTTTTGGGTAGTGTACCTCTTGGTGTTGAGTTGGATGGTGGATAAGAGTCTCCACCCAAGAGTTATTGTGTTATTGGAAAACCACTGCTTTTAGCAGTTTTTGATGGTCTCTCTTGTTCTAAATAAAGCTTAGATAATATAAAAAAGTAAAACTCACATTTTTTAATGTTTTATAGATACTCTAGCATATACATTTTTTGGCTGAAGTTCTAAAAATCTACAAAAAAAAAAAAATCAATTCTCAGTCATGCACAGGTAACCACCTTTAAATCAATAATAAGAAAGTTATTATAAAGTTATTAACTTTAAACAGGCCAAAACTGTCATTTTCTCTCACAGAGACTCAATGTATAAATACACTGACTTTCAGTCTGACCATTAACTTAAATTCACACTGTTAATTAAGGCAGTGAGTATGACTATAGGAGCTTATCTTTAATAAAATGAACTGTATTCTCAGTAATTTCATTCATTGTCTGAATCAGAAATGTTAGATGAGTCAAATGGACGGTTATTAATGGCAGAACTGTAGCGATCAGGTTCAGTCAGTCTTTTGTTCCTGCTGCTATTAATGTAATTAAAAAACTGAACACGTCTTAAGAGTTTAATTGGTCTGGCTGTACTGTACGCTTATGGTTTTGTTCTTTGTGTTCTTCGTGTTCAGGTCATTATGGTCTTTGGTGTATGAAGTAGGGTGGTGTGTGTGTGTGTGTGTGTGGAGGGGGGATGGGGGGTAGGGGTTATTTCATTACAGATAATATAAATCACAGATATTTTATGTTATCTCTGGTCAACTTCATTTAATTTGTAAATATACATCCATTCTTTAATTTCAGGAACACATTCCAAGAACAGTTTGAGACAGTAAATAATTTACTGGGTTGTAATCTTGTCATTCCTTTTCACAACACTTAAAATACAATATTAAGTAATGAAATGTTCCAGGTGTTATTCTCATAGTCTTCCTTCAAACACCTCTTCAGGTGTATAATAATACACTTTAATCATTGATGCGTTTTCCTGTTTTAATATTCTCTATAACGTATTTATTGGAGATAGGTGAAGAACGCAAGCAGTAATGTATCCTGTTTGTCTGCGGCCATGTGCATGGAAATCCCTGGAAAATAGATATTGTCTTGAAGGCAGTCTAATATATTAGTGTACAATTTGTAGATTAGACAGTTTAGAAAGGCTTTCAGTTAACAGCTGTGCTGAACTCATCAAGAGTTCATCACTTGATTTTTTTTACCTCCTAATGTGTTTAAATGCAGTTGCACAAACCATCAAAACTGCTATGATGAAACTGGCTCTCATCAGGACCGCCCCAGGAAAGGAAGAACAAGATTTTCCTCTGTTGCACAGGATAAGTTTATCAGAGTTATCGGCCTCAGAGTTATCATCACCCAAGATAAGTATTTCTCAGAGTATTTTAGTTTGTTTAACACTTTTAAGTTACTTCATGATTCCTTAAATGTGTTCCTTAATAGTCTGGATGACTTGAACACACCCTGGCTCGAATTAGCTTTTAGAAAAGTCATTAGCCTAGGGGGTTACATACATACATACATATTTTACCCCTCACTAAATCACTCCTAGTTTCTAACCACCTTCAGACAGCCTGCCACTGTTTTAGCTCTTTTTAGTTTTTTATGATCTTTGGTATGTTTTAAGCTTCTTTTTTTAATTTAATTTTATATTTATTTTTAGTTTCTTACTTTGTCTTTTATTATTAGTTATTGCTTGTTTATATTTTACTATTTTATGTGTTTAATTTTTTATTTATTCATCTGTAGTTGAATTTTTATTAGTTCTATTACCTTTTTTTACCTATGATTTTATGATTCCTACTCTTAAATTATTGTTTTTACCTTATTTGTTTATATCTTAATATTTTTTTTAATTATTATCCTTTTTTAAAAATAATTCTTATACCTTATTATAATGCTGTTTTTTATGCTTTTTTATTACTTATTTTATTCTATCTACTTTTTTGTTGTTGTTGTTTCTGTCAATCCTCTTCCCTATGTAATTGCTTGGCTGCATTGTAAATGAGGGCCACCCTCAAGGTACCCCGAGTTTGGATAAAGGTAGAATGTTAACATGTTGTGTACAAATAAAACCATGCAAACATATATAATGCTTTGTGTGGTATTAGTTTAAGCAAACTGTGTGTTGTCTATTGTTGTGACTTAGATGAGGATCAGAACACATTTAATGACCAATTTATGCAGAAATCCAAGTAATCCCAAAGAGTTCACATACTTTTTCTTATAAATGTACATTGTAGGGAAAAATGATAAATAAAAAACTTTAAATGGGAAGGTGTGTCTAAGTGATTGAATGGTGCTGTATATGACAGGGTGTCCACAAATTTTTCTATATTAGCTGATGCCATTAAAAAGTATGACCAAATGATTGGCGACATCAATGATGTTTACTTGCAACAACAGACTCCTTTTTAACTGAAAACAGAATTGAAAAAATAATGAAAGATCATCAGAGATCATCAGAGATCAATGATCTGGGCCCTTTAAATGATGATAAAAGCACGTTCTGCTCACAGCGCATCTGTGCTGTGCCCTCAGCTAAAGCAGCATCAGCACTGGCCTAAAAACTCAGCGCTGAGACGTGACCTCGCAGAGTGCTGTGACCTCTGACCTTCACCCTGTGGTCACACACACACAGACCTTCCGGCTGATCTCAGGCCGGGCTGCGGGGCGGCAGGGCGAGCGAGAGCAGTGAGATAGAGAGAGAGAGAGAGTGCGGAGCGAGAGAGAAAGAAGAGATGAATGGGGTTTTGTTCTGATATAAAAGAGTAGAGAGCGAGCCCATTGTCAGAGCGGGGCTGTTTCCCTTCATAACTCATTAATGACTTCATAACGACCTTAAATTCATCCAGCAGCCACTGAATGACATTATTATTCATCCGAGGTGTCCCCACATCCACAAACGTCTTATTCGGGCCTTTCTCCTCCCCCTCGTTTTCTCTTTCACCTCCCCTTCTCATTCTAATCGCCCATTCGACTATCCATCAATCCATCCCTTTTTATTTCCTCTCTCTCTCTCTCTCTCTCTCTCTCTTTGTCAGTATTTCAGATTCAAATGACTGTATTGGTCTGAAGTTGGGTTTACAACTGTTTTTAAAAGAATCAAAGCCATGTTTGCCAATATTCATAGAGAGTACAGAAATGTGTACCTGTATTTATACACATCATTTGTGTACAAAAGATTGGATATCTAGTCTTTTTATTTGTACTATAATCAATTATACTCTGTAACAACATGTACATCTGCACTTCGTGACTTTATTGTCATTTTACTGTACACCCTGTGCAGTTGCACTCCTGGACACTTGTCTTTTTATAGTACGTCCTATACATTTGCACTCCTGGGCTCTATTGACTCTTCATGGTACAATCGTACATTCACACTCCTGGACACTACTTACACTTAACTCTTTTATTAAAATCCTATAAGGTATAGTTAATATTTCAAATCTGTTAGAATCTTCTATAGTAATATATCTATCTATGTATCTACCTTGTTTTGTTGCTTTTTTAATAATAGCTTATAGTGAATTGTAATAATTGTCTATGAAGAACACATGTAAAGATTTTTTAAAAACTGCTTTAGAGCAACCGTATTTGAGGAAGTGCTAGTTGCCTAGCACTTCTAAAGAAAAAAAAAAAAAAAAAAATGAGTGTCACAAAGCAGGAGAAGACAGAGGAGCAAGGTATTTTCCGGTAGCTGATTCCACATTTCAGGAATGGCGGGTTTGGTCAAGTCAAGTTCTGAAACTGCTCCAGTGGCTTCAGTCTTGCTGAGGAGCATAAAACTTTAAAGGCACCAGTGCTCTGCAAAAGGGGGACTCAGAAATGCACAAGGGGGACCGACTGTACACTAATGACCATGGGTTTACAATTAAATGACATACAAGCTGCTGACAATGTAATTTATAGGTGTCCCATATAGTGTATCTTTCTTGCCTTATGTATGTGTGAATGCATGAAAATTTGGTTGAACTGAATTACCTTAATTTGTTAATAATGATATGATACATTTTAAAACAAGCAACACGCACATAATAGATAGATAGATAGATAGATAGATAGATAGATAGATAGATAGATAGATAGATAGATAGATAGATAGATAGATAGATAGATAGATAGATAGATAGATAGATCTTTTTTGATCCCTTTGGGAGGTTCCCTCAGGGAAATTAAAATTCCAGCAGCATCATTACAGTAAACAATTAACATACACAAGGACAATTGGAAATAAATAAAAAAAATAATAAAAAAAATATATATACAATATACAAGAGTCCAGCAGGAGAGATATTGCACATTATTATTATTGCCTTCAGTTTAAATATTATTGCACATAGTTTGGGTATGTTTTAATCATCAGTCTTTAGAAATAGAAATTATTGCACATAGTCCGGTTAGTGTTTTAATCAGTCTGTCCTCCTGTGACCCCTCCTCCCCTGCAAAGAGGAGTTGTACAGTCCGATGGCATGATGAACAAAAGAGTTTTTGAACCTGCTGGTCCTGCACTTGGGGAGGAGCAGTCGATCACAGAACAGACTTCTCTGATTGCTGATGACAGTGTGCAGAGGATGACTGGCATCGTCCATAATGCCCAGCAGTTTCTCCAAGGTCTTCTTCTCTACAACTGTCACCAGAGAGTCCAGCTTCATGCCGACCACCGAGCCAGCCCGTGTGATCAGTTTGTTCAGTCTGGATGTGTCCTTCTTGGATATGCTGCCCCCCCAGCACACCACGTGTAGAACAAGTCACTGGCAACAACAGACTGGTAAAACATCCACAGGATTTTCCGGCAGATGCAAACGATTGCAGCCTCCTCAGGAAGTACAGCCTGCTCTGTCCCTTCCTGTACAGGTGGTTACTGTTACAGGACCAGTCCAGCTTGCTGTCCAGCCACAGCCCAAGGTACGTGTAGGAATCCACAGTCTCCACCTCGCACCCTCTATTAGAACTGGTTGTGACTTTGGTCTGGACCTCCTAAAGTCAATAATCAGCGCCTTGGTCTTTGAGGTGTTGAGCTGCAGGTGATTGCTGTGGCACCAAACAGTGAAGTCCCTCACCAGGCTCCTATACTCCTCCTCTTGATCATCCCTGATACACCCCACAATAGCTAAATAATAAATAATGCAGATATTTTAACAATCAATTGTACCATAAGTGTGTGTATGTTGTAGTTATGATTTTTAAAACTGTATCAGAAGACCTATTAGGAAGAAATCTACAACATATAGCGCTTAATATACACAGGTGTTTAAAAGCAAATGTTTGGACATAATTGTGAATGTGAATATCATCAGTTTCCTCTGCTGAGACGCACAAAGCGCTGCACTGTTAAGATACGAGCATGCCAAAGTCAGTCATCTGCTTCTTAAAGTGAATGGTAAGTGACATACTGATTGGTTTATTTAATGTTACGCCCAAAACACACCCATGATTAATAAAGAGAATTAGTACATGCCTTTTGGGCCTTTCAAGCTGTGCAAGGCCTATTTTTGTGCCCTCACGATACTGACGTGCCCTAAATTCAGCTGCGCATTCTGCAATTGACCAGTGTGCTAGAGAATGCTAAAATGGGCCCCATAAAAAAAAAAATTAATGTATTTTCAGTACTTTAAAAAATATTTGTTGTTGTAAAGGTTCATCATGCAAAAGCTTAGAATATCAATTGTTCACAGTCATTATTAGAATAAGTAATACAGGTAATACAAATTTCTAAGCTTTATAAATGCTCGGACTCTACAAACCCTATTACAACAATCAGTAGCTGGCATCCTCTAAGCATCTGCCTCCTAGCAATCTGAAGGTTAAAACAATTAGGTGGCACAAAGCAGGAGAACCTTGTGTTTTCGAGTATTTTCTGGAATGGCAGGATTGATTGATGATGGTTTTGGTGGTGCCTCTGTAGAAGTGGTGCACTTTTCTACTGTGCAGCGACAAAGAACAAAAATGATCTTTTTAGTCATCACTTCAAAATCCCTACAAAGCTGACGCATTTTGGAAAGTCTTGTGGACTTTATGGACAGAATTGATTTAATTAAATGACAGATTCTTTAAAGTCCCTGGTCATCAAAAATCACCATCCCATCTAATCCTATCTTTTCAACTCATCCCAGAAGTATCTTAAAGCTGGGGGGGCTTTATACCCCTCTAACCCACGGCTGCACTGTAAGCCCAGATAAGTTGAATTTAAGGAAACCGGTTGCCTTAAAAAAGTTAAGTAATGGGTAATGAAAACTTAAGTAACTTAGAACATCAAGTTATTACAACTAAAGGGGAAGCTGATTTATTTCTAAGGTAGCCCAGGGGGAATCACTACACACTGATGGTGAGTGTTAGTCAGAAACTGTTGGACACACCCAGTATGCAAATAGATTGTGACAGAAGCCAATGGAAAAGAAGCTGTTAATGGCAACAGACTAAACTCAGTTATTATAAGTTGGTTAAACTCAAAGATCTCAGTTTGAATGTTTATATGTGCCCAAAACTGTTTAACTAACTCAAAATAGTTGAGTAATGTTTAGAAATATCCAATTTTATGTAAAACAGACTTAAATCATTTGAGTTCAAACAACATATGTGTTTACAGGCTTAGAGCCAACAGATTCATGTTTATCTTCCAGAGATTTCAGATTCCTCCAGAGAGTCCTATTCTATTGGCGAGCTGTGAGAATTTCAGCAGTGGGTGCAACTTAAATTAGCTCTAAGCTTTTTTTAGGAGCGCGTAAAAATATAAATAGACCCACATTTTAGTTAAGATGCTCTCACACATTCTCTCTCTCTTTCTCTGTCTCTCTCTCTCTCTCTCTCTCTCTCTCTCTGTGAGTCAGGGAAGGGGACAGGATCATGGCTGATTGGATTAGAGAGGGATGCGTCCGTAATCGTTGGGTATTATCTGAGGCCGTCCTGTGCATTAGGCAGCATTAGCCCTGCTGGAGAGGATGGAGTTATAGGGGAGCTGCCACTGTCCATGGTACCTGAACCACCCGCTATCTCTCTCTCTCTGTCTCTTTTGTCCCTCTCTCCAGCCGTCCATCTCTAGCTTCCCCTTTGGGGGGGGGGGGGTTGCTGCAGATAGCACCCATTACTGTCAGCCTCGGCTCCCTCTAATTGGCCGAGATAGGAGCCTGTCGCCGCAGAGGGAGGGCCCTAAGATTCGATTAGGCCTTCTGATACGCCGTCTATAAATTTTTAATGAACAAACAATGCGCCGCATTAAACGTTCCTTCTTTTACAGGAGCCGGACGTGATGAAGCAAAAGGAAGTGTGACTAGAATCAGGGGCCACGTCTACGGGAAAGCGCCTGGCAAGTGAAGATCATTTGACGGGGTCATCACTGGACTCTCCGTGTCGTGACATGGGCAGGCTTTACAGTATGCGGGCAAAAATTGCATTAATTTTAAATAAAGATTTATAGTGCACTTTTTGCAGCATTTTGTCTAAATGTGTGCAGGAACTCTGACAACAATTTTACACTCCTGAATTGAAGTTAATTAATGAATTATTTAAATAGTACTAGTGTATATAAAGAATTCATTTGTACGCAGAGCGTACATTGATAATTTAATTATATAATAATTTAATGTACAGCTCTGGAAAATCAGTTTCTTTGATTTGGCTATTTATAGGTATACGTTTGAGTAAAATCTGTAAACTACCGACATCATTTCTCCCAAATTCCAAAACAAATTGCCCTTTAGAGCATTTATTTGCAAAACAAGAGAGAAATGGCTGAAATAAAAAAAGTTCACATTCATAAAGTTTTAAGAGTTCAGAAATCAATATTTGGTGGAATAACCCTGTTTTTTAATCACAGTTTTCATGCATTTTAGCATGTTCTCCTCCATCAGTCTTACACACTGCTTTTGGGTAACTTTATTCCACTCATGGTGCAAACATTCAAGCAGTTCAGTTTGGTTTGATGGCTTGTGATCATACATCTTGCACTTGATTATATTGTACCTCTAAGTTTTCAATTTGGTAAAATCAAAGAAACTCATCAATTTCAAGTGATCTCTTATTTTTTTCCAGAGCTGTATACTCTCTCTCTGGTTTTAAGTAAAGCTGTTGTACTGGTAATGGTGCTGTTCGCTCTGTGTCCCACAGGAACAGTGAACCCATATACTGTAGAAAAACTGGCATGGGGAGTGAGAAGAGAGAAATAAAGAGTAGGCACAGAAAGAAAAGTAAGAAAGAAAAAAAAATTAGGAATACATGGTAAAATGTTTAAGAACCAGTTATCTGGATATATAATTTGAAAAGAAAGAAAGAAAGAAAGAAAGATTGAGAAAGAAACATTGAAACATAACATTTTACGAAAACATTTTTACCTGGATATATAATTTGAAAAAAAAAGAAAGAAAGAAAGATTGAGAAATAAACATTGAAAAATAACATTTTACGAAAACATTATTTTCGTAAAAAAAGAATGTGCAAACAAAACATAACAAGAAAAGAAAGAAACAGATATGGAATGAAAAACTGAAAGAAAAACACAAACACACTGTCAGGGTGCAGCAAGGAATGGCGAGGAGAGCGGACGCAAATGCGAATAAATTTAATAAACAATAAACAAAAGACAAAAATAAACAAACAAAGGACTGGAACTAAACTGAAAACAAGAAACACGGGGAACATAGGAACCAGAGACGCAACCATAACAGACTTTAACAAGTACAAGGACCGACACGAGAGAAAGGGAACACTGACTATAAATAGAGGAGCACACACACAGGAAACACCTGGGACTGAGGGGCGGAGTTACAAATGAACACAGGTGAGGGCAAGAAACACTAAGGAACCAGGGTCACGTGGGGGACACACTCACAGGCACAAGCAGAAGACAGGCAGAGAAAAGGTAAATAAACACAGAAACATGAGAACAGACGGGGACCACATGACACACACCAGTATGATATATCAGGTATTAGTGTTTAATGCCTTATAACAGTGAGAATACTGGGTGTATCTGTAAAGTGCTTATACTTAGTAATTAATTACAACGCAGTATTTTATCTTTAAATAAAGTAGTTAGTAATTAGCTCTGAATAAAGTCAATTACTGCCAAAAGTAAGAAATAGGAACTACTGTCATGTCCCATGGCTTCTGTCATGTCCCATGGAAGCAATAGAACACTGCACTGACCTGATATATCTTACTGATATATCTAATTATTAACGAATGAATCTTATTCATTTTAACATGTATGGATTTGCATGTATTCACAAACCCATAGTCGTTAGTGTGGAGTCGGTCCCCCTTTCCACCTTTATCAGCAGGTGCGAAGCTCTGCAGTTACTGAGCCAGTAGAGCATTGGAGTCTTTAAGTATTATGCTCCTCAGGACTCCTCAGGACTCCTCAAGACTGGAGTCACGATGCTAACAGATACACTAGTCAGGTTCAGCATAGTTGGAACAGAATAGGCAGTGTGTGGTAATGATCACGGCCTAGCCAGTGTATGGCTAGAATGGTCCATGCGTGCAGGTAAGTGACCGACTCCACACTAACGACTATAGCAGGGGTGTCTAAACTTTTTTTTACGGCAACTTTTAGACTCTTGGCCCGCTTTTTCTGCGCTAGAAATGCGCACTCTCTTTGCTTTTAGACTCTTTTGCCCCATTTTTCTGCGCTAGAAATGCGCACTCTCTCCGCTTTTAGACTCTTTTGCCCCATTTTTCTGCGCTAGAAATGTGCACCCTCTTATAAAAACCTGTTTAACAGCAGGACAACTTTCATTCTATTTCTAAATTACCTCGCGGGCCCCTCCAAAAACGGAAAGGGGCAGCAAATGGCCCGCAGGCCGTAGTTTGGACACCCCTGGACTATAGGTTTGTGAATACATGCAAATCTAGTTAAAATGAATAAGATTCATTCGTTAATAATTATATGATACATTTTACCAAGCAACACACACACACACATATATTACAGAATAACCATCAAATGAACCCTGTGTGTGTGTGTGTTGTGTGTTGCTTGTTTGCTGTTAGGACAGAAACATATTGAGTGTGTATGGGTCTGCTTGTTTGTATAGTTATTCCTTATCCCCACTGCACATGTGTGTGTGTGTGTGTGTGTGTGTAAGTGATGAGTGTGTCAGTGTGTGCACGGGGTGACATGTCATAATACGGCTGATACTCAGGCTATTAACTTGTTGACACTTTGGGGTCAGTCTGACGGAGGTCCACTGCTCAGCATGACAGAGTGGAACCTCTTTATTATCCACAATGTAATGGTCTCATCGCTGAGGGCTTTCTTCTCTCCCTTCCTCTCCTACTCCCTCTCTCTCTCTCACTCCCTCTCTCCTACTCCCTCTCTCTCTCTTCTTCCTTACGTTTCTCTCACTCTTTCCCTCCCTCTTTATTAGTGTGATTGCAGTAATGCAATCACAGTATTGATCTTCTTAAGTCTTATTCTTATTATTATTATTATTATTATTCCACCTGTTTTTTGTCCGGTTAACTAGTGCCGCAGTTTTCGAAATATCGACTTCGTTCAAAAGAGAAAACGTGCGTCCATATCGGGAATGGTGGGCTTGTATACAGCTTTCCGATCGGACTTACGTTTTTCGTAAAAACTTCGTAAGTACGCGTTTTTTTGCCCATTGAAAATGAATGGGCAGAACTTTGCACGCCCGTGGACGTCGCAATTTTTGAAATACGAAGATGAAACCAATTGAGGACCTGTAGAACTTATTGAGCTCTTTCCGAAAATATGCGTTACGAAAAGTTACGTCGTACGGATTTCGTACGATTGTCGTACGAAGTGGCCCCATTGGAATGAATGGGGCAAATCGGAGGACGGCAGCTAGATCGAAGGACAGGTAGCTAGAACTCCAGTACTGTGTGTAATGGAGCAGCTATGGGATAAAACAGCATTAGGTCAAAAGTTTGGACACCCCGGCCCCCCAGTACTGTGTGTAATGGAGCCACGGGTCAAAAGTTTGGACACCCCAGAGCCCCAGCACTGTGTGTAATGGAGCCACGGGTCAAAAGTTTGGACACCCCAGAGCCCCAGCACTGTGTGTAATGGAGCCACGGGTCAAAAGTTTGGACACCCCAGAGCCCAGTACTGTGTGTAATGGAGCCACGGGTCAAAAGTTTGGACACCCCAGAGCCCCAGCACTGTGTGTAATGGAGCTGCGGGTCAAAAGTTTGGACACCCCAGAGCCCCAGCACTGTGTGTAATGGAGTCACGGGTCAAAAGTTTGGACACCCCAGAGCCCCAGCACTGTGTGTAATGGAGCCACGGGTCAAAAGTTTGGACACCCCAGAGCCCCAGTACTGTGTAATGGAGCCACGGGTCAAAAGTTTGGACACCCCAGTGCCCCAGTACTGTGTGTAATGGAGCAACTGGTCAAAAGTTTGGGTACCCCGGTCAGCTCTGCAATCACACTCGCAGTTTCTGTAGGAACTGCAATCTAGTTCTTCTTCTTCTTCTTCTTCTTATTATTCCACCTGTTTTTTGTCCGGTTAACTAGTGCCGCAGTTTTCGAAATATCGACTTCGTTCAAAAGAGAAAACGTGCGTCCTTATCGGGAATGGTGGGCTTGTATACAGCTTTCCGATCGGACTTACGTTTTTCGTAAAAACTTCGTAAGTACGCGTTTTTTCGCGCATTGAAAATGAATGGGCAGAACTTTGCACGCCCGTGGACGTCGCAAATTTTGAGATACGAAGATGAAACCAATTGAGGACCTGTAGAACTTATTGAGCTCTTTCCGAAAATATGCGTTACGAAAAGTTACGACGTACGGATTTCGTACGAATGTCGTACGAAGTGGCCCCATTGGAATGAATGGGGCCAATCGGAGGACGGCAGCTAGATCGAAGGACAGGTAGCTAGAACTCCAGTACTGTGAGTGTATGGAGCAGCTATGGGATAAATCAGCGTTAGGTCAAAAGTTTGGACACCCCGGCCCCCCAGTACTGTGTGTAATGGAGACACGGGTCAAAAGTTTGGACACCCCGGCCCCCCAGTACTGTGTGTAATGGAGCCACGGGTCAAAAGTTTGGACACCCCCGAACGGCCAGAGCAACCTAGCGTGCATAGCTGATTGATGTATTTGCACGTTGCGTAGCAACGTGCAAACACCATTTAATCAAATTTATGCATATACATCACCTAGCAACCACCTAGAAACACCATAGCAACCACCCCGGATACCATAGCAACACCTTAGCAACCGCCTAGCAACACCATAGCAACCACCTAGCAACCATCTAGCAACACCTTAGCAACCACCCCAGATACCATAGCAACACCTTAGCAACTCCCTAGCAACACCCTAGCAACCACCTAGCAACCACCTAGCAACACCTTAGCAACCACCCCGGATACCATAGCAACACCTTAGCAACCGCCTAGCAACACCCTAGCAACCACCTAGCAACCACCTAGCAACACCTTAGCAACCACCCCGGATACCATAGCAACACCTTAGCAACCGCCTAGCAACACCCTAGCAACCACCTAGCAACCACCTAGCAACACCTTAGCAACCACCCCGGATACCATAGCAACACCTTAGCAACCGCCTAGCAACACCCTAGCAACCACCTAGCAACCACCTAGCAACACCTTAGCAACCACCCCGGATACCATAGCAACACCTTAGCAACCGCCTAGCAACACCCTAGCAACCACCTAGCAACCACCTAGCAACACCTTAGCAACCACCCCGGATACCATAGCAACACCTTAGCAACCGCCTAGCAACACCCTAGCAACCACCTAGCAACCACCTAGCAACACCTTAGCAACCACCCCGGATACCATAGCAACACCTTAGCAACCGCCTAGCAACACCCTAGCAACCACCTAGCAACACCTTAGCAACCACCCCGGATACCATAGCAACACCTTAGCAACCGCCTAGCAACACCCTAGCAACCACCTAGCAACACCTTAGCAACCACCCCGGATACCATAGCAACACCTTAGCAACCGCCTAGCAACACCTTAGCAACCACCTAGCAACACCTTAGCAACCACCCTGGATACCATAGCAACACCTTAGCAACCGCCTAGCAACACCTTAGCAACCACCTAGCAACACCTTAGCAACCACCCCGG
Source organism: Astyanax mexicanus (assembly GCF_023375975.1). Taxonomy (NCBI): domain Eukaryota; kingdom Metazoa; phylum Chordata; class Actinopteri; order Characiformes; family Acestrorhamphidae; genus Astyanax; species Astyanax mexicanus. The sequence goes on along the minus strand of NC_064409.1, from coordinate 71,156,523 downwards.
ATACCATAGCAACACCTTAGCAACCGCCTAGCAACACCCTAGCAACCACCTAGCAACCACCTAGCAACACCTTAGCAACCACCCCGGATACCATAGCAACACCCTAGCAACCACCTAGCAACACCTTAGCAACCACCCCGGATACCATAGCAACACCTTAGCAACCGCCTAGCAACACCTTAGCAACCACCTAGCAACCACCTAGCAACACCTTAGCAACCACCCCGGATACCATAGCAACACCTTAGCAACCGCCTAGCAACACCTTAGCAACCACCTAGCAACCACCTAGCAACACCTTAGCAACCACCCTGGATACCATAGCAACACCTTAGCAACCGCCTAGCAACACCTTAGCAACCACCTAGCAACACCTTAGCAACCACCCCAGATACCATAGCAACACCTTAGCAACCGCCTAGCAACACCTTAGCAACCACCTAGCAACCACTTAGCAACACCTTAGCAACCACCCCGGATACCATAGCCACACCTTAGCAACCACTTAGCAACACCTTAGCAACACCATAGCAGATACCAGCCAGCACTGCAATCACACTCGCAGTTTCTGTAGGAACTGCAATCTAGTTATTATTATTATTCCACCTGTTTTTTGTCCGGTTAACTAGTGCCGCAGTTTTCGAAATATCGACTTCGTTCAAAAGAGAAAACGTGCGTCCATATCGGGAATGGTGGGCTTGTATACAGCTTTCCGATCGGACTTACGTTTTTCGTAAAAACTTCGTAAGTACGCGTTTTTTTGACCATTGAAAATGAATGGGCAGAACTTTGCACGCCCGTGGACGTCGCAATTTTTGAAATACGAAGATGAAACCAATTGAGGACCTGTAGAACTTATTGAGCTCTTTCCGAAAATATGCGTTACGAAAAGTTACGACGTACGAATTTCGTACGAATGTCGTACGAAGTGGCCCCATTGGAATGAATGGGGCCAATCGGAGGACGGCAGCTAGATCGAAGGACAGGTAGCTAGAACTCCAGTACTGTGAGTGTATGGAGCAGCTATGGGATAAAACAGCATTAGGTCAAAAGTTTGGACACCCCGGCCCCCCAGTACTGTGTGTAATGGAGCCACGGGTCAAAAGTTTGGACACCCCGGCCCCCCAGTACTGTGTGTAATGGAGCCACGGGTCAAAAGTTTGGACACCCCCGAACGGCCAGAGCAACCTAGCGTGCATAGCTGATTGATGTATTTGCACGTTGCGTAGCAACGTGCAAACACCATTTAATCTAATTTATGCATATAAATCACCTAGCAACCACCTAGAAACACCATAGCAACCACCACAGATACCATAGCAACACCTTAGCAACCGCCTAGCAACACCTTAGCAACCACCTAGCAACCACCTAGCAACACCTTAGCAACTTCCCCGGATACCATAGCAACATCTTAGCAACCGCCTAGCAACACCTTAGCAACCGCATAGCAACCACTTAGCAACACCTTAGCAACCACCCCGGATACCATAGCAACACCTTAGCAACCGCCTAGCAACCACCTAGCAACACCTTAGCAACCACCCCGGATACCATAGCAACACCTTAGCAACCGCCTAGCAACACCTTAGCAACCGCATAGCAACCACTTAGCAACACCTTAGCAACCACCCCGGATACCATAGCAACACCTTAGCAACCGCCTAGCAACCACCTAGCAACCACCTAGCAACACCTTAGCAACCACCCCGGATACCATAGCAACACCTTAGCAACCGCCTAGCAACACCTTAGCAACCACCTAGCAACCACCTAGCAACACCTTAGCAACCACCCCGGATACCATAGCAACACCTTAGCAACCGCCTAGCAACACCCTAGCAACAACCTAGCAACCACCTAGCAACACCTTAGCAACCACCCTGGATACCATAGCAACACCTTAGCAACCGCCTAGCAACACCCTAGCAACCACCTAGCAACCACCTAGCAACACCTTAGCAACCACCCCGGATACCGTAGCAACACCTTAGCAACCGCCTAGCAACACCCTAGCAACCACCTAGCAACCACCTAGCAACACCTTAGCAACCACCCTGGATACCATAGCAACACCTTAGCAACCGCCTAGCAACACTCTAGCAACCACCTAGCAACCACCTAGCAACACCTTAGCAACCACCCCGGATACCATAGCAACACCTTAGCAACCGCCTAGCAACACCTTAGCAACCACCTAGCAACCACTTAGCAACACCTTAGCAACCACCACGGATACCATAGCAACACCTTAGCAACTGCCTAGCAACACCCTAGCAACCACCTAGCAACCACCTAGCAACACCTTAGCAACCACCCCGGATACCATAGCAACACCTTAGCAACCGCCTAGCAACACCCTAGCAACCACCTAGCAACACCTAGCAACACCTTAGCAACCACCCCAGATACCATAGCAACACCTTAGCAACCGCCTAGCAACACCCTAGCAACCACCTAGCAACACCTTAGCAACCACCCCGGATACCATAGCAACACCTTAGCAACCGGCTAGCAACACCTTAGCAACCACCTAGCAACCACCTAGCAACACCTTAGCAACCACCCCGGATACCATAGCAACACCTTAGCAACCGCCTAGCAACACCCTAGCAACCACCTAGCAACCACCTAGCAACAGCTTAGCAACTACCCCGGATACCATAGCAACACCTTAGCAACCGCCTAGCAACACCCTAGCAACCACCTAGCAACCACCTAGCAACACCTTAGCAACCGCCTAGCAACACCCTAGCAACCAACTAGCAACCACCTAGCAACACCTTAGCAACCACCCCGGATACCATAGCAACACCTTAGCAACCGCCTAGCAACACCTTAGCAACCACCTAGCAACACCTTAGCAACCACCCCGGATACCATAGCAACACCTTAGCAACCGCCTAGCAACACCCTAGCAACCACCTAGCAACACCTTAGCAACCACCCCGGATACCATAGCAACACCTTAGCAACACCATAGCAGATACCAGCCAGCACTGCAATCACACTCGCAGTTTCTGTAGGAACTGCAATCTAGTTCTGAATGTTCTCTCTCTGTTTTTCTACCTCCCTCTTTTTCTCTCTTTCTCTTGATCTCTTTTCATGCAATTCTCTTCTCCCTCTCTCTTTCTCTATCCCTCTCTCACTCCCTCTCTATCTCCCTCTCTCTTTCTTCTTTCCTACATTTCTCTCTCTCTTTCCCTCCCTTTTTATTCTGAATGTTCTTCTCAGTCGCCTCCTGCCTATTATAATACTATGTACTGGCAATAGACCTGCATTCTCTCTCTCTCTCTCTCTCTCTCTCTCTCTCTCTCTCTCTCTTACACACTCCCTCTTTTTCTCGCCTTCTCTACATATCTCTCTCTTTCCCTCTTTTTTTCCTCTCTCTTTCTCTCTCCTTCTCTGTCTCTTTCTCACTCTTTCATTCTGAATTTTACTCACTTTGTTTGCTATTTTTGCTTATTCTCTCTCTGCTTTTCTATGTTTTCCCTCTTTTTCTCTCTCTCTTGATCTCTTTTCATGCAATTCTCTTTTCCAAACACACACCCTCTCTCTCTCTCTCTCTCTTTCTCACTATTTCATTTTGAATTTTACTCACTTTGTTTTGCAATTTTTGTTGTTCTCTCTCAGTTTGTTCCTTCTCTTTCTCTCTCTCTTAATCCTTTTTCATGTCTTTCTCTTTTTCAAACACACACACAAACACACACTCACACCATATTCTTTGTCTCTCCTTCTATCCTTTTCTTTTCTCCCTCTCCTACTATTTCTGTTTCTCTCTTCATTCCTTTTCCCTCTCCTGACCTTTTCATGTTCTTTTCTTTCTATTTTTTCTTTCTCTCTCTCTCTCCTTGTTCATTTTTTTGTTTCTTTCTATTTCTTTCTTAACCTCTTGTCAATTTCGTCTCTTTTTTATTATACTTTCTGTCTCTATTTTTTCTTACTATTCCTTTACTCTTCTTATCTTTCTCCTTTATTCTCATCACACTGTTTCTCCAACATTCTGATCATCTCTGTCCATCATCTCTCTCTCTCTCTCTCTCTCTCTTTCTCTCTCTCTCTTGTTTATATCTCTACAAAGCTTGCTTTTCCTCTCTGTACTTATCCCTTATTCCAGTCCTGTTCCAGTCCGTGTTCCTCTATCTATCTACAATATCTATCTATCCATCTCTCTCCCCCCTCTCTCTTTTGACACCCTATCTCCATCTATTCAATTTTCTTTACCTCATCCCCTACTTCTTTCTCTATGTTGGTCATCTCGCTCTCTCTCTCTCTCTCTCTCTCTCTCTCTCCCTGGCAGAGATTTTGTCCCGCCTCCGTTTCCACCTTCTTTTCCTCTTCTATTTGTATTCCTCCTCTCTCTACCTCCTCCTCTAATTCTCCCTCCCTCCTTTTTTCCACTTTATTACTTTCTTCGATTATCCACTCCCTATCTCCCCCCATTCAATACTTTCATTTCATGCTCCTCTCCCCTAATCTTTCACCCAATTTCCCCTCCTTCGCTCCTGTCTTCCTTTTCAGCTTCTTTATAATCAGCCTCTTGTGTTTTCTGCTCTCTTTCTCTATCTTTTCTCTTCCTCTCTTTCCCTTGCTCTGTCTATCTCTCTCTGCTCGCTCTCTACTCTTTCTCTCACTCTCTTGATTTCTTACTCCTTTTCTGTTTAATTCTATTTCTCTTTTTTCACCTTCTCACTATCCATATTTTCATCTCTCTCTTTTTTTCTATCTTCCTCGAACTATCTCTATTTACCTCTTATTTTTCTTTCTTTCTTAATTCTCCCTCTGTTTCTTTTCACAGTCTATCTCTTTTTATCTCCTTTCACTGTTCTCTTTTCTCTCTCTGTTTCCTTATATTTTTTATTTTAAATCATTATTTGTTTTTTCCCTCTCTTCTTTATCCCCTTCTTGCTGTTGCTATTCTTCTCTTTTACATTATCTCTCTCTCTGTGTATCTTTTTTGTGCCCCTCTTTTATCTTTTTCTTTATCTCTTTGTATTGTTCTTTCTTTTCTTTTATTCTATTAACTTCCTCTTTTTGTGTCCTATTCTCTCTTTTTCCCTAGTCCCATCTTCCAAATCTCTCTTTCTATCTTTTTTCTCTTTTTTATTTTCTTTTTCCCTACTATTCTGCACCTCTCCCACTTGTTTGTCTCACATTTATTTTTTTTTCTTCCTCTCATATTTCTATTTTCTTTATCTCACATTTTCTTTAGTAATCTCCTTCCTTTTGCCTTACATTTTCTTCTCATTTGCATCTCCTTTCTTTACTTTTTCCTAGATTTCCTACAATCTTTTCCCTTTCATTTCTGTTTCTTTTTTCTCTAATTCTCCTTAACTCATCCATATTTTCCCTCCCTCTACCTTTGTTCTCTCTCTCTCTCTCTCTCTCTCTCTCTCTCTCTCTCTCTCTCTCTCTCTCTCTCTCTCTCTCTCTCTCCAGGCTCTGGAACTGCTTCAGTCTTTCAGACCTTGCAGTTTTTTCAGCCAAACTTGTTTCTCGGTGTCTCCCTCCCTCGCTCAGCTTTCTGCTCACGGAGCTGCAGGTGAGATAATGCGGCCCAATCTGTGAGATGGACCAGACCGGAGACTCTTTCACCATGAAAACTGCATTTTTCACGCTACAACCTGTAAAGCTGAGGGGGAGGAAATTATGGTAAATGCAGGAAACATGCTGTCAAGGCTATGTTAATACTCTCTCACTCACTCTCTGTCACTCACTAACACACACACACACACACACACACACTCGTATACACACACTTACTTGGTCTCTTTTCATCTGCGCTCTATCATTCTGTCATAGCATCCCTCCATCTTCAGAGGAGTGTATTTGCTGATGCCTGCAAACATAAATTACTGCACCTCGTTCGTGCTGGCCCACATGCAGCCGGAGCATTAAAGAACTAACGCTAAAAACTTAATACCATCTGCACCATAGACCTGCACCAGGTAAATACACACACACACACACACTCACACACACAGAGCTCCTGTGGCCCAGAATGGGCAAGTGGATTAGTGTGTGTCTGTGTGTTTGTATAGGAGCGATAGAGTGGCAGACGGGTGTCTGTGGGTAGGCTGTGTGTGTGTGTGTGTGTGTGTGTGTGTGTCTGTGTGTGCGTGTGTGTGAGAGAGAGAGAGAGTAAGTATTTGGACAGTTTCAGGGCATGCTTACATTTATGACATATAAGTTCTTACACATACCATACCATTGCTGTCCAATGAAAAACAAGCATCTCCAAAACAGCAACTTTACAGAAAAGAGAAAAAAAAAACTTTTAACTTTAAATGGAAGTCAATGTAAAAAGAGTTTATTTCAGGTCATTTTAAAATATATTTCTATTTGTTCGTTCATCAACAAATCTTGGCGCAGTGTAAGGGACAGTTTGTCTGTTCAAATTATGTAGTCAACTAAAAATCCACAAACATGGAGATACTTGTTTTTTATTGGACAGCGACGATATTCAGTCTTATATATGTAATAGTTTGAGCATCCTGGGTCAAATAAACTGAAAACAACAACCTCAAGACTTACAGTACACACAGACAGTTCCAAAAGTCATGGGACAGCAGTATGTACTTTGACCTTGAAGTGTGATACTTTTTCTCAGGGTGGGAATGCCTTGGGAACACCCACACCTGTATACGTTGTGAGGTGCTATCTTGTGAATGTTGCTGAACACAGGTGAGTGTGAATTATCAATCTATCTAGTTACTTAGTAACACATTACTCTAATCTGTCCATTTTTTAGTTACGAATAATCTAACCTATTACTATTTACAATCCAGTAATCAGATTAAAATTACTTATCCAAGTTAGTGTGTGTTGGTTTTGTTTGTAATTTTTCTTAGTAAAAAGAGATTGTAGCGTCCGCCTGGACGCATTAACACATAATGTGTTCTGGGAGTTTTAGTGTGGGTGTGTAGTGGCATAGATGCTGCAGCAGCAAGTCTCTCGCCCATTTTTGTTGTTTTAGGATGGCCACTTGTTTTATTTTCATGTAGCAAGCTACAATAAATGTCCAGAACTTCTCTTTAATCCAGTTTCTGATCATCTTTTCTCTGGAAAAGAAGAAAACTTTGGGTATTACCTCAAAAAACAGTGTTTATTTTAGTTTGGAAATACAGCTAGCATCGCTAGTTAGCCGTTAGCCATCTCTATTAACATCTGCAGTCTATTAGCCTAGCTAGCATCAGGCCGACAGCTGCATTCCGGCGTTGTGAATGTAATAAGTAAATTCTTTTATAAAGTAAAAATGTGAACTACAGCCATAATCCACATTGAGTATCTACAGATCCTACCCACTCTAACCTGCACTCTACTATGCAACGTGTCAAAATAAAAGTCTCCTGCACAACCAGTGCAAAAAATTAGTTTAGAGCCATGTATTTAATATTTAACTTTTTTAATATTTAATAAATATTTAAGCATGTAATTTAAAAGAAAACTACTGTTTGTTTGAATATAAAGTGTGTCACACGAATGACTTTGGAATGCATTTACATTAAATGCACTTGTGTATACTCTTTCAGCCTCATTATGTACCTTAATCAAAGTACCAATAATCAGTATTTTATCAATATTTGTATCGGTATCAGCAGTTTTATATCAGAATCGGATCGGAGCTAAAAAAAAAAGTGGATCGTTGCATCACTAAAAGGAACACAGTTGTCGCTTTATTGCTGGATCTTACAATGGTTGCTGTTGGTATCTTATCTTTAAAGGAGTATTCAGTAATCGACTATCACTGGTGCCAGATCAGATGGATGGGACATTTCATTTCCACAGTTCTGAATTTGTGCAGACATTTAATGTTCCTCAATCCAAAGGGTCATGTGAGTAAATACTGAAAATATGTCTTAGAGTTTAAATTACCACCCAAAAGTGGACAGTGCAGTGAGTGGTAATGATAGTCACCGGCAGTGTTGGGAGTAACGGCGTTAAAACTAAGGGCGGTACTAACGTCGTTACTTTTTTTCAGTAACGAGTAATCTAACTAATTACTATGACTGTAACTATAACGGCGTTACCATTTCCGACACCCCGTTACTGCACGTTACTTTAGCCGCTCTATGAACTTTTTTTTTTTACTTTGCTTTGCCCTGGTTAACCCCTCCTCTGTCCGGTGAACTTGAGCTTCTGGCCGCTGTGCCTGTGGTTTGGCGTGATGAAGTGAGGCACAATTGTGACGAACTAACTAAAACGAACTGAAATTACTGATAGAATACCCTCATTTTCGTGTTTAATTTATTAATAAGCGCTGCTGTACAGCGCAGTTGTACAGCGGGAGGTGTTGTGCCGAGCGCACGGCACCTCGTGGTCCGTTAGTTCTTGTGTAAAGCGCTCGCGCTAGCAAGCCCACCCTAAAAACTTACTGAACAGAAAAAATAAAAACAAAATAAAATTAAACTATAATAAAAATGAAAAATGTAATCACGTAGCTCTGGGCGCACGTGAACGCCTCCGCATTTGACTTGCAGCATTGTGTGTAGCTGTTCTTAAAAACCATTTAAATTAAATAATAGTTCTATGCTTTTATGTTACAGTGTTAATTAACATAATTCTGATTATATTTCGCTCATTCTATCAGCCCGAAAACAGACAGTTTATGGGGCGGATCGGGTCGGGCTCATAATGACAGTTCATGGTTCGGGTTGAGTCGGGCTCGGGCAGAATGTGCACGGGCTCGGGCTGGGTCGGGTCGGATTTTTTGGGCCCGATCTAAGCTCTATTCTCTTTTGGTGAAGCTGTTATATTAATACCATTTTAACGGGCATTAAATTGTTGTTTTTGTCCATTATTTTGTTTTGTTTATATATACATATTTCTTTTGAGTGTGGTTTGGTTTGTTTAATTTCATCCCCATTTTCTGTTTTTTTTTTCAGTATTACAAGTTTTAGTAATTTTCATTGGTTGTGTGATGAATTTCGTTTTATTTTTTTAAAATTCGTTAGATTATATTTTTGTCAACATTTTGGGTTTATTTTCGTTTGTTATTTTTCTAATAATAATAGTAAATGCATCATTGATTTCCTTTTTTTTTTTTTGACGGCCGAATAATAAAAAGTAACGTGATAGTTACTTTTACTGGTAACTAATTACTTTTATAGTGGAGTAACTCCATTAGTAACTCAGTTACTTTTTTGGAGAAGTAATGAATAACTATAACTAATTACTTTTTCAAAGTAACGTGCCCAACACTGGTCACCGGCAACTTCTGGCTCGATTTGTCCATGTGTAAAGATAAGCAGCTCTGACAATGCAGGAGGCCCCACACACATATCCTGTAGGTCAGTGCAGCGTTCTTTAGCTTCCACTGGATATGGCAAAAGTCATGGGACATGATACTAGGTCCAGATAGTTGTATAGATATGTTTGTGTTTGTGTGTGTGTGTGTGTGTGTGTGTCACAGTTAATGTGTTTGGAAGTGTGTTTATTTGTGAAGCTGTGTGCCGGTATGCATATGTGAGAGCGCCCATCTGTGTGTGCGTGTTTTCCAGCGTCACTCTCAGCACATCGAGCAAACAATGGCAGTGTTAACAAAACAGGAAAACACACACACACACTTACACACACTGAGAGAGAGAGAGACTCTAGCTAGAATGGCACAGATGGCTTCATTTATCAAACCTGTTCAGAATATGATCACATGACAGCAGGGTCCTCATCAATACACCCAGTGGCAACACAGACAGCCAATCCAACATCAGCTCTCTCTCTCTCTCTCTCTCTCTCTCTCTCTCTCTCTCTCACACACACACACACACACACACACACACAAACACACGCACAAATATCTTCCCAGAGACTGTCCCTGTGTCTCAATTCATGCACTGTGCACTACATTTGTACACTACGTACTTTACAGTCTACATAATTACTTAATTTTGACTCTCTGTACTTGGCAAATGTAATGAAGCCTGTAGATACATTCATACAATAGCATTAATATTGAAATATTTAATCAAAAATCATATTTTAAACAAGAAAATCCAAGCAAAACCCACACTGTCATTGACTGCATAGAATCGCGAATTGCATTTCAACAATAAGGATGTGCTTTATTTAACATTTTATATGGACCTGTGCCATAAAATAAAAATCTAATAATCTTATCTTCTGTACAATTCTGTGTGGTAAATGACACACGCTTTTAAGTTTTAAGATTCCAGAAATAAATATTTGGTGGCATAACCCTGGTATTTAGTTACAGTTTTCATGCATCTTGACACGTTCTCCTCCACCAGTCTTACACACTGCTTTTGGATTGCTTTATGCCACTCCTGGTGCAAAAATTCAAGCAGGTCAGCTTGATTTGATGGCTTGTGATCATCCATCTTCCTCTTGAGGCTTTCAGTTTGGTAAAATAAAAAAAAATCTCATCATTTTTAAGTGGTCTCTTACTTTTTTTCCAGAGCTGTATATATGATGTGTAATCGCTGTGTCAAAACTGCATATGCCTTATTTCTTCTTTTTTTTTCTTTTTTTTTGACAGATGCATTTATACTACTGTAACAGTTTTATTTTTGCCTCCCATTATGATAATATTTCAAGAAAAGACACACACACACACACATGCACACCCTCACCACTAAAGTTCATCCATCACTTACTCAGTCTGTATACGAAATTGCCCACTAGACAGTAGGGCAAAAACTGTACAGAGTCAGAATGAGCAGAAAACCAAACAATGCGAGGAATCCATCGGAGAAAACTGAACAATATAAAGCAAAGTCAAAACAGCACAAAATCAGGCAGGCAAAAGGGAAAATGGCTTAGCATACTCAACAACAAAAGAGAATGCCCAAACTGAGGCCACACTTTAATGAGCATAAAAGGAACTCAAAGGACTCATAGGACTGTATGGCTCTACGTTATTATAAACCCATAAATCCCAGCTGGAGAACAAGTGAGGGCAGTCACATGCAGTTTGCAACTACTGTAAGTTTTGATGCTGAAAAGAACTCCACATGGACACGCACTTCTGAGAAAATCTAATTTAAATGAATAGGCCATGATGCTCGAGGTCACATACACTGACATGACTTTGACTTTTACCATGTCCTACACTGCATTGAGCTGTGAGGTATGTGTGTGTGAGGCCTTTTGATTTAAGGGTGGATCATTCTACCCATATAGCACTGATCCAGATCATTACCATCCACTGTGCTGTCCACTGTGGGTGGTAATGCCTTCTATGACATATTCCTGAAGCTAAATGCCAACACAGCTTTAAAACTTTGATAATTCACGTCAGTTTGCCATGTGCATACTGGTCAGTGTTTAATCTCACTCACAAGATACCACCTCAGAACTACAGGTACAGGTGTGGGTGATTCCAAGCCACCCCTTTATATCACACTTTTGGCATATTAGTGTAAAACCACAAGGGTTTAAAGGTACTATAACAGTACCCTGTATTCCATAGCAGTTTCTATTGTAAATGCAAGTGGACAGTTGCAAGAAAAAGTATGTGAATCCTTTGGGATTACTTGGATTTCTGCATAAATTGGTCAATAAATGGGTTCTGATCTTCATCTAAGTCACAACAATAAAAAAAAACACAGTCTGCTTAAACGAATACACCACAAACAAATATATGTTTGCATGGATTTATTAAACACAACATGTTAACATTCACAGTGCAGGGTGGAAAAGGTATGTGAACCCCTAGGCTTGGAGTCAGCCAACCTGGAGACCAATCAATGTGATGAGACTGGATGTGTTGGTTAAAGCTGCCCTGCCCTATAAAAAACACACACCAGTTTTGAGGTTGCTGTTCTTAAGAAGCATTGCTTGATGTGAATCATGCCTCACACAAAAGAGCTCTCAGACGACCTACGTTCAAGAACTGTTGACTTGCTTAAAGCTGGAAAGGGTTACAAAAGTATCTCTAAAAGCCCTGATGTTCACGTGTCCATGGTAAGACAGACAGTCTACAAATGGAGAAAGTTCAGCACTTTTGCTACTCTCCCTAGGCGTGGTCATCCTGTAAAGATGACTGCAAGAGCACAGCGCACAACGATCAATGAGGTGAGGAAGAATCCTGTCAGCTAGAGTGTCAGCTGAAGAGCTACAGAAATCTCTGGCACATGTTAATATTTTTGATGACAAATCTACAATAAGAAAAACATTAAACAAGAATGGAGTTCATGGGAGGACAACACGGAAGAAGCCACTGCAGTCCAAAAAAAACACTGCTGCACGTTTGAAGTTTGCAAAAGAGCACCTGTATGTTCCACAGCAGTACTGGCTTAATATACTGTGTATAGATGAAACCAAAATTGAGTTGTTTGGAAGGAACACACAACCTTATGTGTGGAGAAAAAGGGCACAGCACACCATCATCAAAACCTCATCCCAACTGTGAAACATGGTGGAGGGGGAATCATGGTTTGGGGCTGGTTTGCTGCCTCAGGGCCTGGACGGATTGCTGTCATTGACAGAAAACTTTATTCCCAAGTTTACCAAGACATTTTGCAGACCATCTGTCCCCCAACTGAAGCTCAACAGTGGATGGATGATGCAACAGGACAACGACCCAAAACATAGAAGTAAATCAACAACTGAATGGCTTTAACAGAAGAAAATAGGCCTTCTGGAGAGTCCTGACCTCAACCCAATTGAGATGCTGTGGCATCATGACCTCAAGAGATATCCCAAGAGATATCCCAAGAATATTATAGCTAAACTCAAACAGTTTTGTGAAGAGGAATGATCTATTTTTTTTACTTTTAGTGTGGTATCAGTTTAAGCAGACTGTGTTTGTCTATTGTTGTGACGTAGATGAAGATCAGAATACATTTAATGACCTATTTATGCAGAAATCCAAGTAATACCATAGGGTTTAGTTTTTATTGCAACTGTTCATGCCCTAAAAGTGTGGAGTAGTGTAATATAATAGTGTGATAAATTTGAGACACAGCCCATTTTAGTTTTCCAATGGCCTGTTGTCTTTAAAGCATGGCTGGGCCCTCGCTGGACCCGACGCTGGGTGACTGGGCTGTGGTTGTAGCCCGAGTGTGTGTACTGTAGATTACCAAATCATTGCAGGTGCCGTTGTCGCGAGCCTACAGTGGAACACTGGCAGTGATGGATGTGCCACGCTGAGATATTCAGTGCAAGCGGCCATCGATCAAACGTTACAATGGAAACCAGCAGCTTCGCCTCCGGCGTGCACAGTTTGGTTCTGTGGATGCCAATAGGGTGATTATGCACAGGCGGTAAAGTCAGCCGAGGTTTTTCCCCCACATGTCTGACACCTCCAACCATGTGGATTCCTCACCACACTCATACAGACACTGCAGTTTTGGCATATGGTTATAATGATAAGGCTGACAAGGTGGAAATAAGTGCAAGGAGCATTTAATAGAAGACCAGGGGCTGATGAAGACACGCAGGAGGAATGAGAGATGGCTCTCATATATAAACTGAAGATGGTTTGGATGAAGTCTGAACTGAAGGTAAAGATCGAGAAGATGTTTATCATCCTCTCCATACTTGTATACAAAGCAGGACCTATGATGAAGATACCAAACATGATGACAAAGAAAAGTTTTAAAAACATACCCTATATACTATTATCTAGTAGAGCTGCAACGATTAGTCGATATAATCGACAATGTCGATTATTCAAATTTGTCGACTACAAATTTCACTGTCGACTAATCGTTAATTGTAAGAGTTCTGCATTACACAAATTGCTGGAGACAGAAGCGCAATGGGAGATGGGTAAATGGCTTATTCACTCAGTTTACGTGGAGCTATATATTATAGCTCCCCCTCTTTTCTTCTTCTCTGCCCAGTCAAGGGCATGGGTCAATACTAGCAAAGTGGAGCTATGTTTTATAACTTAGTTTTGGGAGCTGATCCACGCCCTCACTCCTCCCACTTTCTTCCCTATTTAAACCGTCACTTCCTCTCTACATGCTCGTTGAACAAACCTCGCACCCACCTCCTCCCCATCTTCCTCCTTCTTTAATTGTATTCTTTTTCCTCATATTTCTCTTCGTGTGAGGGTGGGCTTTGGCTACACGCTTTACAGCGAAGCTGCCCCGAACTCCACCCCAATACTCTGAGTTCGCTCCCCCTCTTTTCTTCTCCTCTGCCCAGTCAAGGGCGTGGGTCAGTACTAGCAAAACTCAACTTATTCTGTGTCTCCAAAAGTGCCCAAACACAACAGATTACATATTTACCACTTAATATCATTACTTTCCACTTTTAAATAACATCCAGACATTTAAATGCCTTTTAAATCTCATGTTCAGCTGTCTTTATTGTTTTTAAAGATGGAGAACATGGCAGAAATAATCACTGACTAATCGACTAATCAAAAAAATAATCATCAGATTAGTCGACTCCCAAAATAATCATTAGTTGCATCCCTAATACAAACAGCACCTATAATAAAGATACCAAAAAGGATGAAAAAGAAAAGTTTGAAAAGCATACCCTATACTATTTTCTAGCATTTGTTTTTGCTCAAGCTTAATTATGCTGGTCAAACAGCTTGGACATTCTGGTCAGCTGACACAATCTAATGTATTCTTACTGGTCAGGGTTATCTGAATGTTTAACACTAAACATTAAATTAAAACATACCCTATGCTGGTAAAGAGCTCAGCTTTTTGCGGGGTGGGTCAGTAGGGTCAGACTGTAGGGTCCATTTTAAAACCTTCAGCTTACATCATTGAGGCAGCCATTGTGGATTTTGCCATGTGTTTAGGATCATTATCCTGCTAAAGAAGATACCCTTGTTTTATTTCAGCTGGTATTTACTTCCATTCTCTACATCATTGGCTGCAACACAATCCTGAAGCATGAAAAATCAACCCTTGTGCTTAGCAGTTGGTAAGGTGGTCTTGATATAAAAATGTTAGACTCCTTTCTTTTGCCTGTACCTTTGCCACAGTACTGTACATTACATTACATTACATTACATTTGGCAGACGCTTTTGTCCAAAGCGTCTTACAATAGTGAAGCACAAAAGTAATAGAAGTTAAAGGTAAAAACATCTTTAGATAGGGCCTAAAGGAGGTCAAAGGGAAATAATGGGATAGAGAAGTGAAGGAGGGGAAGAAGGAAATGAGGTTAGAAGTAGTTAGTGTGTTAGAGGTGTTAAGAGAGTAATACATATACAGCTCTAAAAAAAATTAAGAGATCACTTCACTTTCTAAATCAGTTTCTCTGATTTTGCTGTTTAGAGGTATAGGTTTGAGTAAAATTAACATTGTTGTTTTATTCTATAAACCACAGACAAAATTTCTTCCAAATTCCAAATAAAAATATTGTAATTTAGAGCATTTATTTTTTTGGAAATGAGAAATGCCTGAAATAACAAGAAAAAAGATGCAGAGCTTTCAGACCTCAATGAATGCAATGAAAACAAGCTCATATTCATAAAGTTTTAAGAGTTCAGAAATCAATATTTGGTGGAAAAACCAAATGTCTTTTAATCACAGTTTTCATGCATCTTGGCATGTTCTCCTCCACCAGTCGTACACACTGCTTTTGGATAACTTTATGCCACTCATGGTGCAAAATTCAAGCAGTTCAGCTTGGTTTGGTGTCTTGTGATCATCCATCTTCCTCTTGATTATATTCCAGAGGTTTTCAATTTAGTAAAAAAAAAAAATCATAATTTTTAAGTGGTATTTTATTATTTTCCAGACCTGTATGTCAGTGAGCTCTTACCCTGTACATAAGCACCCAGTGCTGCATGTGCCAACACCCCAAATGCTGAATATAATACAACAATCGGTCTGAGTCTCATGTGCCAACATCTTGGTTGCCAGGTATGATACAAGAATTGCCCCAAGCCACTTGTGTCAACACCCTGATTGCAGAGTATAAAATACATTTGGGCCAATTTTGCATGACTTATTCCAAGTCTCAGACAAAGCTGCCACACATCACATGTCATATTTGGTCTAATTAGTTTTGGTTTCACACTGCAGTTTAGTGAGCACACTAAAGAACTTCACTATGCCCTTTCATTGTCCACTATGCACACTAATCTACAGTTACAGTAGATACAGCAATCACCAGCGTAATCATATATACATATATGATACATTTAATTGTGCATGCAAAGGCTAGACTATTTTCACAATAACACCAGTGTTTTTTTTTTTCCCTTTTTATTGTTAATGACAGATCCAAAATTCTAAAAACCTATTTTGATCCTTTGTTCCAGACTGTAGTTTATGGAATCTTTCACACCTGCTACTTTGGTTCAGACGATCCTTAATCACTCTGGATAAAAAATGTTACTTATTAAGATTAGTAGTACCTTTTTGTTTCATTTCTGTTTTATTATATGCATATCTTATAACCCAGTCTGACTGACCTACTTGACCAACTTTCTTCAAAACACTGCAATCAAGTTACTTTGCATAAGTTTATAGTTGTATACACTCTGGACTGATATCTGTTGTTGTTTGTGAGCACACTAAAGAACTTCACTATGCACTGTCATTATCAAAAACACAGACTTATCTACAGTTACAGTAGATACAGCAATCACCAGTGCTTTTTCCTCTTCTATTGTTTAGAGGCTGACGACTGCTGCTTCAACTTTCTGTAACTGAACCAAGACTCCAAAAACAAAATTTGATCCTTTGTTTCAGACAATTTAAAATAAAATAAATAAAATAAAATTAGCTTATGTTATCTTTCACACCTGCTTTTTTGGTTCAGACCAAACTGTCTGAAGTCTGAAGGTCTGAATTAAACATGACAGGTGTGAAAGCACCCTTAATCACTCTGGATAAAAGGATCCACCAAATTCAATAAATTTAAATATGGGACATATGGACGAGCCCATTATATCAGATTCATAATCTTGTCATAATTTGTGCACCACTAACAGCAGCATGTGTTAATGCTATTCAAAGGTTCTGACCGTAATTGCACCAATTTGTCTGGATAACTGAATCATTCCTGTGTCTGTACAGAGCAAATATGTATCTAAAAGTGGATGTGTTCATTGATGGCAGTGTGTGTGTGTGTGTGTGTGTGTGCGCCACAAAAATGTTCAAGCATAATCCCTGATTTGACGTTGTATGACACGCTGTTATATATTAGAAATATGTGTATGTATTAGAAATATCCTGGTCAGATTATTTAGCCCCCAGATCCAATCAAAGTCTCTAAATGCTGCTTATCAGCCAATAGTGATTAAATTTGATATGACCTTTGTGTTTATATGAATAAAACAGCCCTGCAGTTTAGATAAGATGTGCTGCTGATTCATTTGATTATATTTTGTTTTTATTTTGATATTTTCCATGTTTTTTTTAATTAACAAACATACAAACAACAGTTCACAACCAATTGCCACAGCCACACTAACACACACAGACTAACACACACACACACACAAAAATGCAAACAGCACACAAAGACATGCTGCTAATTAATACTGAAGTAAAATTATTTTATTTTTGTAACAGTAACAGTTTATATAATGAAAAAGAAGCTTATATTTAGATTAGTAGTAACTTTTTTTTTGTGTAATTACTGTTTTATAACATGCTTTTATAATGTGCACATCTTATAACCCAGTCTGACTGATCCATCTAACCTACTTTTTTAAAACTCTGCAATCAAATCAACTTGGAATAAATGTGTGTTTGTGAATATGTGTGAGTGTGTGTTTTAATAGTGGAATATAGTGGACTGATATATGTTGTCGTTTGTTGGTTACTGTCTGATGTGTAATAACTATTTTATAGTGTGTGAATGTTCTATGATTTGTGTTTCTATAATGTGTAGTATGTATTAGCATTAGCATTAGCTTACATTCAGTTCTAAGTGTGCTCTTTAGTCCTGTTTTTTTTAAAAAAGGCTTGTTTTATGCTCCACTGTAAAATATCTCCACACTACAGACTGTAACTAAACTCTTCATTTACCTTCTGAGAACTCTCCTTAGTGCTGGTAACTGGGCAATCGTTTCTGGTAATGGTGCCTTCAGGCTATCAGAAGTCTGGGAACTAGATTGGGTTAAAATAGCCAATACCCAATTTATTCTAATATGGCTGGATTGATCCTGACACAATCCAGCAAATAATTTTTGGTTAAAATAACATTTTCTGGATTTTCTTAGAATGTTTGTGTTAACAGATTTTTAATGTCTTTACTGCACAAACTGTTCTCCATTATGAATGATGATGGTAACCTGAAACATATATTTCAGGTTAAATGTAGGCCGCCACTACCTTTTTTAGATACAGTGCGCTGTACAGTGTCACGCATCATTTTTCATCACTTTATTAGCTGCATTAGCCTCACAGCTCCAGTGCCAAAGCAGGAACATTTCAGACACCCAACTTCCTGGCTGATCGACTGCATTCCGAGTGAGGGGAAAATTATGTAAATTGGATTTTTCACTGAACTGTTCCTTTAATGAGGTAGAGATATCTGATATCAACATTAGGCTGCCGCCCATGTCTAAACCTAATCCTGGTTTACAGTCCCGGTTCTGACTGTGTCGAGTTCTGAGGGCCGCCCGGATCCAGCATAAATTTTCCCGGGAGCCAAAAATGGAGAAATGGAGAGCAAAAAGGCCGGAGCGACAGCCGTAAATTCCGGCTGGTCACGCCTGTGTGGATATTTGATTTGCTGGAGGAAAATGACTGACTTGTATTTGAAACATGCTCCCCTTCCATTTCCGCACTCTAGTTCACAGCTACAGCCGGAGCCGGGAAAACACAGCAGCCCGGAAAAACAATTCTACCTGAGCTAAAAGAGTGTGTGAGGAGGAGACGAGTGTGCGTGTGTGTGTATGTGTGTGCGTGTGCGTGTATGTGTGGGGGGTGTGGATGTAATGAGTAGATGGGTTGCAGGAGTGTGGGGATAATTTCGAGGAGGGATGGAGAGAGTGTGATTTGCTATGTCTATGTGTGTTTATGCCTGCAGTAGTGTGCCAACCATATGTCACCATTCTGTGGCCACATCTGTCGCTGCAGCTCTCCCAGATTGACTTTGTGTGTGTGTATGTGGGTGGGAGGGTGTGTGTGGGTGGGTGTGTGTCTTAAAGTGTACCTATAAATGTTTATGTATGCATGTGTGTTGCTTAATAAATAACTGCAAAGTATATTATGTTATTGCATCATTTGTTTAAATAATGGGTTATCTTTATGTAGCTTTAGGAATGTTTGATCATATTTTATGTATGTATGTATGTATGTATGTGTGTGTGTTTTTGTGTCTTATAATTATGCATTGCAGGCAATTACACTATGACCAAATGTTTGTGGACACCCCTTCTTAAGATTTCATTCAGCTACTTTAAGTTGCACCCATTGCTGACACAGATGTGCAAATGCGCTCACACTGCTTGCCTAGTACCTGTAGAGAAGTAATGCCAATACAAAAGGATTCTCTGAAGCAGATTAGAAGCTATCCTGAACCTATTAGCCCCATAACTAATGGCAAGTGTGAACTAGAGAGGCAGTGGATCTCTGGAATGATGGAGCTCATCACTGAAATGATCTAAAATATAAAAGAAAGCTTTCCCTGTACAGTAGACACAGTTACTTGTGTTTTAAATAAAATTCAGTAACTGAAGTTGAGGTGGACCATGCTCCTTGACAATGACCCAAAACATTCCAATAAACCCACCAAGGAATGTCTCAAATGAATTAATGAAGAGTTGTGGTATGGCTGTCTGAAGCCTGGAGATTTAATGTGAAATGGGCTGTGCATGCAGGAAATCCCTGAAACATCACGCAGATGAAAGAATTCTGCATGGAGGAGTGGGAAAAACTTTTACCTAGTTGATGACAGACACTGATACATTGATAATAAACATTTAAATGTTAGTCAAAAGGGAAATACTAAATAGGGTGTTGTCAAATACTAAATAGGCAGTTTTTTTTCTTCAGTAGTCATTTTTTAAAGCAATTTTAAGCAATGTTTTTAAATTCCAGTTAAGAATTTATATTTTTTTACAAAAGTTATAGCAATTATAAGCAATTCTTTTTAAATCTGGTTTAAATGCCACATTTTTCAATTTGTTTAACCGTTGACAGAATATTATAAGATGTTTCTCATTCCTAATGTATTGTTTTCTTGATTCAAGCTCTAAATCTTCACACAAAAAAGTATTTGTTATTTCATGAACTAAGAAAAAGGGTCTGCCAATTGTCACGTCTGGTGCTGTAGGCACTCCTGTTTCTCCCACACCCAGCTCTAACGGAGGTTTTCAGTCTAACAACTACACTACCCAGAACACACCACCCGCTGACATCACACACACACCTCCTCACGTGACACCTCACCTGGAAGCCCGGAGTACTGATTACCTGCTGTATAAAAGGACACTGCACGCACACACCTGTGTCGCATATTGTTTGGTTTGTTTGGTTTACTTTACAAAGCATTAGTCTCTGATATTGTGTTTTCTCGTGTATGTCCTTGCTTTTGTTTCCTCAACGCCGATTTTACCTGTACCTCTGATTTTGGATTTACCGTGTATGATCTGGACTGTCTATTGTTTCTTCCCTTTTGTATTATCTCTACTGCTGGCTTTCCTTGTGTATAAACTCTGGATTGTTTCCCATTTATGGTATGGTTTTGTCTGTGTGGCTTCTGTTTACCGGCGCTCTACTATGAAATTACGATGGAATTACTTAAAATAAAGTAAAGAATTGTCATAATATATTCTCAAAATTAAAAATTTGATATTAGATATTCCGACTACATTTAAAATGGTCGTGCTTGCTATAATATTTGCACTATTTTTGCAGTGTATTACCTTTAGCTGTAGCTATTTTTTGACACAAGACCAAATATTGATGTGTACATATTTATTAATAAATAACTCAGCACTATAAGTTGTATACATCCAAGTGTGTTGGTGCACTTTAGTTTAATCCTGTGAGTGTGTTTGAGTGTGTTTATGTGTGTGTGTGTGCTTCTGCCAGAGAGTGTTTTTTTTTACTCATATTCAGGAGCTATAGTTCATATCCACGTCTCTCTCTTTGTCACCTGTTCATTTGTATGGCTCTGACAGTTCTCATTATTGCTTTGGCAGTAGCTCAGCCTGTCATGCCAATGCAGCAATCCGGAGTGGGGATTCTAGCGAGGCGACGGTGTTCCGGCTTTAGAGCCGTGACTGCGGCCTCGGAGCGCCGCGACACGGCCGCTACATCATCGCCGAGACAATTACCGTCAAACGGGCCAAACAAACAAACGAGGCGGGAACAATAGCGTTAATTATCCGCACACAGACAGTGGCGTTTGAGCCGATAGACGTACAGTACGAGGTGTCAATTCTAGCCGAAAAGACTCTGGCTAGTCAATTAACTAACGAGGTGGTAATTAGGAAAAAACTCTGAAGCCATGGATCTACTATCATGTTAACGTCACCGACACTGCAGTCTCGTAATGCTGCCATTAGGAGTTTATGAGTCATGGAGTACGCTGGGGCTGTGTTTATCCTGTAATGTACGGTAATCCATTAACGCTGCACGCTTTGCGCATTTCTGCATTATTGATAACTGATGCCCTGGTATTTTCCTAAGTTAATACATCAATATATGATGTTGCTGATGTGTGTGTGTGTGTGTGTGTGGACACTGAGCTGAGGTCTTCCTCGCTGAGTGATCTGCAGCATCTGCAAATACAGTTTTATATAATTTTTTTTTCTCTACCAGATTGATTAAACGGCATACATTAATTCTTATGACAGAGTTGATTTTTGACCAATAATTCAAATGTTTGTGGACACAAACTTTCTTTAGCTGAGCACTTAATGCACTCAGCCTAGTCTAATAAGTTGCCATTTTTGCTGACACAGATGTGCAAGCAAAGCACAGCTTGTCTAGTCATTGTAGCGATGTATTGCCAATGGAATAGGTCTCTCTGGAATATCAGATGAGCATAAACCTATTGGCACCAATGGTCCTTTTTTAGTGATCTATAGCACATCAGTCAATTATGCATTGCACAGCTGAATTTAGGGGCGTGTCTATGTGTTTGTGCTATCATGAGGGCACAAAAAAATACACCTTGCATGATTTAAAAATGTGAAAAAGGCTTGTACTAATTCTCCTAATTCATTATGGGTGTGTTTTGAGTGTAACTTGAAATAAACCAATCAGTGTGCCAGCTATCATTCCCTCTAAGAGGCAGGTGAGCTCTGACTTTGGCACGTTCGTATCTTAACAATGCAACGCTTTTGTGCATCTCAGCAGAGGATACTGACCTGTGCATTCTCGATGTAAAAAAGAAGCCAACAGCTCATTTAAGTGAACAGTAATGCTATTTTATTCTATATTCTGTTTAATGTTGGGCTAAAAGTTGGGTTTTTGCACTGCTAATATCAGATTGGGTGGCAGACTATTGACTGTAGTCATGGTTTTAATCAGTCAGTGGCACACTCTATTTTAACAGTGTGTGTGCAAGGGCGTTAAAAAATAGACAGTTGACATGGTGTAAGATAGCAATTATCATTGCGACACCCTTTGTTCATGGTGTACAATAGAGCCTTTGGCCTACTAATGTCAAGTGTGAGCTAGAGAGGTATTAGAGGGGTATAAACCCCCAGCACTGAGCTGTGGAGCAGTGGAATAAAGTGTATTCTCTGAAATGATGGAGCTCCATCCAGTACTTTTGGGATGGGTAGAGAAGTTGGGGGTGATTGTGGTGGAGGATTAGAGCATCACTAATGCTCTAATGCTTCTGCTACTGAATGCAATCATTTAAATTCTCATAGCAATGCTCCAAAATCTAGTAGCAATCCAAGTTTCCTGGGCAGTGGACACAGTTACTCCAACAAAAGCAGCACAAACTACCGTTTAATACCTTTTATTTGAAAGAAACAATTAATGCGAAGGTGTCCCAATACTTTTGTCCAAATAATGTTTATTGAATGATATCAGCTGTGCATAATCTGGGTGTAATTATAGTTGATTCTAATGGTAAAGTGGTATTTATGGTACACTCATTAGTGTAATGTATTCATCAGCTTGAACACTGCTTTTGGCAGTGCTGGGTAAGCTAATGAACATGTTTTTATAATACTATTACTATTACTATAAATAATAGTGTACCATTATTGTCATTATATTTAGAAACTTGTACAGTACAGTGAATTTTTTTGTTTGTAAATTGAAGCTTGAGGAACTAGGGTCAAAGACCAGATCAACCCCATGTATATTGATTATAATTAAAATTGTATTTCATTTAAGTTTTACGTTAATAATAGAGGTATTATTATTTTAGTAATTATTTAAACTATTTCATTAATTGATTCAGTCTCATGTTAGGACCCAACAATGACAGCTTAGCAACCCAGACAGCAAAAATAATATCTATAATAATTATTAGCTTATCTCTGAGTAAAATCTATTAGGGCCACAAGGTGTCCCTACTCTTTTTAAAGTTTTGAAATCTTGAATGATGTTCGTATTTCATTAATCATTCATGTCCGCATTAGTGATTACTGGTATGTGAGTTAATATGTCAGCAAATGTGCACGCATGGCAGCTAGACAGCTATGACAGTTAGAGATGCTAAAGCATTTGGTAGCTCTTTATTCGGAGTGGTCCTTTGACAGAGTATCAATAACACATCAACAGCATCTCAATAACGAAGCAGGAGTGAAGCATCTGAACACAATGAGTTAAACATCTGGAAGATGTTCTGCTGATGCAGTACTTACATAATAGAGGGGCTGATTATTTATCTTTTTACACAAGTTAGAATAGGTCTATGGGCTGTACAAAACATTTTCATGAAGTTCTTTGTATCAAATCACTCTCAGATAATGTTGCCAGTTTCAGTTCCTTTCAGAATGACCCATTAAAGAGCTCTCTTTCACTGTTATGCTAATAAGCTATTGTTGGCCATGCCATGTATAGACCGTTTCAATGAGGAAAACAATAACAAAGCTACTGCGCATGTCTGTTCCTTTGACGCTTCCGGTGGCGCTATTTTCAAGTATACAGCTGTCAAAATGAGAGCGCATATTTCCCAAATCTCACGAAAACAGAGCAAACATGTGGTCAGAAATTAGTAAAAAGTGACTAAACCTCTTTTCCCGATCCTTTTGATAAGGATATAAGAGGGAAGTTTTTTTCCTCTGATTTAAAACGCTTGCCATAAATAAATGCACATATAAATTAATAAATAAATATATAAACAAGAAATGTATTTATTAATTAATTTATTTACCTATACAATTATTTGTGCATGTATTTATTTATTTATATATTTATTTATTTATTCATTTATATGTGCATTTATTTATATATTTATTCATTTTAACATTAATTTATTTATTCATTTCTTTATTTATATATTTATACATTTATATGTGTATTTATTTATAATTATGTAATTTTTGGTCCTCCATAGTTTACTTGTTTAAAGAACAGTTTGACCTGATTTTCATTGTTTGTGACTCTCAGATTGCATTCATGTTAAATTAAAAAGTTACATCCACTGTTTTGAGCGCTGTTTACCGCTAAACGGAAGTGTCCTAGGAACAACTATGTCACTTACTACGCTCCTATATTCCTCTGAAACGGTCTATATGCTGACTGTTTACGACACCCTATAGTTAGCTTGTGCTAATGGCATAATACAATCAAGCTAGTTTATACTTAACTGTAATAGAAACACAAAAACATATCTTCATCTCATCTTTTGACTTGCCACAGATTTCTCCCTCAGACGAAGTCTGTTGGCTAATTCTGCTGTTTACTGTCTGAGGTTCTCAACAAACTGCTAGAAATGACAAATCTTCAACTGATCTAGTGATTGTGGCCATAGTGGATGCCAGGGTGGTTCTATGCAGGTTTCCTTATTGTGATGTCAGAATAAGGGAGCCATCCAAACAGCTCATAGTAGCATATGATTCCTGATACCAAACTCTTTCAACTGACTGAGAGAAAATAGTTGGTTCTTGCAGTGTTTACAGGGACAGTTAAGACTTTCCAAGTGGAAATAAAAAAGCATGCAAAAGGTGAGTTTTGTGTAATCCCCTTTAAATAAATGTACTGTTAATATTTCGTATGAAACAGACTTAATACGTAACTTCAATCCAGCTTTACCCAATTCAATTCATGTAAAATAATTTAAGATTATCAGTGAAAACTAAAACGTTTAATCTGTGAAGTATCTTTTATGTTTTTTATTTATAATCAGAGAATATTATTTAAAATATGTCAATGTGGATGTGACTGTCACTTCCCTTATTTCCAGTTATCACTCATAAACAAACAGTAACAAAACAAAAAAACTGTGCAATATGAGAGGAATGATGTCATTTGTGTGTAGGGCATCATTTGTGCATGATTATAGTTAGTACTAATGATAAAGAGATATTTATAGAGTGCTCATTAGTGTAATATGCTCATCAGTGTGAATGGTGGTTCTGGCTGCATTGGGGAAGATAGGCGTAGTTGTATTTTTAGTATGAATGGGATTGTCTTTATTACTAGTATTAATAGTGGTAGTGGGAGATCAGAATCAGAACTGCCATATATGTAGGGTACTGATATGTTCATTTTAGTGTTTTAGTGAGCATAAGTATTACCATTAGTATTTGTGTTAGTCTTGGTGTTATTTTTTCTAGTATTCATATTATAACTAGTGTTATTATTGATATGAATATCAGTGTTATACGTCATATTAATACTAATGTTATAATTGATACTAACAGTGGTATTAATTTGGTTGTAACAAGTATTAGTCTTGGTATTAAAATTATGATTTATACAGTATTAGTATTTGTATTATTAACATTATTATTAGTATTGGTATTA
This sequence comes from Astyanax mexicanus, assembly GCF_023375975.1. Classification (NCBI taxonomy): domain Eukaryota; kingdom Metazoa; phylum Chordata; class Actinopteri; order Characiformes; family Acestrorhamphidae; genus Astyanax; species Astyanax mexicanus. The sequence continues at coordinate 71,130,747 of NC_064409.1, read as the reverse complement.
ACATTAGCATTAACATTGTCATTAGTATTGTTATGAACATTAGCATGAACACTATCATAAATATTGGTATTAACATTATTATTAGTATCAATATTAACACGACAATTAATATTGGAATTTACATTATCATTAGTGTTGGTATTAAAATTATCATTAAGTATAAGTATTAACATTATTATGTATTAACGTATCAGTATTAACGTTATCATTAGTATTGGTATTAAAATTAGTACTGATATTAACATTAGCATTATCATTAGTAATAACATTATTATTAGAATTGGTATTAACATTATTATCAACATTAGCATTAACAATATCATAAGTATTGTTATTAACATTTGCATTAGTATTAATATTATTAGTATTAAAAGTAATATTAGTATTGGTATTAACATTAGCATGAACACTATCATTAGTATTAACATTATCATTAGTATTAAAAGTATTATTAGTATTGGTATTAACATTAGCATTAACATTATCATCAGTATTAACATTATCATTAGCATTAACATTATCATTAGTATTAACATTATCATTAGCATTAACATTATCATTAGTATTAACATTATCATTAGTATTAACATTATCATTAGTATTAACACTATCATTAGTATTAACATTATCATTAGTATTAACATTATCATTAGTATTAACACTATCATTAGTATTAACATTATCATTAGTATTAAAAGTATTATTAGTATTGGTTTTAACATTAGCATTAACATTATCATCAGTATTAACATTATCATCAGTATTAACATTATCATTAGTATTAACATTATCATTAGTATTAACATTATCATTAATCTTGTTATTAACATGAGCATTAAGTCTAGTTGTTATCATTATCATTAGTATTGAAATTAACATTATAATTAGTCCAATCATCCATATTAGTATTAGTATTTATATTAATCAGTGACCATTGAGCATACTGAACATTGAGCGTTCTTTGTGTGTGTGTGTGTGTAGGTGTGGATTAAGCTGATTGTAAGTGTGTGTATGGATGTAAACCGTGGTCCTTTGCTGTGACCTTATACAGCTGAAGCTGTTTGCTGAATGTTCATTAGTTTAAGAGCGGGGACCACGGGGCAGCAGGGTTGGGGGTGGAGGGTGTTAAGATGGCGGCGTGGTTCTTTAGCCGGGCTGTCAGGACAGATGATTTGTCCTCGTCTCATCTGTCCGAGCTGCATATGCCCCTTATTGATTATGATTAAGCCTTCATCCTTTCTGCTTATTATTAATATTGATTGAAGAACAAAGAATGGAGGACAGGCCAGAAAGAAGTGTATGGTGGTGTTTGAGTGTATGTGTGAGAGCGAGTAATGACAAAATGATAAAATGCAGATGGAGTGTGCGTCTGTCAGTGTGTGTGTGAGTGTGTGTGTGTGTGTCGGTGAGTGTGTCTGTGTGTTGTAGCCTCTTTGTCAGCCCTTGTTTAGTGCAGTGATATCTCTGAGCACCACTCATTAAAACTGCAGGATCTCTTGTTTTACAGTTTAACTCTGCCACAGACCCGTAACGATGACAAACAATTCGTCTCACTACAGTGTGTGTGTGTGTGTTTGGATATTTGTTTTTGCTACATTTTGGTTACTGACTTAAATATTATTACATTTAAATACCTACTGTTCACCCAGTGTCATTCCAAAAATCATGGGACAGAAATTAGTACTGCTTCTCAAGACTCTTACCATGTCCCATGGAGTCTAAACAAAAAGCTGCACTGTTCCGTGGGATATGTACTGTATGTGGATCTGATTTCTGAACAGACAATTCTAACCAGATTCGATTTTACATACCACTATCCCATGAATTTTGGCATGCAAGAGCATATTTACAGTACTTATAATATTGCATTATAGTACTATACTCTCTCAAAAAATGATTTATCTTGTTGTTGATTATGGTTTACAGCCAATGAAAACTCAAAAATCAGTGTCTCAGAAAATGTGAATATTATGTAAGACCAATTGATACTTTTGGCACTTTTGAGTGTCCATTTTCTAGTCCTGCTAGAAAATGAAATCCTCATCTCCATAAAAGTAGTCAGCAGAAGGAAGTATCAAGTGCTGTAAGATTTTTTGCGAAAACACTGCACTGACTTTAAACACAGTGGATCAAGACCAGCAGATGACATGTCTCTCCAAACCATCACTGATTGGTGGAAACTTCACACTAGACCTCGAGTAGCTTGGACTGTGTGTCTCTCCACTCTTCCTCCAGACTCTGCTCCCTTCATTTACAAATGAAATGTAAAATTTACTGATGATCAGTGATGGTTTGGAGAGACATGTCATCTGCTGGTGTTGATCCACTGTGTTTTATCAAGTTCAAAGTCAGTGCAGTTTTGTTTTCCCACAAAATCTTACAGCACTTCACGCTTCTCTCTGCTGACAACGTTTATGGACATGCAGATTTTTCATTTTTTTCATTTCTCCACTGATATAAGAAAAAACACTGAAATTAATAGATGTCTTTGTACTCTATAATATGTAGGTAGTGCATCTGTATATAGTGTTATTACATATAGATACTTTCGCTTGACCATTGACCATGCTTTTACGTGCATTAAAACAAGTGTGTGAGTGCAAGTGTGCGTGTGTGTGTGTGAGAGAGAGAGAGACACACACAAGTGTGTGTCCCTTGACTGTGACAGTGGCAGTGTGTAGGTAGGGAACAGAGGAGTAAAGGAGGCTATCGTAAATGTGGCCACATTTTTCTCTCATAGCCCTCTGGGGACACCCTTCACACCCCCTATACCCCCCCTGGCCCACACTGGTCTCTTACGGCCTGCTGGCTTGTTTTTATCACATACACAGACTCAAACACACACACACACACACACACACACAAAGCATCCATTTCCCTCGTGTTTCCCTTTATCTTTCCAGCCAAATTCAAGATATGGCCATTATAACCACACTCATACACCTCTGCATACACACACACACACCCCAGCTTACAGCAGGCCGTCATCTGAAAAATGTCCCTGTAGAAGAAAACACACTGCACACTATTATTCTTCTGTTTTTTTTTCACTCTCTCCATTCAGGCCTATCGACTACATAATATCTCTCTACCTCTCTCCTCTCCCCATCTATCTCTTTCCCTTTCTATTGCTTTCTCTCTCTCTCTCTCTCTCTCTCTCTCTGCAGACATGTTAAAAGCAGTGGTCTTGCTCTGGTGGGTGACAGCGGAGGCGTGAGGAGAATAAGGCCACTGTGAAGACTTCAGAAGGTACAACAGTAAAAGAGTGTGTTCACACAAACACACACACACACGCACATATACACACAAACACTCATGCACAAAGACACACAAAAAGCAAAGAAATCCACGAACGTATCACTGATGTTTGAGAAGCAGCCGAGCGAAGAAAGCTAATTACAAGCTCTAAATTTCAACACACTCAATTTCATACACGCACACACTTAGCCGTGCTGATCTCAGGTGATGTCATCAGCAATGTCGGTCTCGTGACTCCCTCTGGGAGAGTAAATGTAAGTGTAAATGTGTGCGAGAGTGTATATAATAATGAGATAGATGGAGAGAGAAATGGCAATTGTGTCTCACACACACATCTACAAAGACAAAGGCTCTGTCCCAAGTGTGTACTACACACTAATACTATGAGGTAAAGTATGTACAAGAGTATATACTAATCTTAATAGTGCAGAATTATTAGGTTTGTATAGAATATATACAAACAGCTCTAGAAAAAAAATTAGACCACTTAAAACTGATGAATTTCTTTGATACCAAATTTAAAACCTCTGGAATATAATCAAGAGGACGATGGATGATCACAAGCCATCAAACCAAGCTGAACTGCTTGAAAAAGCAGTGTGTAAGACTGGTGGAGGAGAACATGCCAAGATGCATGAAAACTATGATTAAAAAAACAGGGTTATTCCACCAAATATTGATTTCTGAACTCTTAGAACTTTATAAATATGAACTTGTTTTGTTTGTATTATTTGAGGTCTGAAAGCTCTGCATTTTTATTGTTATTTCAGACATTTCTCATTTTCTGCAAATAAATGCTCTAAATTATTATATTTTTATTTGGAATTTGGAAGAAATCTGGTCTGTAGTTTATAGAATAAAACAACAATGTTCATTTTACTCAAACATGAACCTATAAATAGCGAAATCAGAGAAATTTATTTTTATTCACGATTTTGTAACTATTTTTGTTTTTTATTGTACTATTGTGGTTTACGGTTGTTTTTGTAATTAAGTTTTGGTCAATTTAGTCATAGCAATAAAGCTACAGTAGTCTGATGCTAGTATCTTAATAGATTGAGAGATAAGAGATAGAGGGAGTGTAAAGAAGGGATGTGAGATGAACAGATAGAGATGCTCTTAGTGGAATTGTTAGTTTAGATTAATGTGCTGAATAAATAAAGTGGACTCATCTCTCAGTCTCTCTCTTTCTCAACCTCTCTCTCTCTCTCTCTTGCCGATGAGTGGTATCAATCTATACCCCCAGCCTAATGAAATAACCCTTCTGTCTTATCATATTTCTCTCCCTCTCTAGCTCTCTGACACACACACACACACACACACACACACACACACACACAACATGCTCTCACACACAAACACATATCTCCTCTGGTTCAAGTTCAATCTGATTATACTCTGTCTAAATATTGTGATCCCTTGAGAGACAGTATACAGACATATGGACTGAAAAAGAGAGAGAGAGAGAGAAAGAGAGACAGAAAGAGAGAGAGATAAAGGATAGATAGATGCAGACATGAGATATACAAGAGATACAATGCTCTTTTTTAATGATGAAGAGATAAAATACATAAAACCTACATTAAAACAAGTAAGTAAAGTAAGTAATTACACACACATACACTTACACTCTCTTTCTCTCTCTCACACACACACAGACACACACACGCACAAACACACACACACACAAACACACAGTGTGTGTGGGGGAGGTGGAGAGTGTGAGATTAGGTTTATGAGGGAAATCTATTAGAGAGGGGAAAGGATCAGGACCATCACAGGTCAAATGATGCGTACAGCCCACATAACCCCCCTGTCATCCCCCCACCACCCTCACACACACACACACACACACACACACACACACACACACACACACACACTGACGTACACCCCTCTGAGAGACAACATCCCACCTTTCAGCTATAACTCAACAGCGCGTTTCCATAAACAGAACACCATATCTGGAATATCTCAACACACACACACTTCAACTGGATGGATGGATGGATGGATGGATGGATGGATGGATGGATGGATGGATGGATGGATGGATGGATAAATGGATGAATGGATAGATGGATAAATGAATCACAACATTTGTAATTTGAAACTTAAAATAAAAATGAACAGTATTATGGGTGAATATTGATTCTGGTGTTAAATGGCAACCCAAGGTCAGATAGGCGTCGTGGACGGTGACAGTGAATGGCAGGTTTGATGGGATGTCACTGATAGTCACCAAGGTCACATCCTGACTGTATGCAAATTGATCCTGAAGTGTTACCTCAGGGAATTGCTTGAGAATGCTCACTACTGTATAAGTTATGAGGTGTTATCCTGTGAGTGTTGTTGAACACTGTGGTGGTAATGATTGGGACTGGCAGCATCTGGCTAGAACTGCAAAGAGATGAGTCAGAACACAGAACACACATTGCATTCAAATATTATAATATATCTGTAATTTCTGTATATTCTGAATATTGTAAGGATTACAGCATTACTGTAGAATGATCACATTCATCCCCTGATGCTTCAGGTGTTTTTTACATTTATTAAGGGGATTAAATTTAAAATGTTGCTGATTTTTTGGGATAAAATGAAGGAACAAGTTGAAAACCCTCATCACCCCCTTAGTATTTAACCCAAGTCGGCGCTCAAGTGTGAATAAATAAGCGACTGAACAAATAAGCAAGCAAGCAAACAAGTCAGCTCCAGAATTATGCATTCAATCCCTCTCATTACGATAAAGGGAAATGATTAATCGCTAATCAAGTTAGTTTTGGCACTGTCTGCTTCACACCGCAGATGAAAAGAGTCTGACATTGATTCATTACTCAGTGTCCTCAGTTCTCTGTGTACTACAGTAAACTTATGAATTATTAGCACCATAGGATAAAAATTAGGAAAACAACAGCCATAATAAAATGAACCAAAAAATATAAAAAATATACATAATGATTTAACATGCCTGACACAACATTTTACTGAATGACAGATTAAGAAAAAAACGTAATACAGACAATAATAGACTTTCTCTCTCTTCTGGCAGTTGTTCTTTTCATTGATTCAACATTTAATGATAAATGTAACAATAGAAAAGCTTTGAAATTATTAAATTAATTACCTTTCACTGAACACTAACAACGTTTTTTCTTTCTCCAGTAAAGTTATCATTTTGAGAATTGAATTTTTTTATGCAACAGTGTCAACATGTTACTTTTACTTAATTTTGTATAATTTTGATACTGGGATTTTGGAGTCATTTTAGAGTTGCCTGGGGCTAACAGTTTACTGTATAGAAACACACTGGCTTTTTGTTTAGATTTTATTTACCACAAAAAAAAAACATAATTTAACAAGTTAACAGTTCTATGTGTAATTTTGATAAAATAAAACAAAATAAGGGGCCCTATTATAGAGCTTAGATTGGGCCCAAAAAAGGTGCAAAAAAGTGTATGGTCTGCTCGACCTGCCCCATAAACTGGCTAGCGAAAACTAGCGAAACTAAACTAGCAAAATTTGTTCAGAATTAACATTGCAACACTGAAGAAGCATAGACCCTATATTTAAGAAAAATGTATAAGAACACCTACACACAGAGCTGCAAGTCAAATGTGGACAAGTGGAGGAGCCAGCCTTGGGTCTGGTCAGGTTAAGGCAGAGAATCTAAGCTCTACCCTATTGTACATTCTGCACAAGGTGCGTCTCAATGCTCTTTCCTATTTTACACCCTGTCAACTGTATATTTTATAAATATATCTATATCTGGTCTGGAAGTGTGGTGTGTTCAGGTACATTTCTGGCGTGTTGCTATTTTGGCTGCGAAAAAAAAAAAACACAGGTGCGCCTCTGACTGAAATGAACCTAAACAACAATAAAGAATAAAATCATGTTGCTGTTCCCTTAAATGAGCTGCTGGGGTACCTTTACAGCATGAACGCATAGTTCAGTTTTCTCTGCTGAGACACACAAAAGTACTGCACTGTTAAAATACAAATGCGACGAAGTCTGAGCACACCTGCCTCATAAATGAAATGAATACTGGCCCACTGTTTGGTTTATTTCACGTTACGCCCAAAACATACCCATAATTAATTAAGAGATTTAATTCAATCCTTTTGCATACGACACAAGGCTTATTTTTTGCACAATACACAATTGACGTCTCGCCTATAGATGGCTTTAGTAGGTATACAGGTAGCTTAAGTGGCAATAATATTTTAAAAGTCTGACTACTATTCCTGTACCATGAACAAATTCAATATTAAAACATGTAAGGTAATTCCCTACATTATTTTTTACCTAATCCACAATTCATGTGAAAGGTAAAAGAACTAATAACTGAAATTAGTATATAATAAAAGATAACATAAATAACAGATGGAAACCTGCCAATTCTCTGCTGAACGATCCAGCTCAAGACTGGTAGCTGGTTTTGGATGTCTAAGCTGGTCTTTGATTGTCAATATGGTTAAAAAAAAGCTGCTCATCCAGGCAAAACAATATCCTCACACTCTCTGGTTAACCAGCTCTCTTAACCAGCTTTAAAAAGTTTATCATGCTGGTCAATCCGCGTGGACCTGTTGGATGTTCTGTTTTTTTACTATGGTCATGTTAAAACATACCCTGTACTGGTGTAGAGCTGTGATTCATTTTTTTTATCAGGGGTATTACGATGCCAGTATCCACTGTCAAAGCAATGTATTAAAATACAACACCACTGTAGCAGTGGTTCATTGCCAAAGAATTGAAGTAGGTCCTGACACCAAGTGAGAAAATAGTGCTTTCAAAAAAAGCAAGGTCTGAAGTTTACACTTATATAAATAAATAAAGGATTGGTTGCATGTTCAGGTCATTCCATCTGGAAATCCGTTATTAGAAACAGCCCAGTGCCAGAAAGCTTCTTATAGGGTTGCCAGAAGAAACCCCCTACTGTTACTGAAGAGCCGGGAGTACACACTGCAGAGCTCAGAGTTTACCATTCACTCTCAGCACTGTGACTAGACGAAGGTTAGAATAAGACCAGTACTCGGTTTCTGGGATCCAGAGATCACAGGGATGGTGTAAGCTGAGTGATTCCTACATTGAGGAGAGCATCACACCTGACTTTTATCTTTGATGCTCTGGGACTGTTTAGCTGCCACTGAATCTGCAGCCCTGTGAAGATCAATAGCATCACGATTTCTCAAAATTACAAGTCAAATCTGACCAAAAATAAATAAATAAATAAAATCAGGTGTTTTTGCTTGGAGCTTGAGTGATCTGTTGACTGCCCTAGTAAAAAAAAAGTAGATTAAAGTACACTAAGCATTATTATGCTATAGCGCACTAAAGTGTTCTTGTAGCCACATTATTATTAATCAGTATATTTAAAGAGTGCTAAAATGGAACAACTTTTTTGTAATTATTATACTTTAATTGTTTAAAAATATTATTAAAAATTATATTTGGAAATAAGTATTTTAGAAGTATATCGAGCTACATTAAACTAAAAGTGTACTTCATAGTAGTCTATTTATTTAAAATACACTATATTGTACTTTTTATAAAAGGATGATCTAAGTTTACTTTCAAACATTTGATGAAAGCTTTAAATTAATGTACTTTTAATGTATTTTAAGTAAGTACATAAATCTGTTAGTATATTTACAGCATACTTAGACATTTCTCAATATGTTTAAAGTATAATAAAGTATGTTTTTTCACCAGGGTGAACTTTTCCGGTATTATGTACAATGAAGTTTAGTGGAGAGTAGATGAACTTAAAGGAGAAATCCGGTGTTAAATGGACTTGAGTTGTAAGGAAACATTATAAAGAGTATGAACTTTTGTAGAAGAGTCCATTTACATTCCATTTACACCCAACATTCTGAAATACAGTGCTTTTATGGATTGGAACATTTAATTTCTGCACAAATTCTGTTGAGGTTGTGCTGGCTTTTAACATTCCTCAATCCATGCTAAATGTCATGCGTGTACCAGGAGTATACCATAAATAAAATGTTACTGGTGGCATCTGGCTAGAATTGTCCATTTGAATATACAAGTGACTCAAGGGATTCAAGAGGTTCAGTACAGGAGATGGACAGTGGAATGGCAGGTCTCCAGTGTTTCAGTGTACGTTCATGTCTATGTTACCTTCTGGCTCTCTCATTTTATATAGGTTATTAATATCAGGCCTGCCAGTGTCATTAACCACACTCTGATAATGTTTCATACTCCCTATACTCTTTAATTCCAGTCGGAACTAATTCCATCTCTTTTGAGCATGAACTGATGGATCATTATTTTATCATTATTTAATATTTGCTTGTATTTCCCATGCCCTTCAACTTTCTTTATTTTTTTCCACCACTGTTCTAATTGTTTTAATGCATATGAACATAATAGACCTACAGTATGTAGAGGCTGTATAGAGACTTTATAACGCTTTATAATACAGCCCGCGTTTTAGAGAGTAAATTCCCTTTACTTACAGTATAACTTCTCTGGATGAACCAGTACATTTAAAATACTTACTGGATACTACAGGTACTTTAACCCTTGTGTGGTATTTTTGTTACTCGTTTACTTTGTTACTTGTACTTAATTCAGCAAAATTAAGCAATTTTACATTAAAATGCTTTACACATGCTTGCTTCACCTAAATTGCAAGCAATATAAACAGCTTACATGGTTAATATTTGCCCTTTACCTTTCTTATGTTACATTTCTTTTAAAAAGTGCTACTCTTTTTTTATTAGTTTTTTAATAAAATGTAAAAGAAAATGAATTAAACTCAAGATATGAGTAGAAAAGTTGTTTAGTTTCAAATTTACAAATAAAGCAATGTTTATTAGCCCTTGGCCAAACATACTGTATGTAATATAAATGTGTAGGGGGGGGGGGGGGGGTGTACAGTGTGTGTTTATTGAAAATGTGTTTTAAAAAATATTTTTTTTAGTATCATTTGATGAAAAATGAAAACGGGTCCCACAGACCCGAACACCACACAAGGGTTAACGGTAAACATAAATAAAGTACAACCAGGAACAAGAGTGTAACAACTAACAACTTTCTAAAACTTACCCTGTACTTTCCCAACACTCACGGTGAAACTGTTCTCTATGAATCAGTAAATATTATATAAAACACTTATGGGGTCCTACTCGTGTAATGTAGGTAACAAATAAAGCACAGGAGAACCTGCTATTTCCCTAAACGTATGAAGGCATAATTTCGGTCACACTCCAGGGAGTTATTGTTCTAATAATTTTATGAGTTTAAAAAGGAAGATGAGAATTTGATTTTTGCTTTTAAACTGTCATGGGTGGAGCAGCTAAAAACAGTGAGGTGGAGTAGAAAGAAAACATATAGGTTGTAATGTCAAGACAAAAAAAATACAGGACAATTAGGAATGCTGAGATTTTAAAGAAAATTTATTAATTAATACACAGAAATCACAAGACTTTATATTAATGGTTAATAAACCCACACCTCACCTGATTTTTACTGTTCTTACTCTATGAGTACACAGTACTTACTAAGTAAACAACAGGGAGCAGGCTGTATTATGTAGTGTACAGTGTTTTATCGGTATTTACCCTCTAAAATGTGGGCTGTAATATAAAGTGTTACCACTTTATATTAACTTTTTATAAACAATTTACAGCCAGTTTTGTGCAGAGGAGGATGGATCCCTCTATATTGAGCCTTGGTTATAAAACTGCTTTGCAAAATCTGTAGCAAAAATCACAATACAAATTATTTTGATTTGATTATTTGGTTCCATTAGTTATTATTAATATACCAAGTGATTCTAAGCTTTTGGTAGGCTATGTACGTGTTTTAGAACACGCCTCTGTGTGTCTCTGTGTAAGTATTTTTGGCGGGCTCCTTGCTGTCCTCTTCTCCTCTGTCTCTGTCTCTTAAACTCCGCTTGGTCTGGTAATGACTCACACCTGTATGAAGCTGTCTGCACTGATGGAGGCGCCGCAGCTTCACCCCTCCTCAGCCATTACAGCAGACCCAGCGGGGCGAAGCTGTTCTCAGATCAGCGAATCGTTCAGCGCGCCTCTCTCCACGGACTCGTCCAGCCTCCTTCTCAAAAGCTTCACGCGGCGCGCAGCTTTTGTCCGTGAGCCCAGGAACGGGGTACACACTCCACTGAGCTTCACTCAGCCACGTCCGAATCCGACGTAAAGCAAATGAGTCGGAATAAAAGCTCGGACCCGTCGCTGTCTTTTTGTTCTAGATCATTCTGCTCGGTTCCAGCATGCGGCTCTTGGCAGGAGAAGACAAGGGCCCTAAAACACAAACACACTCCTGCACACAGCTGCTTGCGTGGGGCAGCTTTTCAGAGGGGAGGTGGTCAGGGCTGGACGTTATTGTGAACAACCTTTTAATTCCAGTGAGACTATCTCTGCTGGATCCATTGTGGAAAGCTGATTATAATGGCAGGTGAACCACAAATAAAAACAGGGGAGCATTATCCAATCAGGTGGCATTATTCAGCGTTTCATACACAATACACATTGTTGGGTTGAAGTTGGGTTTTTTTCCTTCTTTTTAAAATGTTATCAAATTTTCTCTCTGGTACAGTTGATCCAATTTATCTAATCACTCTCTATAACACTCTCATAATATAATTTTCAGTGCCTCCTCTGATACATGTGCAATCAGCCAACTCCCTTTTCAAACTGCTGCAAATGCAGCATCACTAATCAGCCAACAAGCTCAAAGGTAAGCAAAGAAAAGAGGAGGAAAGCACCAGATCCCCAGCTCTAATACATCATCTAACACAGGGGTGTCCAAACTACGGCCCGCGGGCCATTTGCGGCCCGTTTCCTTTTTTGGAGCGGCCCCCGAGGTATTTTAGAAATAGAATGAAAGTTGGCCCGCTGTTAAGCAGGTTTTTATAATGTGAGATTCGAAGTTTGAACGCTAGGTGTCAGAAACGGGTCAAAGATCAGAGAGAGTGCGCATTTCTAGTGCAGAAAAACGGTGCAAAGAGTCTAAAAGCGGAGAGGGTGCGCATTTCTTGCATAGAGAAACGGGCCAAAGAGTCTAAAAGCGGAGAGAGTGAGCATTTCTAGTGCAGAAAAACGGGGCAAAAGAGTCTAAAAGCGGAGAGAGTGCACATTTCTAGCGCAGAAAAACGGGGCAAAAGAGTCTAAAAGCGGAGAGAGTGCGCATAGTTGCCGTAATTAAGGAGTTTAATATTAAGAGACATCATGAAATTAAACATCAATTTGAAAAATCTTCGTTTACACAACACTGTCAAAGATAAAGATAGTAAGTCAAGTAAAATGGTGTGTAAATGAAAGTAATTAGGAAAAATGTATTATTTAAAGTGGTATATTTCATTTGTGCAGATCAAAACAACTAAACCAAGACCAACTAGTGGAGGTTTGAACCCAAACAACCTCTTAATCCAACCCAGCTATCAAATATACTCCTTTTAATTGAGCTAAACTGCTGATAAGGTGCAGTTTAATCTGATATATTAGCCAGATAATACTTATGTCCTGGCCTTGTCTCATGTTTCTGTGTGTTTTCCCTACGTGACCTGTGCTCCTCTGTGTCTCCTGTCTCATTTGTTGCTCCGTCCCTTCCCCAGGTGTTTCCACTTCTAGTGTGTTTCCTGTTTGTTTAAACAGATCCCCTGTGCCACTTGTCCCTCGTCGGTCTTTGCACCTTCCTCTGTTGTTTTGTCACTCCTCGTTTTCTCTAGTTTATTCTCCTCGTTCCCTAGGTCCTTGCTCTGTGTTTTTCTCTGTTTTTGCCTTGTTTATATATTTAGTCTATTTCCTTGTTTATTTTCTTAGTTTATTTCTTGTATATATTTCCCTGCCCTGTTTAGTTTGTTTCTTATTATTATCCCTAGTTGGTTTAGTTTATGTTCTTTAGTTTCTCTCGTTTGTTTTGGTTTTTGGTTATTTGTTTATCTATTTTCAGGTATTAAGTTTATTCCCCAGTTCCTTGTATACATCTCCCTGTTTTATGTTTACGTGTTTACTTGTTTCTCGTTTCTTTGTTTATTTATATGTATTTATTAAATTTCTTTCTTACCTGCACTTACGTCCGTCTCCTCGTCTCCCTGCCTGGGTCATTCCTGACAGTTCGCTTGCTGTGTGAAAGCACTATTCTAGGTGTCTTGGACTTTCAGATTACACCATTCTAGGTGATTACACTATTCCAAATATCTTGGATTTTTCAGATTACAGGAAGTTGAGGCAAGTTCTTCACAGATAAAACTATAGAAGAACTATAAAAGAAGAAAGAGAACTGGTGTATTGTTGGGATTTGTGCCAAAATCCAACTTCCCTTTCGTGTGGATATGAGTCATACCCCACAATGTGAGCAAAAAGCTTATGGTTGTGATTCCTTTATCTATTTCAACTGTAAATTAACCTTATTTATTAATTTGCTTTCATAAATAAAAGTAATCAAATGTTGTTACATGTCTGTTGGACTCATTCTGCTGTGTAACACAAATGCTGTTGAAGTTGATGATTCTGAACAACAGCTGGAGAGGCAATTTGCAGAAATGACAGCATTCTAAAAACCAATCAATATTAAGCATTGAGGGATATTACCCACATAGGTAATGATGAGAGTCTGCTCACTAAACTACAGTGTGAAACCAAAACTATCCAGACTAAATTTATACAATGTAAAAAAAAAAAAAAAAAAAACACTAACAGTCATGTATTGATAGATATTCTGAGCTATTTCTATTGTTGTCGGCCTCTCTGGAGGACACCCCATCATGAATGGCAACCCACCACCTGAAGCTAAACCCCAGCAAGGAATTGAACCTCTGCACAGCCCTTTGAACTACATACAGATCTTCACTGTGATCTTGTTATCTCCTTCAGGAACTCCACTCCTGGTCTCTCCAGGTGTAGAAGCCCAAAGCCTATAGGTGAAGCATTGTACACTGCCTTAGACAGCCTTTCATTCTCAGCTCATGTTGTAAAACTGACTCAGTCAGGCAGGTTTCTGCTCTACGGTTTGGTCTGTTCTCTCTATGGAGGTCACACAGGTGCTTTTTCAGCCTTTTGTAATCTCGAGTCTTGACTACTGGTCCAGAATGCGCTTCCTTCCCTAACTCCTGCAGCTGCCAGCATTAGATTAATATTCTGCCAAACAAAGTAATACAATAATGGAGCCAACCTGATAACAATGGTCAAAATCATTGACCTATTCTTCAAGGTACATAAAGAACAGACATGTTCAATTCAAGCATGGGGTCAAAACATGATCAAAATCCTAAAATGAACCTCAAAAGCAAATGCAAGCAAAACATTTGCACAATACTGTATAACCAACTTTAAATAAAGAAATCAATTGAATTATATTGACTGGGATCAAACGTAAGTGTAATTAAGTTGTATTTAAACTGTGTTAATGTTGCTTTACCTTAAACCCTGGAGCCTGTAATAGAAGGTAGCAGTTAAATAAAATAAAAAAATAACAAAATTATCCCCAGCCAAATGTCTGCACAACACCAAATGTACCCTTTTCATGTGTTCCCAAGTTAATGGCCTCTTTAAAGAAACAATTACTGTCTTAATATACTTTCCACCTAGACACTCTGGTGTCTAAATGCATCTGATTTAACCAATTTTAAAGTAAAATATAGAGTTTTTTTTTCTTCTAAAGAAGGCCAGCCACCTGTCATCAAATGTTTCCTTTTTTATTATTTTCCTGGACACAACTGGTGCTATTACAGATGTAGACAGTGACTCAAATGTGTATATCCCTGTCTTAAGATATTTTCCACATACTCACATGTATTCAGGATTCTAAATGCTAACATAATCCACCCTCACGCTTAATCTTAGCCCCTGAAACATCAGAATGAACACGTTTTAATGTCTCATAAAAGACATTAAAACGCATTTGTCCTAATGAAGACATTTGTCCTAATGAAGACAATCCAAAAAGGTCCCCACAACATCACATGTCCCAGTTTTGTATGTTCCTGGTCATACCCAGGCTCCTTAAAGAAAAAACTCAAACATGAATGTGTGTATTGCTGTCTTCTTGAATTTTCCACATACCATCTTCCACATACAGTACCTTCTTACTGTATGAGTGTCTGTGCTGCTGTGCTGCACCTAATCCCACCCTGAACTTAATCTCAGCTGCTGAAACACCTCACTTTCATCCTCTCTCACCTTCTCTAATAGATGGTAGTTTGTTTAGGAAATATTTCCTAATAAGGACCAGCCAAATGTCCTCATTATATCATGTCCTCTATCTTACATTTACATCTATCTTAAATTTGTGTATTCCTGCGTTTATTTGTTTTCTACACTGTTTTACTTATATATATCTCTAAATGCTGCTGTGCTCCACCTAATCCAACCTTAAAACTACCTTTTTACTTTGTCTAGTAAAATATACAGTTTGTGATGAAATGATCATCTAATTGTAGCTGATTGTAGCTAGCCAAATGACCAATGTCACCATAATAAATTTTCCATCCATCACATTTTAAAAATGCTCTTAAAAAAGTGTCAACACACAAGTACTCAAAAAAAAATAGTAGAACAAAATGAAAAAAAAAAAAAAAATAAATAGAACATCATAAAAGCATTTTAATGTCTAAAATCCATACACTACCCTATGATTCCTATTCTATCCTTTACTGTCCTATTCTACCCTATACCACCTTATACTACCCTATACCACCTTATACTACCCTATGCTCTTTTATATTCTGCTATACCACCTTATACTACCCTATACCACCTTATACTACCCTATGCTGTTTTATATTCCGCTATACCACCTTATACCACCCTATACCACCTTATACTACCCTATACTCTTTTATATTCTGCTATACCACCTTATACTACCCTATACCACCTTATACTACCCTATGCTGTTTTATATTCCGCTATACCACCTTATACCACCCTATACCACTTTATACTACCCTATGCTCTTTTATATTCCACTATACCTCCTTATACCACCCTATACCACCTTATACTACCCTATACTCTTTTATATTCTGCTATACCACCTTATACCACCCTATACCACCTTATACTACCCTATACTCTTTTATATTCTGCTATACCACCTTATACCACCCTATACCACCTTATACTACCCTATACTCTTTTATATTCTGCTATACCACCTTATACCACCCTATACCCCTTTATACTACCCTATGCTCTTTTATATTCCACCATACCACCCTATACCAACCTATACCACCTTATACTACCCTATACTCTTTTATATTCCACCATACCACCTTATACCACCCTATACCACCTTATTCTACCTTATGTTCTTTTATATTCCACCATACCACCTTATACCACCCTATACCACTTTATACTACCCTATACTCTTTTATATTCTGCTATACCACCTTATACCACCCTATACCACCTTATACTACCCTATGCTCTTTTATATTCCACCATACCACCTTATACCACCCTATACCACTTTATACTACCCTATACTCTTTTATATTCCACCATACCACCTTATACCACCCTATACCACCTTATACTACCCTATGCTCTTTTATATTCCACCATACCACCTTATACCACCTATACCACCTTATACCACCTATACCACCTGCCTAAATTAAACTTAATACCATATACTCCCTATTCTACACTATACCACCCAATATTACCATATACTCCCTTATACGTCCCTATACCACCTCATATTACCTAAATTCCCTATACTACTCTTTACTCCATATTCTACTCTACGCTACCCTATATTCTTAATTCTACCATTTACCACCATTTTTTAACCCTATACTCCTTTAAATTACTCTATACCACCGTACAGTACAACACACTTTTTATATGACCCTATACCACCTTATACAACCCTATACTCTTTTATTTTACCCTATACCATGATGTAGTACGATATACTGTTTTATATTATTATCTTATACCACCTTAGTTTACCCTATATCACCTTTTATTACCCTATAGCACTATATAGTAAAATATACTCTTTTATTTCACCCTATAAAATCTTAATCTACCCTATATCACCTTATACTACCCTACACTCTTTTATATTCCCTTATTCCACCTAATACTACCCTATACCACTTTATCCTACCATATACTCGTTTATATTCCCCTTTACCTCCGTATACTACTCTATGCACTTTTATATTCCCCTGTACCACCTTATACTACCCTATACCAATTTATACTACCCTATATTTTTTATATCATAATATATAACCTTAGACTACCCTATACCACCTGATACTACCCTATACTCTTTTATATTCCCATATACCACCTACCTAAATTCAATTTATTTCCCTACACTCCCTATTCTACACTATACCACCCTATACTACCCTGTACTCCCTTATATGTCCCTGTACCACCTCATAGTACCTAAATTCCCTAAACTACTCTTTACTTCATGTTCTACCCTATGCTACCCTATACTCTTTTATATTACAATATACCACAGTATAGTATAATATACTCTTTTATATTTCCCTGTACCACCTCATACTACCCTATACTCTTTTATATACCCCTATACCACCTTATACTACCCTGTACTCTTTTAAATTACTCTTTACTCCGTATTCTACATTAAACCACCTTTTTCTACCCTATACTCCCTGTGCTACCCTATACTCCTTATTCTATCCTATACTCCATTTTCCAACCTATACTGTGCTTCGCTTAACAGTTGGCACGAGTGGGCACAGAACTGTCTGCTGAGTTTGCACCACCAGATGTGTGAGGGATATTACCAGGGTCTCCGGGCTGCAAACAACAGAACAACCATAAAACTCTGCTTCTAGCTGTGGACCTGCTAAAAGCAGAGACATAAAAAGAGTTAAATCTGTCAATTTTGTTTGTATCAATGACATTCTAAAGTTTATTTACATACATAAATAACATAAACATAAATAAAACATAAATAACCTTATATATACCACCTTAATTTTTCCCTATACTCCATATTCCAACCTATACTTATATATACTTATAGCCTATACTTATGCCTCATATTCTTATGTATATATATATATATGTATATATATATATATATATATATATATATATATATATATATATATATATATACATATATATACATATTATATAATTGTGCGTAATGTCCTGAACACATGTTCCATGTTACCTGTAACAGAAGATAAAGACACATAATGACACAAGGTTGTTTCTGAAATCTCCAATATGGCTAATATGTACAGGTGGACACACAGACAGACCCACACTCTCTGAACAGTGTGCAGCCCCTTCGGCTTGGCTCGTGCTCTGCTGGGCCCAACTCTTCATCTGTGTTTTTTTCCCTCAGACATCGAGCCCGAGCGGCCTGCAAAACGCTGCGATTTGTGAGCGTTAGCCGCATTTAATGTTTATTTTATCATCTCCGGGGAAAATAACATTTGAGGAGGGGAAAAAAAGAACAAAACCAACTGGTGTGTGGTAGAAATTTAATTAGGCTGAATCTCTCTCTCTTTCTCTCTCTTTCCCTCTTTCTCTCTTTCTGTGTTAGTCTCTCTCTCTCTCTCTCTCTTTTTTTCTGTCTGTGTCCCTCTCTATCTTTGTGTGTGTGTGTGTTTTTGAGAGAGAGAGAGAGAGAGAGAGAGAGAGAGGCGTTTGTATAATGACTAGATCAGAGACATAGACAGGGAAAGGGATTCAATTACTGCTGCCTGTTCTCACTCACACCCCCTGGCGATACACCAGCACACCATTTAAACACACACACACACACTCGCACACCCGCACCCACACACACGCACAAACACACTCACTTTCGAACAGTCATGCACATTACTCAGTACGCATTACTCACAGCTCAGTAATACTGCAGTAAATGTAATATATGAGTGAGAGCGGGACGGACAGCGAGAATAAAACAAACAGAACCGGACGCTCTAATAATGCGGGAGATCAATAGTCAAAGCCCGGTGGAGGAGAGCAGATGATCGGTGTATTGGAAAGCGATCAGGGGGCTTTTTTGTAATTATTATTATTTATACGGAGCCGTTCACTTAAGGCCTGCGCCCGACTCCCAATGAATATCGCCATCGATCGCCCCGTGTGCATTCCTCTGCAGGGCCACCATTGCTCATATCTCACCACTTCCCCTCTGCTTCTGTGATTCTGTCTCGCGTTCACTTCATCTCTCCCTCTCTCTCTCTTTCTCCCTTTCTCTCTCTCTCTCTCTCTCTCTATCTCTCTTTTAAAACATGCACTTCAGTCTCGCTCATTGCTGGCCTCATGGACTTCTGGACTCTCACCCCACTCTCTCTCTCTCTCTCTATTTGTCTTTCTTTTCTGTTTGTTTTCTCTCTGTCTGTCTGTCTTTTTGGAACCATCTTTTTTTTTCTCTCTTTCTGTTTTTCTCCCTGTTTCTCCCTTGCTTTGTTTCTCTCTCTCTGTAGCTCTCTCTAACTATTCGCTACATTTCTGTCTGTCTGTCTGTCTGTCTGTCTCTTTCTAGCTGTCTTTCTGTCTCTATGTCCATGGTTAGCTGTCTTTCTGTAAACATTTCACTTTCTAGCTCTAGATTTTGTCATCTCTCCCTTCCTCTCTCTCTTTTTCTTTCTCTTAAAAACACACATTCACTCATTGCTGGCCTCATGGACTCTCATCTCTGTAGAGTCTTTACTTTTTGCTTTCTTGACCACTATGTCTCCCGTAGACTTCTTTCTTTCTCTCTCTCTCTCTCTCTCTCTCTCTCTCTTTCTCTATTTGTCTTCCTTTCTATTTGTTTTCTGTCTGTCTTTACATCTCTCTCTTGCTCATCATTCTTCATCATCTCTCTTGCTAGTTGTCCTTCTGTCTCTCTGTCTTTCTTTTTGTCTTTCCTTTTCTCTGACTTTCTGTTTTTCTCCCTGTTTTTCCCTTGCTTTGTCTCTGTCTCTCTATGTCTTTCTCTCTCTGTTTGTCTCTCTGTAGCTCTCTCTAACTATTTATCTCTCTTTATTTTTCTTCTGTCTTCCTGTCTCTGTTGTCTTTTTGTCTCTCTAGCTGTTTTCTGCATGACTGTCATGAGATGTTTCTCGTTTATCTTTTCTCTGGCTGTCATTTCTTTCTTTCGCTATATTTTTGTCTTTATCTGTCTATCATTTAATCTTTGTCTGTCTCTTTCTAGTTGTTTTTCTGTATCTTTGCATTTCTGTCTCTTATGTCCATGGTTAGCTGTCTTTCTGTAAACATTTCACTTTATAGCTCTGTTTCTGTCTCATTCATCTCTTGTTTTTCCCCACATTCTCTCTCTCTCTCTCTTTCTCTCTCTCTCTCTCTCTCTCTTGCTCTCCCTCGCTCTCACTGTCTGTGTGCTTATTAAGTGTGTTGAATATTTTATTCACTTAAACGCGCTGCCACATCTTTTATAAGACTAAGCAACAAATGTCATTTTCAAACACTCTGCAAATGAGGTACACACACACACACACACACACATACACAAACACATACTCTCTCTCCTTCTCTCTCTCTCTCTTTCTCTCTTGCTCTATCTCTCTCTCACCAACACAGCACACCATTTGATTTGAACTATCGAATACAGTTTATCAATCCACATTCAGCTCCACTGACAGCACAACACCATTCAAACACCTGTCAAACCTGCTTTCACAGAGAGAGAGGGAGAGAGAGAGAGAGAGAGAGAGGGAGAGAGAGAGAGAGGGAGAGAGAGAGAGAGAGTGGGTTACAATAGCTGAAATCAGAGTGAAGGTCAGTGTTGCAGTGTTTCTTCTCTCTGTGTTTCAATGGCATCATCATCTACTATTGTTATAACGATGCTTCTCCAGGCTGAATGTTTGTGAGTAGTTTTTTGTAGTACACATTCTCTATATATATGTGTGTGTGTGTGTGTTCATGCATTCTTGCGATTTATATACTTTATAAGCTTCAGAACTCCCAGTAGATATTGGTGGATCAACCCTGTTTAAGATTCTCTTCTTTTTATATATTCAACAACATTTCAGCAGAGCTGAAGGTTTATAGGATAGTTAGGGATGGAGCCGCTCATGGGCCGGATCTGGCCTGCAGGCCACTATCTGATGACCCCGGGCGTTGTGCCTGCAGATTTCCCATCTGTGTAGTCCCAAGAAGGAAACATAGAGAGTGTAGTGTAGCAGCTAACCGCACTCTGAAGGAGAAGCTGCCTGAGGAGCTCAGCCGCCGGGTAGCAGAAAAGGGCAGCTACAGCACAGAGGAAGCACAGCAGAAAAGTGCCAATAAACAAGACACAGAAGTTCTTTTAGTCTACAGTCTACTCGTACAGATTCGGTGAAATAAAACTCCATATCTGAAGGAGCGAGACGCTTACAGTCGTCAAAGCGCTGACTGAAGACCCATGTCTTTTAAGAGCATTTAATTCATCACTAATGTTGCATTTAGTAAGCCCTTATGCTCTGTGATTTTAATTAAACTCTAAGGATTACTAATTGGTTGCACTGGAAACAGTTTCATTCTTTTACATTTCTTTATGAAGGTTTATTATTGACAAGATTTTTTTTGCCAGTTTGAATGATTAGATTTTTGTATTTGTTGAACATTTCTTTTGATTAAATTTGATGACTGTCACGTCCTTGTCCTGTCCTCCATCAGCTTCTATGTTTTTCCCCTACTTTCTTTGTTTTTGCTCATAGCACATGGCTCTCCATGTCTCTCCTTGTCTCTGCCCATGTCTATAGTGCTCCCACCTGTTTCAATTTGTAGCTCCGCCCCCTCATCAGCAATCCCAGGTGTTTCCTGTTTAATATTTCCTCTATGTGTATTTAAGCCCCTGTGTTTTTTCAGTGTTAGTTTGTCTGGTCTTGTGCGTATTCAATGCCATCAGGTTGCTGTTTCGTCTTTTTTCTGTTTGGTTCATTTATTTAGTGTTAATAAATCTTGTTTTGAATTTAGTTTTGGTAATAAAACCTGTATTACAGTTATTCTAAGATAGTCTAACAGTCTTATACTCTCTTATGATTATTGTCCTATTGTTTGGATCAAGGCTTTACAAATCTGAATATCAAAATTTACTAAAGCACGCATTTGGGCTTTGATTGGCTCTACTAAATTACATACATACATACTACATACATACTACATACTACTACATTAAACACAATAATATTATTATTCAAGATTTTTATTGTCACGTCACAGAGTACAGGTGTACATGTGAGTAAAAACTTGGGTGAAGATTCCCACCAATGTGCAGAGAACATTATTAACAAGACGAAGAATAAAATATAATATAAAATAAAATATACAAATACCTTTACAGTATAAACAATATAAACAGTACACTAAATAACACATCATACACATAACAACTTATACAATAGACAAATATTGCACAGAAATATATTAAGTAAGACTGAATAAGTAAATGTATGATGCTATGTAGATATGCTGATATCTAGAGTGTGTGTGTGTGGAAATGAGGAAATAGTCCAGTAGGTGACCGAATAACTATGAGTATATTATTATTATTATTATTATTATTATTAATAATAAAACTATAGTAAACACAAGAATCATAGTAACAGATATGAAACATTTAAAGACAACATCTTTGTAACAATTTTTATATGTTTTATTGTTATTGTCATGTCTGGTGCTGAAAGCACGTCTGTGTCTCCCACATCCAGCTCTATCTGCGATTCTCACAGTAACAACTACAATACCCAGAACGCACCACTCCATGACACAACACACACTCCCGATCACATGACACGTCACATGACGCCACCAGGAAGTCCCGAGTATTGATTACTCAGTGTATTTAAGGACCATGCTCACACTCACACCTCGCCGAGTATCTGTTTGGTAATCCTACAATACAAAGCGTTTCTCTTGCCCTTGCTATTTTCCGTGTATGATCCTGTTTTTGTTTTCTACCGACTTTGATTTTTGCCTGCTCCCTTGTGTTGGATTACCGTGTATGACCTGGACTGTTTATTGTACTCTGGATTTTTGCCTACCCTGTGATACTGCCTACCCGTGTATGAACTCTGGACTGTCCTCCGGTTATGGTATGGTTTCTCAACACTGTGCATTTTTGGTACTGACCCTGTTTCTGTTGACTACCCCTGTCTACTCTATAACTTTAATAAAAGTTATTTTATTGTATCTGCACCAGTCTCAATCCTGTCTGGCCCTGACAAGATACTCGGCCATAATGACAGAGACTGCGGATACAGAGTCTATTAAGTCTGGTTTGGCTAACCAGGGTCGGCTTTTAGGTCAGCACCAGCAAACGCTCGCTGGTGTGACCCAAGCTGTTGACGAGCTAGCACGCCACCAGGTTAACCAACAGCAGCAGCTAGCCGAGATTATAAGTCATCTCCGGGGTTTATCCACCCAGAACCCTAGCCCAGTGGTTAGTCCTGTAGCCAGCCCTAACGAAACCACTACTCCCTTTTTCGCTGTGTGTAAACCCGAAGTCTATGACGGTAACACTGAGAAGTGTAATGGGTTTCTGCTCCAGTGCTCCGTGTTTTTTAGCAACTCACCTCCTGCTTCTGATAAAGCTAAAATCGGGTTTATAATTTCTCGGTTGTCTGGCAAGGCTTTGGACTGGGCTACAGCTATTTGGGAGAACATTTCTGAATCCAGCTACGACACTTTTTTGTCTATTTTTTGCAGCGTTTTTGATCATACACGCTATGGGCAATCTAGTGGAGAGATTCTGATTACCTTGAAGCAAGGTAAACTATCTGTGGCAGCCTTTGCTCTGGAGTTCCGTACGTTAGCCGCTAGCAGCGGTTGGAACGATCCTGCTCTCATCTCCATGTTTCGACACGGACTTAACCCCGAGATTCAAAGAGAACTTGCATGCAAGGACGATTCACTCACCCTGGATCAGCTGATCACTCTGTCTATCCGTCTGGATCAGCTCCTTTCCCGTAAACTCAAAGCTGTTAGCCACACGCCTGTGGTTCGCCCTGCACTACTCCAGTCCGGGAATCCAGTTCCGGAATTTGCACCTGCATCCATCTCTGAACCTAGGGAGATCACACGATCCAGACTATCCGTCACTGAGAGGCAGCGTCGCATTCGCCTTCACCTGTGCCTCTATTGTGGTGGTCCAGGTCATCTGAGGGCTAACTGTGAACTCCGGCCCAATTCTGCTCAAGCGTCTGCTCTGGGACAGCGCGTGGAGTGTACTCCACGCGCTAACGTGGTATGTACCCCTGTTTCTGAACTTAAAGAAAAATGTTTCGTGTTGCCTGTTATTATCACCACTCCAACGGATGTGTTTTGTGTCTCAGCGCTTGTAGATTCTGGGTCGGAGGGGAACTTTATCAGCCTGGATCTGGTGGAGGAGTACGCCATACCCACGAAGGATCTCCCTAGGCCTATCCCCATCCATGCCATTGATGGAAAGACTGTACGCTCCAAACCTGTGACCCAGCAGACTCTTCCTCTCACCCTTCAGGCCAGCTTTCTACATGTGGAACAGCTCTCTCTCTATGTGCTCCCACGCACGGAACATCCACTGGTTTTGGGAGCGCCATGGCTAAAGACACACGACCCCGTCATTTCATGGAGCCTGGGAGACATCACTGCCTGGTCTCCTTTCTGTCGTGAGAACTGTTTATCTTTAAATTCACTCTCTTTGCAATCTACCTCTGTTGAAAGCCCTAATTCTGTAGATACCCCTGCTATTCCCTCCGAGTACTATGATTTTTCTGATGTGTTTAGTAAATCTAAAGCTACCGAGTTACCTCCGCATCGCCCCTATGATTGCTCTATTGATTTAATAGAGGGTTCTGTACTGCCCAAAGCTCGTGTGTACCCATTGTCTCGTGATGAGGAGAAGGCTATGGAAGAGTATGTTAGTGAAGCTCTGGCGCAGGGTTTCATCCGCCCATCCAAATCCCCTGTTGGTTCCGGTTTCTTCTTCGTGAAGAAGAAGGATGGGGGTTTGAGACCCTGCATAGATTACAGAGGCTTAAACGACATTACCAAAAAGTTCGCTTACCCGCTCCCGTTAATCCCAGCAGCATTAGAACAGTTACGTAATGCCGTGTACTTCACCAAACTCGATCTCCGTAGTGCTTATAACCTCATTCGCATCAGGGAGGGTGACGAATGGAAAACAGCGTTTTCCACCACCAACGGCCACTATGAATACCTGGTCATGAGTTACGGTCTTGCTAACGCCCCAGCCATATTCCAGTCCTTTATGAACGACATATTTCGTGACCTAATTAATCACTCTGTTGTCCTTTTTATAGACGACATCCTTATCTATTCCCCAGATCTCCCCACACACATACAGCATGTCCGCCAAGTTCTCCAACGCCTGAGAGAACATAGCCTGTTTGCCAAAGCCGAGAAATGTGAGTTCCACACGCAAAGGGTCACATTTCTCGGCTATGTTATCAGTTCCTCCGGTGTCCTGATGGACGATGAGAAAGTGACTGCCGTTACTAATTGGCCTGTGCCCCAGACCATTAAAGAACTCCAGCGATTCCTTGGCTTCGCTAATTTTTATAGGCGGTTCATCCGTAACTTTAGCTCCATTGCTGCGCCCCTTACTGCCCTCACTAAAGGGGCTGCTAAAATCCTGAAGTGGTCAACCGAAGCGGATCGCGCTTTCTGTGAGCTGAAAGCTGCGTTCATTTCAGCCCCTGTACTTAGGCACCCTAATCCCGAGTTGCCCTTCGTAGTGGAAGTGGACGCTTCCGAATCGGGTGTTGGCGCGGTTCTCTCTCAGCGTAGTGGGTCGCCACCCAAATTGTTTCCTGTAGCCTTCTTCTCACGCAAGCTTTCCCCTGCGGAGCGTAACTATGGGATAGGGGATAGGGAACTTCTTGCTGTGAAATTAGCTCTAGAAGAATGGCGTCACTGGCTGGAGGGGTCCGTTCATCCGTTTACTGTGTATACTGATCACAAGAATTTGGAATACCTCCGCACGGCTAAACGACTTAATCCGAGACAAGCACGTTGGTCTCTTTTCTTCTCTCGATTTAACTTCTCGATCTCGTTCCGTCCGGGAAACCGTAACACTAAAGCTGATGCGCTGTCCAGGGTTTACAGCACTGTGGACAGCGCATCCCAGCCCCAGGAGGCTGAACGCATTCTTCCTCCCTCTGTTCAGATCGCAGCCATTCAATGGGAGTTAGACGATCAGATTCGCCAAAGTAACGCTAATCAGCCCGATTCTGAGGACTGTCCTCAGGGTAAAACGTTCGTACCCGTCCAGTTTCGAGACAGGCTCATCACCTGGGCTCATTCCGCTTTAACCTCTGGTCATCCTGGTGTCACACGCACGTTACAATTACTCTCTGCCCGTTACTGGTGGAATTCTATGCGTGCTGATGTTCACTCATTCGTTACCTCCTGCTCTGTTTGTGCGCAATGTAAAACACCTAAAACCCTTCCAGCCGGTAAGCTACTACCTCTCCCTGTACCTGAGAGACCTTGGTCGCATATTGCTGTTGATTTTGTCACTGATCTGCCTGTATCTGAGGGTTATACTACAGTTCTCACTGTTGTTGATCGTTTCTCTAGAGGGGTTAAATTTATTCCATTCCCAGCTCTGCCTACTGCCTTCCAAACTGCTCAAGCTATTTATATGCATGTATTTAGACACTTTGGTATCCCCGAAGATATTTTGTCTGACCGTGGTCCTCAATTTACCTCTCGTGTGTGGAAGGCATTTTTTGAACATCTCGGTGTACATGTCAGTCTCACTTCTGGTTTCCACCCTACATGTAATGGTCAATGTGAGAGGGTTAATCAGGAACTCGGGAAATTCCTCCGCACATACTGCTTCAAACATCCCACCGATTGGTCACAATACCTCGTTTGGGCTGAAATTGCACAAAACTCCCTAGTTAATACTACCTCTGGCCTCACCCCCTTTCAGTGTGTTCTGGGTTTTCAGCCTCCTCTAGCTCCCTGGACAGCGGTGTCCACTGATGTGCCGGCTGTGGATGAATGGATGAAGCGCAGTGAGCAGGTGTGGGAAGACACGCATCGTAAAGTCTCTGAGGTACTGCGTGTGTACAAGGAGCGTGCTGACAAGCACCGTGGTGACAGCCCAGACTACCAACCAGGAGATCGGGTGTGGCTTTCTACCCGGGACTTTAGGTTTGAGGGTAGTTGTAGAAAACTCCTGCCTAAGTTTATTGGTCCTCTTAAGATTTTGTCACGTATTAATGAAGTTACTTACAAGGTGGAGTTACCCCCTCAGTATCGTATTAATAATTCTTTTCATGTATCTCTCCTCAAGCCTATGGTCCCGGGTCCGCTCGCTGACGCTGCACCGGCTGATGTTCCACCCGTGGCTGTGGAGGGGGAGAGGTCGTCCACGTATGCTGTCCGGGAGGTGCTGGATTCACGCAGACGTGGGGGTGTGCTCCAATACCTTATCGATTGGGAGGGGTATGGTCCGGAGGAGCGTTGTTGGGTGGCTGCCAAAGACGTGCTGGACCCTGCCTTGCTCGTGGAGTTTCATGCTCGTTTTCCTGGTAAGCCTGCTCCTAGGCCCCGTGGACGTCCCAAGCGTCCTCCGACCTCCTCTGCTCCAACTCGTCGGGTTTCTCGCTCTGGTGAGCCCCGTCTGTCTGGCACCTCCGCTCCGACACCTGCACCTCCCGCCGGTACTCCCTGTCCGCCGGGTGGTCGTCGCCGGGGTCGGCCCCGTTCTGCCTCCGCTCCGGGCCCTCAGGGGGAGGGTACTGTCATGTCTGGTGCTGAAAGCACGTCTGTGTCTCCCACATCCAGCTCTATCTGCGATTCTCACAGTAACAACTACAATACCCAGAACGCACCACTCCATGACACAACACACACTCCCGATCACATGACACGTCACATGACGCCACCAGGAAGTCCCGAGTATTGATTACTCAGTGTATTTAAGGACCATGCTCACACTCACACCTCGCCGAGTATCTGTTTGGTAATCCTACAATACAAAGCGTTTCTCTTGCCCTTGCTATTTTCCGTGTATGATCCTGTTTTTGTTTTCTACCGACTTTGATTTTTGCCTGCTCCCTTGTGTTGGATTACCGTGTATGACCTGGACTGTTTATTGTACTCTGGATTTTTGCCTACCCTGTGATACTGCCTACCCGTGTATGAACTCTGGACTGTCCTCCGGTTATGGTATGGTTTCTCAACACTGTGCATTTTTGGTACTGACCCTGTTTCTGTTGACTACCCCTGTCTACTCTATAACTTTAATAAAAGTTATTTTATTGTATCTGCACCAGTCTCAATCCTGTCTGGCCCTGACAGTTATAGTCTACAGTAGTATCATTTAACAGAACATTTCTTCAGATCTTCCATTCTTGTGATTTTGTGAGTTTGTTCTTCCGAGACAGCTTCAAGTCAAGAATGTTCTTTCTAAGAATATACAGCTCTGGAAAAAAATAAGAGACCACTTAATAATGATGTTTTTCCTTGATTTTACCATATTGAGATGCTTACATTCATAATGCTAATATTTTTGCACCAAAAGTGGAATAAAGTTATCCAAAAGCAGTGTGTACGACTGGTGGAGTAGAACATCCCAAGATACAAGATACAAAACTGTGATTAAAAAACAGGGTTATTCCACTAAATATTGATTTCTGAACTCTTAAAACTTTATGAATATGAACTTGTTTTCTTTGCATTATTGAAGTCTAAAAGCTCGGCATATTTTTTGTTGTTTCAGGCATTTCTCATTTTCTGCAAATAAAGGTTTTTATTCAGAATTTGGGAGAAATGTTGTCTGTAGTTTATAGAAATAAAAATATAAAAATAATGTTAGTTTTACTCAAACATATACTTATAAATAGCAAAATCAGAGAAACTGATTCAGAAACTGAAGTGGTCTATTACTTTTTTCCAGAGCTGTAGATCTATACTTTACTTTCTTGGTGTTGATGAAACACATCTAGTGTTGGGAGCATTGTGATGAGGGAGTCCAAGAGAGTGAGTGGGTTATTTGGCTCAGCTAAAATAGAGAGAAAATTGGATAAAAACACTCTACTACTTCATACGGATCTGTACTATAGTCCATCTCCAAAGTTGCACCAGCAATTTGAAACTAGAAAGTTGTTAATTTGTACAGAATCATTCCATGTAAGTGAAGTATTTAGTGTGTATATTTCTCAATGTGATTTATTTACCAGAAAGTAGGGACAAGGTAATGGTAAGAAACTTAAGGAAGAGGTAGAGTGGTGTTCATGGCTGAGATGGAGAGGCGTTAAAAGGAAAGAAAAGCGGGAGACAGCAGTGGAAAAGAAAAGGGATGCAGGTGGAAAAGAAAGGAATTCCAAAGAGAAAAGAAAAGAAGAAACCCTGTCGAGTCTGAGCGCGTGCAGGTGGGCGGGAGCAGGTAATCAGGGATTGAGAAAAAGAAAGCAAGAACTGAAATGAAGCAGTTGGAGAGCAGATCTAGGAGGAGAGAGGGAATCCAGGGAGGAGGAGAAGCTAGACGTACGGATGAGAGCGATGGAGAGATAAAACGGAGAGACGTCCTTGAGCGAAAGGCATCTATGAATTATTCACCGGAATGAAAAACACAAACCAATTTGCTGTATGTCAGCTGGTCTCGGTATCGACCCCTTAACCCTCTCCAACCTTGCACTTTACACTAAGAACTTAAATAGACTAGCAAAGTGTGTGTGGACTTACCTGCGCAGTGTATTATACGTATGTAAGGGCAAGAAGCTGGATGTTAGGGTGTGTGAGTGTGGTGTTTGAGTGCATGTCCTGTGAGGTAGTGTCTGATGTTCGTGAGGAAAATGTTGTCAGTATGTGTGTATGTGAGCTGGAGTTTAATGGATGGTTTGGTCAAAATCTAATTCAAACATTCCTCCCTTACTTCTGGATGTAGTCGATTTTATTAGAAATTGAATAAAGTTAGCTCTACCAGAACGACTCAGGAAAAGAAGACAAGAAAAATATTTTAGTCTCAACAGAATGTGACAATCTGACAGTATTGAATATAATTATAAATTAAAGTCTTTGTCAAAAGCCCAGTCATCGGCACAGTCGCATCTGGACCCACACAGATCCTGCCACTTTTGGATGGAAGGGGTGGAGCATACAGGACCAATTGGTAGAGAGGAAGGAGGGGAAAACAAAACATCACCATCTAAAAGCAGCAAAGGATGTGTGTAAGTCATTTAAAGGCAGGTGGATTCTGGTAATTGATTGTGAAATTAAGTGATGCTCCATTAGAGTCTCCTAGTAGAACTTTTCGAGAGTTGGTCTTCCTCAATTTTGAATCCATAATGATAATTAGTAGATAATATATCTAATAATAATAGTAGATAACACGTAAATAATTTCCTAGAGATTGGTCAACATCTCCACACAGTTTGAGCCAAAAGTATGACAATTTATTTAAGTGGCTCCCAAAGTCAGTTAGTCCTTTAAAATGGAGGAAATTTAGATTTTAGAGGTGGGGGGAGACAACTGGCTTGAGTTCAAGGGTTGGGGGGGGGACTTGAATTTCTGTGCAGTGCCATCATATCTACCCTACATCATAAATCAATATAAAGTTTCATCAAAATTTGTATAAAACTACAGCCTAGAGGCTGTATATTGCTTTTAGATGGTACAAACTGCACTATTACTATGTACTATTACACAAACTTTGAGTGTATTATTGTAATTATACCACAGTTTCATTATCACTGTTTATTGAAATATTTTGAGTAAAAGAGGATAAGAAAATACAATCTATTTTGTTATAAACATTCTGCGAGTTAGAATATTGCTGCTCTGTTTGTAGCTGCACTGTCTGGCTGGTAAACGCTGCATCGTTGCTAGGTTACCTGGAGAGCTTCGGTTACAGTGCATTACCTGCTGATAATGGCACTCATAGAATGCCTCTCAGCCAATCACATTGCAGGGTCGGAACTAACTGTGGTACAATATATAATTCATAACTCAATACACAACATTATAACACAATATTATTATTAATACTAATACTATAATAAAGGCAGTCTGCGACACTTGTTCTGGGACAAGAAGACAGATCTACCAAAGGATTAGGTGAGTCTGGCTCTGCCTCTGGTCTCCATTGCGGACATTTTTTGGTCTCATTTTTATAGAACAGATGAGAATGGAACCACTTCATCCATGTTTTCTACAGTCATTGACATACAGTAAGAAGCTCAATTAAACACAAGCTAAAAATGAACACAAGCTCATTAGCACTAAAGCAAGTTTTTAGGCCATTGCAGCTCCCAGGAAAAGAGTGATAGCTATGCAAATACACCAAGCACACAAACACACAGCTCCATCTTTAAAAAATGTGTTTGACATTCAGCAGTGATTGTAATGTGATTTCTTTTAAATTTTAGCAGATTGAGGAGATTACAATATCATGCAAGAAAGACTCATTTATTATACATGAGTTAAAAATATAGGATTTATGATTCGATTGTAAATAAAAATAAATGGAATTGTTACATGTTTTTAACTTATTGTGTGAATCTTTAAGCTTAATTTCCTTCAGGATCAATCTGCAGTTTCCTTCAGGATCAATTAATTACTTCTCATCTATTCTTATCCTGTATTATTTTCCATTCATAATCAGCTAATTAGCATTATTAGCCGCTAATGAGGAAAGCTTTAACACCCAAGTTTGCTCTGTTAATGAAATCCTAAATTCTTTCTTAAACTGCATTTCTCACAGCACATCTTAAAAATGTAAATATTCCAAAACACATTGTTGTTGTTCATTATATGTAAAGTTGGTGATAGGCTAATGTTGGGATTGGGCTAATAAGCTGCTTCTCTTACCAGCAGTCCTGGGAGCTTTTAGTGAGTTTTAGTGTTTCCCCTTTACATTTAATTTCCATATTCATCCAAATCAGTTAGTATAAACTAAGCAATGAAAGCAGGGTAATGTGAGAATCAAAGTTTTGGTATTACTTACTTGGATGATCAATTATTATAAACGCCTCATAGATGGTCAACAATCATTTATCTTGCATTTAACTGCCTGACTATTAGATGTAACTGATCCCTAAAGTAAAAGTAAATGATTCTCTATTAAATGAAACCCTACACCCTACTCTAACCCAAACTCCAATCTTTTTAACATTTTAGGGTTAAATTTAAGGTTATGGCTATGGTTTGGGTTAGGGTTAGGTCTTAGAGTTGATTTATGATTTATGATTTATAGTGTGACCTAAAATTCTTGCTCTTAAGCTCACCTTATAGTCAGGAAGTAAAATTTGTGCTTTAAGCCACCCCTAAAGGACACACTTTTCACATGCATTTACAGACTGAGAGGGAAGAATTGCGATTTTAGAGTAATATTTCATCATTTTACACAAGTCTGAAGTCAAATTGTAACATTATCTAACTAATAATTGCTTACCTATGACCCGATGTTCAAACCGTACTTTAATTTTAGCATCAGAATTTGGACCAGATAGTGTAAATGGTTCCACACCAGTGGAAATCTGATCATGTTCTGAACTACTAGAGCTCTTTACACACAGGTCTTCTAGGAAGACAGTTTAAAAAGCCCAACCTGCAAAGCACAGGAGCATGAGAGTGCAGTCAGACCACCTGAGGAGATAGCAGCCCTTAGTTTTCTAAAGCCTCTGAAACCCATTACCAAAAAAGACTGCAGGAAACTCCCCTGCAGGAGACCGGTAACACTCGGAAAACGAGTCTCTTTGAAAGGTTCTGGTGACAGGGTTTCACCCTGAAATTCCGTGGCAATTATGGTTGTTCAGAAAAGATCATTTTTGTAAAAAGAGTATTTTTTAGAAGGTGTGAGCTTATTTCACACTGGGGAAAATGGATTTAGCACATCTGTTTTTGGAGTACAGAAAATAATGTAGCTGAAAAAGATGTACAATCTGGACAGTATGGACTCTATTTTAGATATAAAGCTAATGAATATGCCCTGAAGCAAAGCGTTATGTTTTATTTTAGTAAGCAAAAGTTAATGCACCAGTTCATAAAATTGTGGTGTAAAATGCAGGTCTGTATTATCCAATATACCTATATATCTGTATACCATTTTACAAAACTTTTAATTTTCTTAAAATATTTTTATTTGTTTGTTTTTACATTAACACAGCATGATTTAAGAACATGAAGTACCAATTACTTACTGATGTTTACGGATTCCAGACTATAAGGCGCACCATATTATAAGGCACACTATCAATGAACATCTATTTTTTAAACACAAGGCACACCAATATAAGGAATTTAATAAGACACTAGTAAGAATGCCTACAAGGAACAAGGATGTCGTCACATTTCCTCTCTAATGGGGAAGCTGGGGGAAGTTAACAAAACTGTCATTCTTACAAAAAACTATTTCTTTTAGGGTCAAACAAGCGCTGCATGTTAATCTACACAGATTTCTCTAATGAAAACTATTCATTTGGGTGAGTAAAGCGTTTCTGTTTATTAACAGTAAGCTTAGTTTACTGCCCCAGTTAGCAGTGCTAGTCAGCCTCAGTTAACAGCGATTCCTACCCACGGTTAGCAGCACTATCCAGTCTCAGTTAGCAGCGCTAGCTAGCCTCGGTTAGCAGCACTAGCCAGCCTCGGTTAACACCGGTTCCTAGCCGATGTTGGCAGCACTATCCAGCCCCAGTTAGCAGCACTATCCCGGCATGGTTAGCAGCGCTACTTAGCCACAGTTAGCAGCATAGCCAGCCACGGTTAAAAGCGATTCCTAGCCGCGGTTAGCTGAGCCATCTAGCCCCAGTTAGCAGTGCTAGTCAGCCTCGGTTAACAGCGATTCCTAGCCGCGGTTAGCTGTGCTAGCTAGCCCCGGTTATCAGCACTATCCAGCCTCAGTTAGCAGCGCTAGCTAGCCCCGGTTAGCAACGCTAGCCATCCTCGGTTAACAGCGATTCCTAGCCATGGTTAGCAGCACTATCCAGCCCCAGTTAGCAGTGCTAGCCAGCCCCAGTTAGCAGCACTATCCCGGCATGGTTAGCAGCGCTACTTAGTCACGGTTAGCAGCATAGCCAGCCACGGTTAAAAGCGATTCCTAGCCACGGTTAGCTGCACTAGCTAGCCCCAGTAAGCAGTGCTAGTCAGCCTCGGTTAACAGAGATTCCTAGCTGCGCTTAGCTGCGCTAGCCAGCTTTGGTTAACAGCGATTTCTAGCCGCGGTTAGCAGCGCTAGCTAGCCCCGGTTAGCAGTGCTAGGCAGCCTTGGTTAACAGCGATTCCTAGCCGCAGTTAGCTGCACTACTCAGCCTCTCCCTTATACTCTGTAATTCAGCTGAGTGACTTTACTGCTCCTTAAAACCTGACTGGTAAAATGTATGTTTATACAGTGCACTGGCTATTTTGGGGAAAGTTAAAGGATTATATGGTAAAGAAAGTCAAACCCACCTTTGGCTGAAATGTTGTTTTTGGCTGCCATTATGCCAGTTGAGTCCAGGGTCTGGAGAGTGTGTCAATAGAAACCCGAGAATGATCTTCTAGAGCTCAGTACAGATGTTACGAGAGATAGAGGAGAAGAGGAGCAGCAGAAAGAAGTGAAAGAAAGAGCAGGCTGTTCTCACTGCTTGAAAAAATGGTGCAGAAATGAAATACAATTATTTAAAAGTGCGTTGCCTTCATTATTTATTAATGATGTTTACAGTGCAGAAATTCACAATGGAAAAAAATGTATGTAAGAAGCATGACCTTTGCAATTGTTTTGGTTCTAAAATCTACTATATACACACTGGTGTTTCTACAGTTTTTACATTCAAGTTTGAAATCCCTGTTCAGCCAAAAGTCTGAATAAGGTGGTAAATAAATAATGGATAAATAAAGGTGTGGAGAACTTGGAAAAACTTTTTTGGATACAAATTTGTGGCTGAATCTCAAATAACTCCTTACCCGCTACACAGTGAACTACATAAGTCATAAAATTAGAATCTAAATAAATACATGTAAATACTGTTTTATAACAAATATATGATGCTTTATCCAGATTTAGAATAAAAAAATAACTTCAATATTACACTTAACAATACATTTATTCAATATTACGTGTTTTAATCTGTAATTTAAGAAGGTGTGAAAATGGAATAATGTGTAATTAAGGATCAAACATTTGTTTTCTTTCTTCTTGTTGGTGTGCTGATGTCTCTATTTATAATGTACTGTTGCTCTATACTATACTATGAAAGTGATTTTGTTTCTGTGTGAATATGGATATCCAATATGGAGGACAGGAAATCTTTGTTAGTTCTTATTTAGGGTTTTACCCATTTTTTCTGGGAAAGGCTGTTAGTTTTTAAGTTCTGTGAAACCGTTAGGCCATCTTGCTCCACTGCTCTATTAATAATCTACAGATTTTCAATAGTGTTTAAGCTGAGGAACTGCGAGTGCCTCTTTTTGTGCTGCATTTGTAGAGTTTGAGGTGTGTTTAGAATCATTGTGCTGCTGTAAAATCCATCACATCTGCCTGGAGGTGTTTGATCCAAAATTTGCTGCTATTTATTTAAATCTATACATCCCTCTACCAGTCAAATGGTCTCCTGTCAGGAGATGCAACAAAAATATGGAAATACAACTCAAAACATAATTGATAAGGCCTCATGCTCAACACTGGAGAGGTTCTACTTTTTCTCTGAACATATTTTTGTTCATTGCTTCTGAAACTTTTCATTTTATCATCATCAGTCCTCAGCATTACTGACGCTGATATTAATGGTAAGGATGCAGGAAGTGGTATGAAAAGGTTTGGGCACCCCTGATAATTTTTCTTTTTAAATCAATGTTTGTTTAGATCAGCAATTTCAGTAGGAATCAGTAGGACTCAGCAATGAGTGAGTGTCAAACCATCGCCCACAACAGCAAATTAATGTTTTAAACAATGGTACATTTTATCTACCAGTTAAAAGAGAACATTATAATAATGTTTAACAAGATTTTAAAAATGTTCCAGGAAGGTTAGCCTGTAACACAGTGGAAAAAAATGTTTCTGAAAATGTGTGACATAATAATTCCTGTATGGTGAGGCAAAAATCAGGGCAAACAAGAAAAAACAAAACAAGGTCTGTACACAAGACAAGACTCAGCAATGAGTGAGTGGATTGGAGGTGTATTTATACTGTGTAGGGCAGGTGATTTCAGTAACTGGGTGACTGGCTTCCGTGTAGTGTTGTGTGCAGTGTCATGTGGTTGCGTGAGGGAGTGACATCAGTGTGAGGTGCATTCTGGATATTGTAGTCCAGAGACTGGAGACTGCAGGTGGAGCTGAGTGTCAGCGCCAGGCGTGACATGGCCTGTCCTAACAGTGATTTTAAACCAACCATTGCCCACAACAGCAAATTCATTTTTTAAACAATGGTACATTTTACCTACCAGTTAGAAGAGAACATTATAATAATGTTTAACAACAAAAATGTTCCAGGAGGGTTAACCTGTAACATAATTAAGCAATAATACACAAGAGGGAGTGCTATAACGTGTAATATTAGCACTACCAATATTACACGTTATAGCAGGAAACTTGAGTGTATTATTGTGATTATACCACAGTTCCATTACCGCTGTTTATTGAATGATTTTTAGTTAAAGAGGAGGAGAAAATATGATCTGTTTGGTTATAAACACTTGGCGAGATAAAATAGTTCCACTGCTTGTAGCTGTTTGTAGCTGTGTGTGTTTGGTTTCTAAGCGCTGCATCGTTGCTAGGTTACCTGTACTGTGTGTCAAAGAGTAATACATGGAGAGCTTCAACTACAGTGCATTACCGGCTGATAACGGCACTCACAGAACGCCTCTCAGCCAATCACATTGCAGGGTTGGAACTAACTGTCGTATAATAATGGTTTGCATCACAACGTGATTAGAACTTTTGTCACATACCATTCTCAACTAGACAAATACCAGCATTATGGAAACAATAAAGGTAAACTAAAAAATGAAAATATTGACGCGAGTGATGTTGTAGCAACATTACCAGAATATTTAAATGTGTCACATACAAAAGTTCTAAGAACATCCAGAACTTGACAAATTGAATGTTGAAATTTTCACTAAGCAAAAATTGTTAGCTGGGCTGAGAGCTCAAATGGGAGCTCTTGGGTTGCCAAAACCTTTGCATGATCTTTATTTTTTTTACTCTAAACTAAACTTAAAAAAAATAAAAATAATAACCAAATGTTGCTCAAACTGTTGAAGAGAGTTAAAGCATGAGAGAGAGACAGAGAGAGAGAGAGAGAGAGAGAGAGAGTGATGTGGCCTATCAGGCCATGTGAAAGCAGGAGTGTGTAACATGTTTTATCGGGCTGGGTGATTGACAGTCCGTTTTTCTCTGAAAGCTCTTCTGAGTGGTGTCTGTCTCCAGAGCAGGTACCAGAGGAGAGCCGTGTTCCCCCACTCTCTCTGCTAAATCACTTCCACCGCCACTTCATCCACTCAGACTCACTGCTGTCGTGTCCCGGTGCTGGGGGAAGCCCTGACGGAACCCGGGATCCAGTTTAGGACACGGCTCAGTTATTACTCTTAGCTGGAATGCAATTCTCTGCAGCGTGTTTTTCTCCTCAAAATATGTTTTTCAGTTTGGAAAAATAATACATCTGGAACAAAAGCTCCTCGTCCAAACAGCAGACTATCTTCTGCAGCAGGCAGCTGGGTAAAAGTGTAATGGCTTACTTGTACTGTAAGTAAATAAAT
Organism: Astyanax mexicanus; assembly: GCF_023375975.1. NCBI lineage: Eukaryota > Metazoa > Chordata > Actinopteri > Characiformes > Acestrorhamphidae > Astyanax > Astyanax mexicanus. Next base: position 71,092,861 of record NC_064409.1, on the reverse strand, counting down.
GTATCTGCAGAACTGTGTTTGTTTACTATAGACATAGTTGTATGAAATATTTTGTTGTGGGTATTCTTACTTTTACTGGATGGAAATTTCCCAGTGACATTTGCAATAACATACTGGTCATTATCACAATACTGTGCTTTCTAAAGCCTCAAAAAGTAAAAATAAATAAATATATATTTAGGATTTAAAACGTAGGATTTTGACTATTTATTATATTTATTAGAATTCAGACTGCACAGGAATCATATTTTTCAGCTTTATCACTTTTTATGGCCAGCTAAAAAACAGGCATTTGAAAATTGCCATTTGATTAAAACATGGATGACCTAAAGTTACAAATATGTTGAATAGTTATGGCTATTCTTATTCTGTTTCAAAGATAGATGTAGATTTACTAAAATGATTGTAATTACCGTGCTATATTGCAAATTAATATTATTAAATTCATATTATTATTAATTGCTAAACATACAGCAGTATACAAAGAAAATTTACGTTGGTTGAAATATCACAGATGTCCAAGGATACATTCTTAAAGGGGCTAATCTTGAGTTATCTCAAGATAAGATCTAAAAAAAATCTCAAGTTATTAAAAAAATATTTTCTAAACTCTCACGTTCTCGTCCTGTTCTGTGTCTTACCTGGTCTATCTCTGTGTTTCTATATTTTCCTGTGTCTGTCTGTTTTCCTAGCCATGTGCTTTCTTTCTCTGCCCCTGTCTTCAGTGCTCCCACCTGTGTTCATCTGTAGCTCCGCCCCTTGTTACCTGTTCCCAGGTGTTTCCTGTTTCCATGTCCGTGTATATATAGCCCTTTGTTTTCAGTGTTAGTTTGTTGGTTCTTGCACATTGTCACATCAGTTAGGTCGCTGACCAACGTTATTGTGCTTTAATGTTTATTTGGTTTCTTTGTTGTTAATAAATAAACTTGCATTTGCATCCATCTGCGCATCCTCTCCTTGCTGCAAACCTGACAAAAAATATTTTTTAAAAACAAATTGTGTTGTTTAAACATTTTAAAATATTATTCAGCTTAACCAAGCAGCACTCTGGCAAGGAAAAAACACCACACCACCAACATAAAAAAACAAACTGTATAACTGTACTTTAAACTGAAGGTTAATATTTATCTGTATTTGTAATAATGTGTTCATTAAGAGTAAATGTATCTCAGAAGAAAAATTTGTGGTTACATCGTGTTTGTTTTTTAAGACATTTAAACAACTATGCTACAACACATATGGCACCTTATACCTGTATATTGATATTGACTCTTATATGTAAAATAGTCAGTAGTGAGGATGATTAATGTTTCTATCACCTTCATCACAGACATCTACTCCACATGCTGCATCCGCAAAGCCATGTCCAGCAATGTGGACGTCCCCACCCATCTCTCATACAGACTCTTTTACTTACTGCCGTCTGGCAGCAGATACCAGCGCATGGAGCATTCAAGCCATCAGTGTCAGTCTCTGCAACAGCTTCTACCCCCAGGCCATCAGACTCCTCAACACACAGGAACTTCACAGAAACTGCCTCAGCCCTCACACCCATATCACACTCTTGTACAAATACTTACTATTAATGCTCATCTCTATTAATATTCTTGCACACTATCAAGACATATCACTGCTAAAATAATGTATTCTACTGAAGTACAGTGTATTTTCTACCTCATTAACCAATGTGCTCACAGATGTTATACGCTGACTGCATATACTGTACCTATACTGTTTGCTAAAGCATGTTCCATACCTCTGCACCTCATCCTCACCACTCCGCACATTCAGTAATGAGGGCTGGGTCTGTGCTTATGCATTTACTTATCATTTTATTTAGTCTGCATTGTAATGTAAGCTCTGTATTGTTCAGCCTGGAGATTCTAATTCTTCATCACCTTACCTTGACCAATCATCAGCTTCCACTTGTCTTTTAAAGATCTCTAATCATACCTGTTTTTTTCTGCTTTCAGAAGCAAACAATTCAAATTCCCCCTCTGTTTTCCCCACCACTAGGTTGGTTTCATCCACTGGCCCCAGGGGGCCACATCTACTACACACATCAAGATCTGTAAAGATCTTACAAGTCTTTTATTTTACAGATGTAATTTCTGATAAAATTGTGAAGATTTTGTCTACATTGAAGCTGATGTTCGTAAATTTTGGGATTTGGGGGATTTAGCATCCTCTCTGGTGAGAATGGGTAATTGCACAGAGCATGTGGAAAAATCATTTTGAACTTGGCGGGTGTGATGTGGTCTCCTTTCAGAGTGGATGAATCCGATTCCAGGTTATGTTCAGTCAGAGAGAGAGAGAGCGCGGTTGCAGAGCTCTCTCCATCGTTCTAACACCAATCCGATATTAATTCTGGATTAAACGCAGACTCTATCCCATTCTTTTTTGGTTTCGGAGCTTGCTCCACTCTTTTCGTTTCTTTGATTTTACTATGAGTGAATGAGCTACTGAGCTCTGAGTTTCCCCTTCTGAAGTCTCCATTGCTCTACCATCTGCTCGCGTTAAGTAAAACTGAGCCGAATCCTCTTTTAAAGGCTGACGTAAGTACGTAAAGACTCGTGACGTGGCCTGTAGAACTCCAGAGGAAAGTGACCCGACACCCCAGTTTTTAGAATGAATATATGAGGCCTAGCAGGGATGGTGGTTCCAACAAACTGATACCATTAAACACAATATTTTATCCCTTCTCTACTTAGAAATACTTCTGCTTCAGTTAGAAACAAAATAATATGGACTGCCACTTTAAAAGTTCTTCTTTCATATGCTCACCCCTGGAGTCTCCTGGTAGAACTGTTTGTTCTATGTTGCACTATTGTCTTGGAGCAATGTAATTTAGCCCAACTGTATACAGTACATTACATTACATTACAATACATTGCATTTGGCAGATGCTTTTATCCAAAGTGACTTAAAATTAATGATGTACATTTAAGCAATAGAGGACATAGAAGTTCAATACAAAACATTTGTAGACAGGGCCTAAAGGAGGCCAAAGGGAAATAGTGGAATACAGGAGGAAAGGAGGGGACAAAGGAAATGAGGTTAGAAGTAGTAAGTTTGTTAGAGGTGTTAGGAGAGTAAGTGCTCTTTGATAAGCTCTGTCATTAGCAGTTTCTTAAAGGTACTTGTACTTAAATGGACTAACAATTAAAGCTTCATGACTCGACTGGAGTTGACACCTGTGATTTTACAAAAATAACAACCGTTCCTAAGGAAGGCAGAATTCAGATTTTACAAATGGTCAATTTAGTTTGTGACATAACTGGTCATAACTGGCCCTCTTGCTGATAATTAAACGTTTCAATATCATCATTAGTACCTCTCTTGTTCATTTAATATTCATCTGTGAAGGTTTTCAGTCATCTGGGTCATGAATAGTCTAGTAGTATCACATCAAGGAAACTGGACTTGCTTTTCTCTGCTCATCCGAAGGGCTTCTTCAGGGGCTTTATCTTCATTTGATATTCCAGTCACTTCAGAACAGGTTGAAGAGGCTGTTTTCTTCCTGCTTCTGCCATTGACATTAATGTGCTACCATAGCAAAGAAGGCACGTATCAACTTCCTGCTGGATGTGAAAACATTGTGGATCCTGCATTTTCTTTCCTCTTTAGTTTCTTGGAATCAGTACCTTTTAATTGTGATGTTTTCATAATATGTTTTCATAAAAGTCATTTTTGAGAATATGTTAGGTCCATTGTAAAAGCAGTGCTAGCATGACTAGCTGTTTTCACTCTAGTGAAAAGTGGATCCCTGCTAAAAAAAAAAAAATCCAGCTCTAGGGCAAATTTTGCTGCTAGCTGGTTTTAGCTGGTCAAAGCAGGTTTTTGATGGTACATGTTGTGTTTTATTTTGTTTGGTCATGCTGAGTGATGTAAAAGGCATGTTTTAAAAGGGGAGCTAGCCTAAATAGCTGGTTTTCACTAAAGTGAAAAGTGTACCCTGCTAAAAATCCAGCTCAGCTTTTGCTTTTGGCTGGATTTGGATGTTCTACTCTAGAATTAGAGGGTGAGTGTGTTTGAAAAACTGATAATCAAGAAAAACATAATCTATACTGGTAAGCTATTGGGTTAACTAGTTGTTGACTAGTTTATTTGAAATTTGATGTTATTAATGCTGGTCATCCATCATGGTCTTGATGGTCATGCATGTTAACCAGCTTGTTTCCTAAAAAACAGCTTGTTTCCTAAATTATGGACCTTGCTATAAGAATGCCAGCTCCAGACCAGCTTTTACCAGTAGATAGTTTCAGATGGTCTAAGATGGTTTTTGATGGTCTTGGTAGTTGAAAAGCAAATTATCCAGATGAAAACATGAAAACTCTATACTGGTAAGCTAGCTGGTTATTCAGCTCTTGCCCAATGCTGATTATATTGGTCATCATGTCTGTTATTGCTGGTCACCCTTGAAAACCAGCTTAGCCATCAATCCCAACAATAACATACACTCTAAAAGGCGAACCAATGAACTACCATTATCATGTTAAGTAAATATACCACAATATACAACAAAGAAATTAGGTCCAAAAACTTGAAAAGAAAACCTGAAAACCTGAACACTTTAGAATGTTGGTTATGATTACAAGATAACACTTCCAAGGCTCTTTCATCAGTATTGGTTAAAAAAAAAACTGTACATCTTTCTCATTGGCTACTGGTACAATATATTTGCATATTGAGCTTGGCAGTCTGATGTCTCTTACCCCGAAGCTACCTTGGGTGTGGATTTGTATCTTATATTGTCGTTTACCGCTGTCTCTTTGCTGTGAAGATGCTTGAAGATGAGGAAGAAGATGCCGCAGACATTGCCTTGTGTAATACAGTGTAATACAATTATTTATTACAAAATACTAAGACAATATCTACAAGGCTTCCTAGGCCAGCCTTGGAGACATACATAGCCATACACATACATAGTCATAGGCAGAGTCTTACCTAAAGAATAAGTATATACATTAGTGAAAGAGTATAAAGAGAAATAAAAGAAAAGGAGAATATAAAGAAAATACTGAAAAATATGCTGACAATACACTTCAATATATTGGGTAGCTGCTAGGTCTCAGTGTTGTAGGCTGTAAGAGCAAGTTACCTTTATTCTGTGTTGCTGAGGGGGACTGTGTGCTAGCTGGTGCTACAGTGTTGCTATTATTGTGTTATTATAGGGATTTACTGCTAATGTTTTATGCAAGTTTTAAAATATGAAAAATATATATATTTTTGCATTGTTTCTGCCTTTAATTATTAAATAAGTTGAGGAAATGTGCCATGTTAAATGAACATTTTTGGGAATAATGGAAAGCTGGAAGTTCTACCAATTTTGTATGAAGTTGTCCAAACATTTGTTTAAGCCCACAATACTCAAAATAACCAGTTGAGTAAATTAAAAGATATGTGAACACAACTAAACATGTTATGTCTTTACAACTTAACCCTAGAATGCTAACGGCAGCTGATGTTCACCCACACATATTTTTAATATGTGATTTTCATTGTGTTGCTGCTGTCTGAATTGTATGGGACATCAGGGCGCTCACTGATATCATTAATGTTATGGTTGATTTAGTCCTCCCATCTATGTTTTTTCAAGAGGCAAGCATTCGGGGGATTTTCATCCGACGTTAGTGATGGAGAGTAACATAATTTATGGATGTAATTTACCTGATCTTAGTGTTTGTTTGTTTAAACCAGGTGCTCACATGTCCCAGGAATGGGTGGACCAAAGACCAAGTTCCCAGCAGCATTTTTTTTGGTTAGGACATTACCTTTTAAGGATTATCTGATTTTCCAATAATATTCTGCTTTTTTAAAGGGTCATCCATGGTACCATTTTTATTTGATGTGATGTTGTATGTTGTAAAATTATAAAAGGGCTTCAAATCTTGTCATACAGTGTATACCCAACGTTAGTAATGGTATTACTGATTTTAATGTTTGTGTTCTGGGGTTAAGCTGAGTTGAGTCTACAAATAATTTGTTTCAGTCTTTTTAACCAGCTTAACCAGCTTAAGCTGGCCATGCTTATTTATGTTTATGTCAGCAGGGTCTGAGTCTCCAATAGCTTAGTTAAGTGGAATTTTGGCATAGCTTTCCCAAACACTGACCGTTCCATATCAATCGTCACCAACCACCACCCAGCGCACCCACCCCTTCCTCCAGGGTGAGGCACTGCCATTTGCACTCTGTAATTGGTCAGAGTTTAGGATGTGTAAGACGATTCCAGCTGTATTAGCATCGCTACAAATAAGAAATGCTGGATTACTGCAACCACACAATTCCACACAATTCCCACACAATCCTCACTCTGAGCTCGGTAGCTTTTCTTCTTTTAATCAGTCACTTGAAGGCAAGCGTTCGACTCAGCTCAAGCACAATCTCTCAGCAGTTTTACTTTATTAGTAAAGTCTCTTTTTTTCCTCCTGTAGTCGCGACTGGCTGAACGTGATACCGCCTCCCAAAAAGAACAAAGCTAGCTGAAGGGAAATGTCCAGATTCTCTTTATTCAGAGCCAGGACAGCAGGTCCTACAGTCCTGAGACTATTTAACAAACTCAGCAGAGCCGTTTAAGAAGTCACATATTTGGCTGGAAGAGACGCTGGAGTGTTTTGTCTTTCTCTCTCACTCTAAAACCTCCTGAGACCCACCCCCCTCTCCCTCCACTGCAAGCTAAGCGGCCTGTTCCCATCTCTCTGCAGCCCGGTGCTGGCCCGGTGTAGGGTTGCACTCGGCACCTGTTGGGGGAATGAAAGCATGTGGCGTTGGGCTGCTTTCAGCACCAAACAGCCGAACTCAAGGACTCTTCTGCTGAAGCTGAGTTTGAAATTTGAGCAATATGCACTTTATTTATATGTGTATACTGCGAGGATTCTCATAGGGCACTGTGCAATACCTCACGTTATTGAATCATGCCTAAATAACCTCTGTTACTGACCACTGCACACCAGATCTGACCACTGATCCATACAGTATCTATCAAACACCTTGAATAATACAAATAGTGGTCTTGCATCAAGTCTCCTGGTGTTTTAAAGTTGTATATAAGACATTTCAGATCATTTCAGATCAGCCTTTTATACAAAAAAGTTTGTTTAGTGCCTTAAATCTTATTTTTTCCCCTTTTTATGTATGTATTTGATCGTTTTTTGTTTGTAGGCTACATACACTGCATTACATTACATTATATAGCATTTAGAGGACGCTTTTATCCAAAACGACTTATTCAATGTACATCAGCAATAAAGGACTGAATATGACTATATATAGATGACTATACTACCAATGTCTGTGGACACCCCTACTAATGTGTGTATTCAACTACTTTAAAGGAGAACTCCAGTGTAGTTATTTATTTATTTTTATTTTTTTGGATTGATGGAGCTCCATCCAAGGCTACGCTTACATTACCGCTCAATGTGGGTCAGATCAGATTTTTTCATGGCTGTGTGAACGTGCCAAATCAGATATTTTCAAATCAGATTTTTATTCAGATTTGAGTCACTTTCATATGTAGTCCTAAATCAGATACACATCCGATCTATGGACATGCGACATGAATGTGAACGGTCAAATTCATGACCGAAACGGTCAAAATTAATGAGGCTTTTTGCTTTTACGCATGCGCTACGTGCTTCTCTCAGACCCACACTCTTTCTCTTGGTGCAGCTGTGTAGCTATAGGTGCAAAAACAGCAAAAGCAAACCGCCTGGCCTTTTCTCTCCTCCTCGACCTGAACTTCAGACCAGCTGTTTACTGTTTCTCCACTCCAGCAAAAGATGCTCCACAAATGAGCAAACACATCCATTTCCCTTTATAAAGCTACGAGTCGTCTCTCAAATATGAGTTTTTTTGTTCTTGGTGAAGAAGGCAGCGTTTATACACGTATCAATGTGCAGCATGTGAGGCATTTCATGGCGAATTCATTCACATTACACACAGATACAGATCACTTACATTTTTGAATGTAAACTGTTAAGATAATAGAAAAATTGAGCAATGTGGCTTCTAATGTAAACGTAGCCCAATACATTTTGGATGAGTCGGGGATAAGATAAGGATGATCATCCATCATTGTGACCTCACTAATGCACTATCGCTTCTGAATGTAACCAATCCTCACAGCAATGCTCCAAAAAGCCTTCCTTGGACAGAAGAGCAGGACAAAAGCAGGATAAACTCATTTTCATATCCTTGATTTTTGGACAAAACAGTGAATGAGTAGGTGTCCTAATACTAAAACCAGTATAGAGTAAGACACTACACTAAAAAAAAGAAAGTGATCAAGTGAAGGTTCAGGTGTCCCTCTAATGAACAGGTGCCACACCAGTGGATTAAAGGTGATGTGATGTGTCTTTCGCAATATGATGAACTGTACTTGATGGTACAGGACAAGATAAAATGTATATTCCGTTATATTCTGCATGTTTTCAGTTTTAGCCACATGTCCTCTAAAATGTCCATCTCCCATGTCATGCAGTAGCTGACCTTTTAATTTTTAATCATTGCCTTCCAAATGTGTACAATATACCTGTAATACAATTACAATTATTTTTGCAGTGTAACTTAGTGTAACAGTAGAAATGATAATTACTGTTGTTGTATCCTGATTAGGGGAGTGCCATATCGTATCATATGCAATAATATCGGCAACATTTTTGAATATCATGGACGATATTTTACCCTGAAATATCGAGCCATATCACCCACCCTTCATTATCACATCAGGGTACTACTTTTTTGCTGTTTTTAGCAAAAGGAAAATTCACACTGTTCTCATTTTCCATTATATATCTACTAGAGACAGATTATATCTGTCCAGTATAATTTATTTTACTTTAATCCTGGATATATATGGAGATATTTGGAGTGCATTACTAGTATCATTATATTCTGGATCATTGACTTCTGTTACAGATCTGATATATTTTAATATCTCAGTTAGGGGTGTGCCATATTATATCGTATTATTTGAATTTTTTGCAGTAGAGTATTCTTGAAATATTTTTTTTATGTTTTGTCGTATCACCAAGAGTATCATTATTGCAAAAATAACATGAAATATTGTGATATTATTTTAGGGCCATATTGCCCATCCCTAATCATAATTACGGACCATGTATTCAATCACTACCCAACCGCTCCATTTATGTGTAAGCCTATGTTCCTGCCTTTCTCGGGAATCACTGTATGAATAACTCTTCTTAATGTTTGTTCTGAACAGTAGCCAAAGCCACAATATTGTGTTTTCCTGTTTTATTTTTGCGTCACATTTCTCGAACCAGTTTCAAACCAGAGCCAGTGTGAACACAGTACGCAGACTGAAAATGGCTCAACAGTGCTCAACAGACACTCTCAATTTGAGACACAGCTTGAGTGAGACGTCGCGTGTACAGGACCGGGTGTGAGAGAATGAGATTGCGAGAGAGTGCGACAGATAGATTGAACCTTGATGGAGAGGTGACCTCCCTGAGGGGAAAGAAAGGAAGGACAGCGTGAGAAAGACGGCGGAGCGATGGATCTGATGTCATACCGAATTTATGCCAAAAGAAGCGGGAGCTGATAGAGGAAGGCAGCACGCAAACAAAGTGATGGATGGAAAGAAAGGCAGATAAAAAAGGCTGATATGCACACGCTTCGGCAGATAGAGAGACCGATAGGCGGCCGAGAAGATGCGAGGGAGAGTAGAGAGGGGTGGGCGGGTGCGTGGATGGGTGGAGGTGGGCGGGAGAGGCTGGGAGAAACAAAAAGAAAAGAAATTAAATAGGGTGAGAAGAAGAACGAAACAGCAAGAAATGAATTTAGCGCCCCGGGCATTAGCGTGAATAAGCGTCAGAGAGGGAGAGGGAGAGAGAGAGATAGATGGAGGGAGAGAAAGAGAGAGAAATGGAGGCTCTAAGGGAGGGGGAGCAGTGACCAGGCTAGCGTGACAGTACGGCAGGTGTATTAAACATGCTGATGCCTTTAAAACAGACAACAGACCATAAATTACTGCAGCGTCTGTTATTAGTGCAGCACAGGAGCACTGGAGTATAGAGACACTTCAGTTGCCAGCCCACCCTCATACTAATGCAAGGAGAGAGCTGGAGGGAGGGCGGGGGACAGTTTGAGAAAGAAAGAAAGAAAGCGAGAGAAAAAGAAATAAAGTGAAAGAGGGAGAGAGAGAAGAGAAAGCGAGGGGCAGTGAAAGGAGTGGTAAAACAAGAGTAATTAAAGTACAGAATGGAGCATTTGAATGAGAGTAGCTTGTGAAATGATACCAAGAGAAGAAGGGATGGGATGAGAGGGAGGGAGGACAAGTGAAAGAGAGGGATTAGGAGGAGTGATAAAGGGGTAATGAGGGGGACCGAAAATGAGGGTGCGCAAACAGGAAGAGCTCACTGCTCATTAAAAACATAGGCCCCATTAGACAGGAAACTACCCGTTTGCGCGAGGGTACAGTCTGAATTATATCTCCCTCTCTCTCTTATTCTCTCTCACACACACATACACACACACACATATCTTTACTATCTTTATCTCATACACACTTTACACACACACACACACAGAATGCATTCAGAACTTTATGCTGTCCAAATGTTTGTGGACATCAATTCTCATCAAAGTTAAAATATGTACTTAATGACAGCAAGTGTATAAAATATGTACAGTCCAAATCCAACACATTGTAGAGAGTTGACTTACCTAAAAACAAAACTCATGCAAGTTTCCAGGATGAGGACACTAACGACCCTATCTTACACCCTGCACACCTGGTGCATTGCTATCTTACACCCCATGAACAGTCTATATTCACACCTTCTGCCTGTGGAGCAACAGAGTTTAGGAATTTATCTACACTGATAGATGTGGTGGTCTGGAAGTGAGGTGTAAATGGAAGTGGTACTTCCATTTCTGGCGTATTGCTATCTTGGCAACAGAAAACACAGGTGTTCCACTGCCAGAATAAAACACTGACAACAGTCACCAGTCAGACATTCATTGCTATCTTGGCTACAGGGGTGGGCAGTGCTCGTTGCCCAAACACACATGGACATAAACCCAACTTTACTATCCACAATAAACAGAATATAAAATAAAATATCATTGCTGATCTTGTAAATGTCCTGCTCACGCAACTTCACAGTGGGAATACGCAGGTGAGTTTCCTATACCGCACTGTTAAGATAGCAATATGCCAAAGTCAGAGCACACCTGGCTTTTAAAAGGAATGGCAAGTGACACACTGTCACGCTGATTGGTGCTGAGGTGGTAAACAGCTGTGACCCATCCCCTCCACCACTGTAACTGATAGCAGTTCTCGTTAGCATTTTGTAGAATGACTGCATTAGCCAGCACTAGTCTGGCTCACTTTACCTATCTCAAACCCTGCTGCATTTTGTTGCTGTCCTATGAAAATTAAGTATTTTCATTTCAGAATTTCTTAAAGAATGAACCAATGCAATTACTTCAAAATCATCATGAAATTTTACTTCCATTGAAACTTAAGAAGGTTTTGTCTTTCTCCTATTAAATTGCTGTTTTGGAGATATATGTTTTTCATTGGACAACAACAGTATGAATCACAGAGTATGAATAAAACATGTCATCTGAATGACATTGCTTCTACTTTTGGAATTTTTGAGTAGTTCAGGATGAGAATGAGGTAAAATAGTGATCAACATCCTGGCCTCATTGATCCCCGAATGCAATCAAACCTGTACAGCAATGTTCCTTTCATTGGAGAGTAGAGACAGTTACTCCAACAAAAGCAGGATAAACTCTTTAACACCTTTAAAAGGTTGGAAGAAGCAATGAATGAGTAGATGTCTATATAAAATGTATACAACGTATCATTAGATAGCTACTTTTCTCTAACACACACGCACACACACACACACACACACACACACACACACACACACACACACACTCATAGTCAAACAGAGAAGCCAAGAGAACACCACTGGACTAAAAGTCCACACAGCTCAATTTCACAGGCTCAGCCAGAGAAAGAGAAAAGAATAAAGACTGCTACACTGGGTCAGGCGCACACACATACACAAGAGAGTGAGAAAAAATAAAGCTGTTCCACTGCACACATACACACACACACAAACACACACACACACACAGTCACAAATAAAGAGGATAAGAGAAATAGAGACAGACGACTGGACGGAAAGACTCAGAGGGAGAGGAAGACAGGCAGCCATGCCACTGGCCGGTAATTAGATGGAGCAGCAGAGACGGATGCAGGGACAGACGGAGAGATGCAAGGTTCTGATGTGGTCTGGCTGCCCACAGCCCTAATGAAGTAATGATGTGCTGGAATGATGGTGGCTGCTGCTCAAGCCACTACATGTTGCAGGGTCAATGCAACCCAACCGCATCCCTGTTCAAACCCTGGGGATCTTTCCAAACAAACTGCAACCCTATTCAGATCATGGAGATCTTTTCAAACCAACCACATCCCTGTTCAGATCATGGAGATCTCTCCAAACCAACCACATCCCTGTTCAGATCATGGAGATCTCTCCAAACCAACCACATCCCTGTTCAGATCATGGAGATCTCTCCAAACCAACCGCATCCCTGTTCAGATCATGGAGATCTCTCCAAACCAACTGCAACCCTGTTCAGATCATGGAGATCTCTCCAAACCAACCACATCCCTGTTCAGATCATGGAGATCTCTCCAAACCAACCGCATCCCTGTTCAAATCATGGAGATCTCTCCAAACCAACCGCATCCCTGTTCAGATCATGGAGATCTCTCCAAACCAACCGCATCCCTGTTCAGATCATGGTGATCTTTCCAAACCAACCGCATATCTGTTCAGATCATGGAGATCTTTCCAAACCAACCGCATCCCTGTTCAGATCATGGAGATCTCTCCAAACCAACCGCATCCCTGTTCAGATCATGGAGATCTCTCCAAACCAACCGCATCCCTGTTCAGATCATGGTGATCTTTCCAAACCAACCGCATCCCTGTTCAGATCATGGTGATCTTTCCAAACCAACCGCATATCTGTTCAGATCATGGAGATCTTTCCAAACCAACCGCATCCCTGTTCAGATCATGGTGATCTTTCCAAACCAACCGCATCCCTGTTCAGATCATGGTGATCTTTCCAAACCAACCGCATATCTGTTCAGATCATGGAGATCTTTCCAAACCAACCACATCCCTGTTCAGATCATGGTGATCTTTCCAAACCAACCACATCCCTGTTCAGATCATGGTGATCTTTCCAAACCAACCACATCCCTGTTCAGATCATGGAGATCTTTTCAAACCAACCACATCCCTGTTCAGATCATGGAGATCTCTCCAAACCAACCGCATCCCTGTTCAGATCATGGAGATCTCTCCAAACCAACCGCATTCCTGTTCAGATCATTCCTTGTCTAGATTCCAGAGGAATGCTTCAACTCAGTCACATCCTTATTCATATTCAGTCCACCCACAACCCAGCCCAGATCTTTTCAAGGCCAGGTGCTGGTAGGTCCTTGTCCAAATCCTCTGGATTTTTATCATGAAACTGTATCCCTTTCCAGATCATTGGCATATTTTCAGTCTCACTGATTAATTTGACAGATTCTGGCTATCTTTGAATGTCTTTCCAACTACACTGTTGGAACATTCTTTTAAATCCACCCACTCTAGTGTATTTATCCTGAGAATTGCAAAATCGAAATATTTGTATTAATATAATATATAGATAGACTCCTTGACATACCTCTAATAAATAGTTTTTTGTTCCCCAACTTTATTCATTTGTATAAAGTTTAATTTAGATTACCTTTAACAGTTTTTAATCTCTCATGCTGGAGTCCTTTGTGTAATTGGGGTGAACAAGTAAAGTAAAATAGTGTGGTTTAATTTGAGTTTGAAAAACTCTTAGTTACTTGAATCTGCTAAGTTAAATTGTGTGTTTGAGCAGAGAAATTACCAAAATCTGCTGGATTTTGGCAATCTAGAACCTGGACCTGGACTGGAGAGGAATTGAACTAACAGGACAGAAACTTTTAAGCATTTTTACAGGTATCTTCCCTATCAAAAAAACTCACTCTGCTGCTGTTACAGAATCAAAGGGTGTAATCAACACACACCTGCAGTCCTTCATTTGTCAGGACTTGACATTTCATGTAGTGGCCTACTGGAGTAATGGTTCTCAGCAAAGTTCTGGCCCTCTGCAGCTTGTTGTCAACTGACAGCTGAACTCTGATGAACACAACATTGGGGTGCATCATGACCCAGCTCTTTTCCACTATATTGATAGGGTATTATAAAGAGATGTAATTACAATGCGCCTCTCTCTCTCCCTCCTCTCCACTTCCTCCCTCTGCAGTGCAGCACTCAGTGACAGCCTTGCCTATCAGTGCACTCAGATCTATGAGGCATGGAAAGTGCTAGCGTGATGCTAGCCCTGCCATACTCACTTAAAACATTATGAGTGTCTCGCACTCCCTGCTGCCCCTCCGTAACCCCATCCGTTCTCTTTCCTGCAGAGCAGAGCTGCTTATTTAGCCCCCTGCCACCAGCTGTACCACACCTCAATCTGACAGATAAATGGCTCACAGTGATCCAACAGGTACACTATGCTGCTGCTGGGGGGGGAGAAAAAAAAACATATGGCGCCACCAATTGCACTGTTCAGGCCAAATGGAATGGAAAGTTTTTACAACAAGCAATCATACATAGGTAAGCTTGCCCAAGGCTTACCTGAAGTGTCCCATTGGATGAGCACCCGGGAGACTTCCTGAGTCCGTCTCTGACCCCGCGACCTCGACGGATTCGGACGGATGCGGAACTAATTGAAGTCATTTTCTCATATCAGCCTTGTTCAGTCGGTCCACGACTCAGCCTATTTACAGCCTGACCGTTCTGGATTCAGCACATTCTAAATATAATGCTGCAATTCGCGGGGAGGGCCGTGAAGGTTGCGTCTTGGGGAAAACGGAACAAAATTGCATATTCAAAGAAAATAATGAGATCTTGGGCTATATTTGTTATAAGCGCCAGTGGGCATTTTTTAGAATGGGACCAGTTAATTATGACACGCATAGGTGATGAGTATCGGACTTTGAGAAAATTGTTGATTCGGTCACACGCTGGGATGGATTAGACCCTTTATATTGCAAAAAAAGGAATAATAAAAAAGCATGGGTAAGTAAAGCAATATGAGCAGCAATTTTTAGATTTCTTCGGCACTTATACAATACATGTATATGAGGGTCTTCTATCACCCATTAAAATATTTTGTTGATTCGCCTCTTGGGGGCGCTATAGCAGAAAATCGTTAATATCTAAAAGTACTTGTGGCCTAGACATGTTATTATTTTTGATTTGTATGCTTTGTATACCTTTGTCATAACATGTTTTTACCAAAAATGCAATGCTTTTCATCAGTGGCTATTAGTGTAAAAATGGCATTTTTCAATCTCGTCTTTAAGTATTACAAACTTGAGACCCTGTAGGTAAATAATTATCGAAAAAATCTTGACATTTTAACTATTTGTGGCCCCACACCTTGATCAAACAGGTACATGAAAGCCTTTTCTGAGTTATTTGGCCAAAACTCTGTCAAAGTTTTAGGCATGTCAAAAGTTTTGAAGACACTCATTAACACTGACATTTCAAGAACATCTTCAGGAGGCTTTACAGTGACAAATGAACTATTGTGCATTTATATCATTTATTGCTATTTTCAAACCTAAAAGGACAGAAGACAGGAGGCTTTGACTCTATCAACACACAAATTTACATACATTTAAACACTACAAATGTGACTTTAATTCCCGATTTGGAGCCAAATCGGACATTTTTCGGTCAGCTGCTATTGGGCGTTGGGGTTATTGGTTTTCCACGTGCATAGCATTTAGATGCATAGGAAAGTACGGTATGGCTCCAAATTGAACAGTTGGCGACAAGCAAAGTTAAGTTTGTATTGATGAAGTAATTTGATTAGTCTGCAGTATTGACTTCTTTGACATCAGCGGCATGAATGTTTAATATGGATACAAGCATTGCCTGTTCTTAAATGCTTAAACGAGCCTCACTATACCTCCCCCATTAACAGATTAAAAGCTTTACAACGTCTCTTCTGCTCCCTCTCTCTCTTTGTCTTTGGCCCCATGTCTCTCGCTCCCTCGTGCTCTCGCTCTCTCTCTCTCTCTCTTTTTGTGCCTTGCTAAGTGAGCAAGAACAGAGAGTAGTTCCTTCGGGGGAACACACAGGAAGGAGCATCTTAAAACTAAACCTCTCTGGAGAAACGATGGAAACAAGAGCGTGAGTGAGAGAGAGAGAAAGAGAGAGAGGGGAAGAGACAGATAGGATGAGGATGGGGGATGTACTTCTGTTTTATAGGGCCTCTTTATTAAACGATAAAGCCAGCGGGCCTGCCTGCTGGTAAAAGGAAGACGACAGCTCACAATTATAGAGAGATTGAAGAACATGGAAGAGGGGGGAAGAAATGGAATTAGGAAAGCAAAAGTAGAGGGGGAGAAGGAGACAGCAAGAGAGAGATAAATAGGGAGGCAGAGGCAAAGTAGAAAGCAAACAACGAGGGGCGATGGGCACACAACGGCAAATGCAGGTTAAAACATGACCCACAACATTTTGCCAGTCTGTAAATGTCCCTCCTGAAAGTATTACCATCCTAAGAGGTTGGTGGCTCTCTGGAAAGAAAGAGGAAAAGGCAGAGGCACCATCAGTTCGACTCCACTGACTCGGCATGGTCCTGCGTTGGGGGAGGTGGAAGGGAACTTGCTCAGCAAGAGAGGATAGGGCCTGTAATCTCATCAGCAGTGTTGTGATTGAACACGGTGGGACAGAGAGCAATCTGATTAATAAATAAATGGGCTCTGTGTGGCTCCCATATGTCAGAGAAAGAGACTCCACTGGCATGACTGCTGCCCTTATCAGAGCTGATGCTTTGATTGGGTGCGATGCAATTAGAACGCTGACAAACCCTGGGGAATGCACAAAGAGTGCACTCATGCCACACAAGCACTCTCTTTCTCTCTCTCTCTTTCTATCTTTCCCTCTTTCTCTCATACACACACACTGCATGTAACAGATACTCTACAGTCGTCTCAGCATAAACGTTAATGTTAACTTGTTCGGTGTGTACAGTATGCGCTTACACATCTAGAGAAACTAGAGCATATAAAAGCCACATTTGCCAACACACTCACTTATTTATTTTTTTTAAAAAGACACCCAAAGAGTCACGTCAGACTGTTTGTTTCTTCTTTTATTTCAGATGGAACATTATAATGGTACACAGCAACAGTGATATCACCCTTTATTTATTTTATTTTTTTTATACACCTGATAGGAAACAGAACACGGACCAGAACCTGAATACCAAGAGAAGTGTGAGGAGAGTGGAGGTGGAGAGGAGCGACGGAGCCCCAGAGTCCATAAAAGGTCTCCAGGCCAGGTTGCGAGATCATGTGTCCTGGAACGACGCTACTCTTTCACATAGTTCTTTGAGATCTTTGACCAGCACGCCCTTGTCTCGGTCTGTCCAAAAATGTTAATGATTCATTGTGCATTAGTGCCTATTTCCAGACAGAAACGCTGCCAAGATGAAGAGTCATGTAAACAAATGAATCAGCCCCCCCATTTGACAGAGAGGATCATTTTTAATGGCACTCGTGACGATTAAGTCTTGTCTAACATAACGCTGAATGAAAGCCAATGTCGCCAGTTAATGCTGGCAGTGTGATTTTGTTTCTTGGGCAGAAATAGAAGCTTGGGCTGCCTTTAAATTTCATTAAAGAAAATTGCCTCACTTGATCTCAGAACAACATATAAGAGCAACTTCATCCAAGAACAGCTGAGGTGTGGAGGAGGACGGTGGAGATTGGGTACAGTAGTGTCAGTAGGTAATGGTGTGGGGTAGTTGGTAGTTAATGATTGCCTACAATTGGGTTAATTGGGACAGGTTATTGTGATGTGTAATGGGTATAAAATGATGTGGGTATAGTGGGTATAGTGGATGTAGTGTAGGTATGGGGGTTAGAATGGATACAGTGGAAATGGGTTGAGTAGAAAGTGGATGGAAGTAGTAAAATAAGTAAGGGTCTTGGGATAGGGGTGAGGAAGGGAACAGTTGGAATGTGAAGGTGGAAATGGTAGAAACAGAAACTTGGACTTGAGTTTTGAACTAGTAGGAGAAGTTTATTGAGAGTCGGTATGGGGGAGCTCTGGGCTTGAAGGACAGGAGAGGTCTGGGATTTATAGAGTGAGTACAAAGGGCTTTGGGCTTGATAATGTAGGAGCATAAGGGGTTTGGGCTTGTCTCAAAGTGGGTCCCAGATTGGTGAGTATGGGAGAGCTTTGGGCTTACCTGAAAGTGGTAGAAGAGAGTTTCAGGCTTGACAGAGCTTAAATGAGATCTGGACCTGAAGGGTTTGGGATTGACAGAGTAGGACCTTAAGAGATTTGGGCTCAACTGAGATTTATACCTGCAGGATTTGGGCTTGACTAAAAATTAGAACATATGTGGTTTGGGCTTGACTGAGAATAGATACAGTTGAGCTTTGAGGTGAACAAAAAGTGGAAAAGGAAGAGTTTGTGCATGGTAGAGGAGAACTAGATTGGGTTTGGGGTTGACTAAAAGTGGAACCATGAAGGATCTGGACTTGACTAAGACAACACGGATTTGGGCTTGACTGAGAATGGAAACATGAAAGGTTTGGACTTAATTGAGAGTGTAACCAATATGGGGTTTCAACTAACTGACTGAAAATGAGAATGAACATATACGTAGTATACGTTTGGTAATTCCTTTTTGGGTATTGGGTACAGTATGGTTGTGAGGTAATATCGGGTACAGTATGAGGTTTGGGAAAAATGAATGTAGTGAAGGTGTGTGGGTAGTAAACTGATTTACTAGGGGCTGAAGGTGGATGCAGTATATGGTATGTATATGGTGGGTATGCGGTCAGTGAAGGGTGGTTTAGAGGCACATCTAACACAGTGTGGAGAGACATGCGTGGGTCAAGGCAGCCTGGCCTTTCCCACTCCCTCACTCATAGACACAGGAGCCATCTCTAGGTAAATTATCATCTTTTGTGTGCTATTGTTCAGCTTTTTATTCTGTTTTTGGATTTTGGTCCATCTCAATGATAGGAACATCCTCAGAGTCACATCACAAAATGACCACGGCGACTGATGACGCACTGTGAAATGACCGTGCATTGCACTTGTACAGCTGTCCTTCGTCTGCAGATGTGTGCACAGTCAACAGGGGAGCATGAGTGGCACGGTCCAGTGTCAACACACACAGGCACACACAGAAAGACATACAAGAAAAAAAGACATAGTATAAACTGAGAGAAATGAGAGTAGTAGTTTTACTGATAACAAAGAAATGGCAAAGTTTACATAGACTCCAAAATAAAACAGCAACAAAAAAAAGAAAGAAAAGTTGAAGAAGACAGTCTAATGCCGTGAGGCCTCAAGTAGTAAAAAATAAAGCTTTTTTTGTCATTAATAAATAAAGAATGTATTCTAAGTGCACTCAACTAAAGGGGCTTAAACATGGCCTTTGAGTTTTGGCTTCTTTTGGAGGGCTCTTCATTAGAAAAACATTAGCGGTGTTAATTATGATAATGTAATTTGGAGGGTGTGGAGTGTGGGGTGGAACAGAGAGCCACACAGTCCACTGAGCACACGGCACAGGACTAACTACCGCTGGAGGACAGAGAGAGCACGAGAGAGCGAAAGAGAGTGAAAGAAAGACAGAGAGAGAAGTTGAGAGGGAAACAAAGGAAGCAGAAAGGGAAAGGATCAGTCTGATAGTGTGATATGGTAAAGTTGGTCTGATCCTGCATTCACACTGGCCAGGGACAAATCACTTACATCACCCAAAGTTTGTCTCTCGTGGTAGTGTACTTGACTACAAGTTATCAAGCTATGCATTACTGTCTTTCAAACAGCAGGAACAGAGGCACAAGCACTTATTAGCCTCCCTTCCATGTCTAGAACCACACTGATGTGAAAAGGAACAAAATGTGGTGGGAACAAATGATTCAGAAAGTCTTAGACTGATCTAAAGTATATTTTGGTCCAATGGGTTTGAATCTCGCTTCACGTCATCATCATTCATTTGTATGAACTCGATATATTCATACATGTCTATCCGTCACTATGTTACTAGCCTCTTGTAGCTAAATTGCAGCTACAAATTGCATTTTCCCACAGGAAATGACTGGTCGTTTGTCGCTCTGTCGCCTGCTAGTGTGAATGCAGAGTGAAAAGGGAAATAAAACAAAAGAGACAAGAGTGAGGCAACGTGGAAAAGCCGTAGACAGCACCTTAAAGAGTTGTAGTTTGTGTATATGTGTGTGCGGGAGTTTGTCAGTGTGTCAGAGAGAAGGGCAAACCTCTGGGCTCATGGTAGTATTAGCGATGTAGTCAGCCAGTCCTGATTTATTTTGCAGGCTGAAGGCTCCACTACTGAAGCTCATTTCAGTGCTGCTGATGCACAGTCTATCTCTCTCTCCCTCACTGACTTTTTCTTCCCGAATCTTTCGCATGCAATCTCTTCCTCTCTCTCAGAACTCCTAATCCTCTCCCAAGCCTTCTGCCTCTCTCGCTCTTGCTCTCTCTCTCTCTCTGATGCAAACTCAAGCTCCTCACGCCCCCGTCTCTGAGTCCCCCCTTTGCCTCGTTGTTTTTTTATCTCTCTTCTGTTCTCTTGCTCCAGTCTGCATCTGTCTGTCTGTCTGTCTCTCGCTTTCTCTATTGGCACTAAACCCGCAGAGGCCCTGCGCATACACACACCCGCAGATGGATGCCCAAGCTCAGAGACATGGAGCTAATATTAAATAAAGCTCAGGATGGGTCCATACACTGTTGTAATGCCATCCACGCAAATAGACATAGGCGCATACGCACTGACACACTGGGAGAAGGCAGAGAAAACATTTAGACGCCTATCTCTGTCTCTCATTCCGCCAAAATTCTCTCTCTTCCCCTCTCTTCGGAGATGTCCGGCAACGTCTTTATTCAGTGCACGGCTCATTTGTTTATTTATCCGAAACCCATTTGTGTAAGCCACGGCCCTTCATGTTTCACAACACTGCCCTCCTTTCGCCGCCCCCTCACTCGATCGGATGACAAAGCAGGGCTTGAGAAACAATTAAAAAGTGACAACAGTTATCAAAGTGGCTGACCGTTACTTTTTGATTGATGTGTCTATTGCTACCCAAAACATATCTCTTCTTAAGTTTGAGCTTGACAGATACAGCAAGGGTTTGGGCTTCATAGAGTGAATGCGGGAGTGGTTTGGGCTTGACTGACAGTGGTTGCCAGAAGTAGCTGGGCTTGACAAAGTTGCTACGGGAAGGGTTTGGCTTAAAAAAGTGGGTAGAGAAGGAGTCTGTGCTTTACTGACAATAGGACCAGGAGAGGTTTGAGCTTGTCAGAGTGAATACCAGACAGTTTCGGGCTTGACTGACAGTGGTTGCAGTAGGTAGTTGGGGACAGAGTTGGTACAGGAAGGGTTTAGCTTGAAAGAGTTGGTACAGAAGAGGTTTGGGCTTGACTAAAAGAATATTATGAGTGGTTTGGATTTGACTGAATGGGTACTGGGGGGTTCGGGCACAGGGGGAATTTGGGTATCACATACAATGGCACCAGGAGTTGTTTGGGCTTGACTGACAGTGGGATCAGAAGGAATGTGAGTTTGACTAAACAGGTATTAGTAGGGTTTAGAATTAGCAGAGTGGTACAGGAGGAGTTTCAGCTTGACACAATAGTTACAAGAGGGGTTTTGGCTTGACTAGGAGTGGGTAAAAAATGGGTTTGGGTTTGTCTGGAAGTGGGTACTATAGGGGTTTGGGATTGACTAGTAGTGGGTTTGAGCTTGACTAGGAGTGGGTACAATAGGGGTTTGGACTTGACTGGCAGTGAGTTTGGGCTTGACTGGGAGTGGGTAAAATAGGGGTTTGGGATTGTCTGGAAGTGGGTTTGGTCTTGACTAGGAGTGGGAACAATAGGGGTTTGGGCTTGACTAGTAATGGGTTTGAGCTTGATTAGGAGTGGGTACAATAGGGATTTGGGCTTGACTAGGAATGGGTTTAGCAGTGGATTCACTCTGTTACACTGGGTTAAGGCAGATAAAGTACATTACACATTTAGTCACCTCTCACACTCCCTGCCCAACTCTCTCGGCTCACTTTCTCTTTCAAGCTTTTTCCTGAGATGTCGGGCAATGCCTTCACTAAACACACGTCTTATTTTTTTATTTATCCGAAATGCATTTGTGTAAGCCACGGACCCACTTGTTTCTAGGCACTGCCGCTCTTCTTTTGCAGCACCCTTTGCTTGTTCGGATGACAAAGCAGGGCCCGAGAAACAATTAAAAAATAACAACAGTCATCATAGTGGCTGACCGGCACTTTCAGATGGACTCGTCAATCTCCGCTGCCCAGAACGCGCCTCTTCTTAATTAAGGACCGTCGACGGGACGGGGCAACAAGCGGAACGGCTGCTTCAATCAGAGTCCCGCGAGTGCCGCTCCCCGGCCACATAATAGACCCATTCGGGCGGCTCATTGTTGAGGCGTGTACGTAGCGTAATGCTAGGCGCGTCTTTTCAATAGAAGACGGGCAGGAGCAAAGAACGAGAGAGAGAGCAGTGTATGACCTCTTTACCTTGCATTAGATTCTTCTGAGCCTCTAGAGTAGCGGGTGGTAGAAGGGGGAGTGAGGGGGGTTGGGGGGGGTTAATAACCCTCCTACGTTAAACCCCCTCTGGAAGGAAGCAAAGATGCTTTTGCTTCCTCAGACATACAAGAGAAGGAATGAGGAAGAGGGGGAGGAGGAGGGTGGAGGGGGGTTAGAGAGAGAGAGAGAAGGCAAAAAACATTAGTGTCAGCAATAGATTTATAAGACATAGGAAAACTGAAAGAGCATGAGATGTTCAACTGTATGTTTGCGCTGGAGGGGCTCTCCTCGCTTTTTTATCTCTCTTTTCTCTCTCTCTCTCTTTCTCTTTCTACACCTCCCTCGTTCCATTTCTCCACCCCATCAGAAGCAATTCGTCCCCCCCACCCCTTCGCCAGAACGCGCAACAAGATAAACAGTTTGCGTTGTAAACCATTATCTCGGCAAAAAACGGGAAAAAAAGGGAAGGCATGAAGCACAGAGCGACAGGCAGCTGGCAAATAACTTCCCTCTCTCTTTCTCTCTATCTCTCTCTTCCTCTCTCTTTCCCACCCGCAGGTTCCAAAAAACCCAGACTGGACCCCCCTCCCCAAACACCTGCTGTGCGCTCACTTCTTCATTGACTTATTTATTTATTTATTTACGACGGACGTGTTTATTTATTTATTTCGACTTTATTACTCATATTGTTCGGGGGTGGTGTTGCTTTTTTTTTCATTATTTATGCCCCTGGTTAGAGTCCACAGCCTGTGCTGACTCTAAAAATTAAAGCACATCGCAGATAGAGCAATAAAGGAAAAGCGCTTGCATCTGCACCGAGGGAGGGTCATGGTGTGTGAGTGTGTGTGTGTGAGTGTGTGTGCGTGCTAAAAACCTGACTTGAGACAAAAGGGTGCGAGAGAGAGATGAAAGACATAGAATTCTATACTCGACCAGTTTCCCTCTGATGTTGACAAAGCGCAAACATCCTGCATACACACACACACGCGCAAACACACTACACACACACACACTGCACACACACACACTCATAAAAGCTTCAGCAACAAGAAAATGCAAAATAAGTCCAAAGAAGGAAAGAAAAGAACAAGCTGTGCACTCATAGATATGTCATTAGAGGAAAGCAATGTAGCAAATCCTGCTGAACTGACTGACGGCTGGCCGGCATCAGCAGCGCGTTTGAAGCCGAAATTAATGACACAATAGATACATTATATACTACTGATTCACTGATTCACTCAATTACAGTCTGACTCTATTCAGTCCATTGATTCAAATGAATCAGATTCACAGAGCGGCGACTCCCGAGCGGCGACTGTACATGACACCTCTTAATTAAGAGGAGAAGAAGAAACAAAGTGGAAGAAAGAGGACGGGACGCAGAGGGAGTGGGGGGCTTTCTTGCCCTCCTCTTTTCTTCTCTTTCTCTTCTCTTCTCTTCTTCTTTTCTTTTCTCTTCTCTTCTTTTCCTTTATCTCATCTCGCTCTTTCTCCTTCCTTTAATTCTCTCCATCCCTCGGTATAAAGTCTTTATATATAGAGTCTGGGTGTGAGTGATTATTTGAGGAGAGGATATGTGTGTGTATATATGTAAGTGTATGTTGTGTTAGTGTGTGTGTGTGTGTATATTTGAGTGTGTGTGTACATATGCGAGAAAGAGTGTGTTTTTGTGTCTATGTATATGTTTATGTACGTGTATGTGTGTGATGTCTACCCCCGGCTGAGGGTAGTTAGTAGCAGCAGTTGCAGCATTAGCATTAGCATTAGCATTGGCGCTGGAGCCAGGGTGCTGGAGGCCCGGCTGTGGACCCTGCCCGTCTCTGAGCCGCCCAGGTTAGTGACTGTGGCCTTGTCCGAGAACGGAGGGATGACGTTGAACTCCTCCGCTGCTTCCATCTCTTCCTGCTCCTCCTCCTCCTCTTCCTCTTCCTGCTTTTCCTCCTCACTTTCCTCCACCTGAAAAGAGAGAGAGAGAGAAAGTTGTTAATTAAACAATTAAATATCTTCTTAGGAAACTAGAGAGAGCAAGTGAGTGTGAGAACCTGAGAGTGTGAGAGAACAAGAGAGAGAGAGAAAGAGAATAAATTAATTAATTAATGAAGGTAATGACAAGATATCTTCGTATAAAACTAGAGAGCGCGAGAGCAATAAAGTATGAGAGAGCGCAGAAGAGTGAGAGAGAGAAAACCGAGGTGAGAAAAGAGTAGGAGGTGACATTAAGGATGACATAAAATGAGAAGAGCCTGCTCAAAAAGAGAAAAAGAGTGCAAACGGAGGCCATATCGAGATAACTTGCTTTTGTGAAAGCTAGAGACAGAAAGAGAGAAAGAGACAGTGAATTAATTAAATGATTAAATATCTTCTTATCTTCTAAATTTTAAAAAACAAAAGAATGCAATAATGTTAGAGCAAGTGAGCACAAAACAGCAGAAGAGAGTGAGAGAGAGAGCACGCAAGAGAGAGAAAAGAGACAGAGTTGAGAAAACAGTACGAGGTGGCACATAGGATGACATGAAATTAGCAGAACCAGCTCCAAAAGAAAGCGCGAGAGCGCCAAGGGAGGCCGAGAGACAAACTGAGAGAGTGCAGGGAAGAGAGAACTTGCTTTCATGGAATATAGAGAAAGAGATAATTAATTAACTAAATGTCTAAATATTTTCTTCGAAAGCAAGTGAGTTCAAGAGTGTAAGAGTTCACGAGAGAGAGTGTGCAAGAAAGTGAGAGAGAGAGAAGAAATTAAAGAGCAAGAGAATTAATTAAATTACAAGATATCTTCTCAGAAAGCTAGCACGTGAAAGAGCGTGAGAGCAAGAGACTGTGCGAGAGAGGAGACAGAGTTGAGAAAACAGTCTGGTGGTGGCATTAAGGATGTCGTGAAATGAGCAGAACCTGTACAAAAAGAGAAAAGTGAGAGTGCCAAGGGAGGATGCTTTCGTAAAAGATGAGAGAGAGAATGAGAAAGAGAGAGAGAGAGAGAGTCAGCAAGACGGTGAATGTGTCACGGAGACAAGGATTCGGAAATAGTGATAATGAAATGGGAAGAAGCTGTTCAAAAGGTGAGAAAGAGTGCAAAAGGAGGCCATATCGAGAGAACTTGCTTTTGAGAAAGATAGAGAGACAAAGAAAACAAGAGTGTGAGAAAGAGCACGCAAGAGTAAAAGAGAGGAGACAGAGTTGAGAAAACAGTACGAGGTGGCACGAAGGATGACATGAAATTAGCAGAACCAGCTCAAAAAGAAAACGCGAGAGCGCCAAGGGAGACCGAGAGACAAACTGAGAGAGTGCAAGGAGTAGAGAACTTGCTTTTATGGAAAATGGAGAAAGACATAATTAATTCAATAAATGTCTAAATATTTTCTTTGAAAGCAGGTGAGTTCAAGAGTGCAAGAGCACCAGAGAGAGAGACAGGAAAGTAAAAGAGAGAAAGTTAGAGAGAGAAAAATAAATAAATAAATTACAAACAGCTATCTTTCTCAGAAAGCTAGAGCGTGAAAGAGCGTGAGAGCAAGAGACTGTGCGAGAGAGGAGACAAAGGTGAGAAAACAGTATGGGGGTGGCATTAAAGATGACATGAAATGAGCATAACCTGTACAAAAAGAGAAGAGCGAGAGCGCCAAGGGAGAACGAGAGACATATCGAGAGAGTGCAAGGGGGAGAACTTGCTTTCGTGGAAGATGAGAAATAGAGAGAGAGCGAGAGAGAGAGAGAGAGAGAGAGAGGCAGACAGAGTGAGCAAGACGGTGAATGTGTGACAGAGACAAGGATTAGGAAATAGCGATAACAGGAGAGAAAGAGAGAGAGAGAGAGAGAGAGAGAGAGAGAGGGAGGGAAAGAGAGAAAGAGAGAGAGAGGGAGGGAGACAGATGGGCATGAATAAATTAATACTAATGAAGTCTGATTGATGCACTGCCTCCTGCAAACACCTTTGGCTAATCCTTTCACAGGGAGAGAGAGAGCGAGAGAGAGCGAGAGAGTGAGCGAGAGAGCATCAGAAAGAGGTAGAGCCTGGAAAGAATAGGGGAGAAAGATAGATTGAGCGAGAGAGATCAAGAAAGACAGAGGGGCGTTTGGTGAGGGGAGAGAGAGATTTGGCTGGGAAAGAGCGCGAGAGTGAGGTAGAAGTGACAGCAGAAACAGAATTGAATCCTTTTTGTCTGGAGGCCCAGATTATCTCTAAGCTTCTGTACTTTGTGTACACACACACACACACACACACACACACACACACACACACCCTTACGCACAACCACACACAGTCCAGAGTGCAAATGCATTCTCGCACGCGTGTACAAACACACTCGCGCACACACACTGATCAAAGAAGGAGAAACTGCACACTGATAAACAGTGTCAGGACGCCTATGGATATATACGCATCATTTGATGTCCCTCTGTGCGAGCTGTGCCGTGCCCCCGGTCCCCCATAACTGTCCATACTGAGAAAATCCAAATAAAGACACCAGTTAGACAGATATTCACCAGTATGAATCAGTGTATATCTAAGCTGGATACAGATATGCTGGGTATGTTGGAAAAACACATATCAGTTTTATGTATATATTATTATTATTATAGTATCCTCCAGTATTGCACTGTAGTTTAGCCAGCTCTTTACAACCATAGTGTATGTGGAAATACAACATAGGGGGTTCTAAAATTAAGAAACCACTTAAAGATTATGAGTTTCTTTGATTTTACCAACTTAAAAACCTCTGGAATTCAATCAAGAAGAAGATGGATGATCACATGCCATCAAACCAAGCTGAACTGCTTGACTTTTTGCAACAGGAGTGGCATAAAATTATCCAAAAGCAGTGTGTAGAACTGGTGGAGGAGAACATGCCAAGATGCATGAAAACTGTGATTAAAAAACAGGTGTTTCTAATAAAGTGGTCACTAAGAAGGAACAAGCTAGTTCTAACAAAGTGGACATTATGTGAAATTATAAGGTAAGTAGGTGTTTCTAATAAAGTTGCCAGTGAGTGGACATACAAGGTAGTATTTCTTAAAAAGCAGGCAGTTGGGTAGATGTTCAAGTCTTTTAAATAAAGTGGCCAGTTAGAAAATGTACAAGGCAGGTGTTTTTGATAAAGTGGCCGGTGAGTGGATTTATAAGGAAGGTGTTTCATATAAAGAGATCAGTATGTTTATGTATACGTTATGTCTTTAGGTGTTTCTAATAAAGTGGCCAGTGAGCAGTACAAGTTGTAGAAGTCTGTAACAATGTTGCCAGAGAGTGAACTGAGTGGAGGAACAAGCTAGGTGAAATAAAGTGGACAATGTGTGAAATTCTAAGATAAGTAGGTGTTTCTAATAAAGTGGCCAGTTGGAGAATGTACGAGACAGGTGTTTCTGATAAAGTGGCGAGTTGGAGAATGTATGAGGCAGGTGTTTCTGATAAAGTGGCCTGTTGAGTGGAATTATAAGGTAGATGTTTCAACTAAAGAGACCAGTATTTGTATGTATACGTTTTAGGTGTTTTTAATAAAGTGGCCAGTTGGGTAGAAGTTAAAGTCTTTCTAATAAAGTGATCTCTGATTGGTAGCTAACATTCCAAAATTCCACAGTTCTTTTAGAAAATAAGGATAGAAGGATAGAAGCTCTATAGTTTTATCTACATTAATACATATACATAAATTATGATTGCAGATGTGCTGTGGTTTGTTTCCAATAAAGTGGCCATTGAGTGGAGGAACAAGCTAGATCTAATAAAGTGGACATTATTTAAAATTATAATGTAAGTAGGTGTTTCTAATAAAGTGGCAAATGAGTGGACATACAAGGTAGTGTTTCTTAAAAAGCAGGCAGTTGGGTAGATGTTCAAGTCTTTTTAATTAAGTGGCCAGTTATAGAATATACAAGAGAGGTGTTTCTGATAAAGTGGCCACTGAGTGGAGAAACAAGCTAGATCAAATTAAGTGAACATTATGTGAAATTCTAAGATAAGTAGGTGTTTCAAATAAAGTGGCCAGTTGGAGAATGTACAAAGCAGGGGTTTCTGATAAAGTGGCCGGTGAGTGGAAGTATAGGGTAGGTGTTTCAAATAAAGTAACCAGTATGTGCTTGTATACGTTTTAGGTGTTTCTAATAAAGTGGCCAGTGAGCAGTACAAGTTTTAAGAGTTTGTAACAATGTTGCCAGTGAGTAGAAGTATAAAGTACTATGTGTTTCTGATAAAGTGGCCACTGAGTGGAGGAAAAAGCTAGATCAAATAAAGTGGACAGTATGTGAAATTCTAAGATAAGTAGGTGTTTCTAATAAAGTGGCCAGTGATTGAAAGTATAAGGTGTTTCAAATAAATTGACCAGTATGTGTATGTATACGTTTTAGGTGTTTCTAATAAAGTGGCCAGTGTAAGTATAAGGTAGGTGTTTCAAATAAAGTGACCAGTATGAGTATGTATACGTTTTAGGTGTTTCTAATAAAGTGGCCAGTTGAGCAGTACAAGTTTTAGGAGCTTCTAAAAAATTTTTCCAGATAATGGAAGTATAAAGTAGTAGGCGTTTCTAATAAAGTGGCCAATAAGTGGACACAAAGCCGGTTGAGTAGAAATTCATGTCTTTCTAATAAAGTGTTTGCTGTTTGGTAGCTAACAGTCCAAAGTTCAACAGTTATTTTATAAAATAAGGATAGAAGGATAGAAGCCCTATAATTCTATCTACATTAATATGTCTACGTAAATTATGATTGCAGATGTGCTGTGGTTTGTACAACATGAAAATGAATAAATTCAGTGAGAACTGCTCACTTTTCTTCCAGCCAGCACACGGGTCTAGCTGTGGATTCTATTAAAATGCAGGTCCAGGAGTTGTGACAGGCTCATGACTAGATGTTCTGGCCACTGTGTGCTGGCATATGAGTCAGTGTGTGGATTAATATATGAGGGCAGCCACAAGTAAAAAGCATAAGAAAAGAATCTAGTGAAATAGACACAGATTAGGAGTCTAATCCAATAACATCACCACTGAGCTTTCGTCACGTCGATGCAACTCTGGCATTCGGCCATTATTTAAAAACGAACTAATCCCTTATTCCGAGCCACAATATAATCTGGGAACACAGCAAAGAGCGCACCGGATCAATACTGATTTAATTTCTTACAAGAGTCATTAGCTTGAGGGATGGAGGGTTTTGTAATTGTTTTAACAGAACTTCAGGTGGCAGAACAGACCTTCTGAATGCGGATGTGTCCCTACAATACATTCGGACTACAAATCCAGAGCTGTGTTGTCTAATTTTGAATTTTTTTATCATTTTGCTGCATAAAAAACAACAGCGGGGGTCACAAATGTACATACACTCATCGTGATCATGAATATTATGAGGGTATTGGACTTTGACTTCTCTTTTTCTGTGGCAAAATTGGTTACAACATAAATTTTAAACAGAAAAGAAAGAATTTGCGGCACATATTTGACTTTTTGGGGATTTTCTGAAATCAACACAGGGTCAAAAAAAAAAAAACATTTGGGAAAAAAAATGGGCCACATCATTTAATGTGTTTCAATGTGTTTTCTTTCTTTTTATAATTGTTTTAAGCCGTTAAAGGTATACAGGAACACATTATAGAATAATTATTTTTAAATAAATCAGAATATGTTTTATATTTTAGATTCTTCTAAGTAGTACATTCATCTTTGAGGACAGATCTGCACCTGGAATAGTTTTCTTAGCATCTTGAAGGAGTTCCTAAAGGTGATGAACAATAGTTGCTGCTTTTTCTTCAAGCTCCAGCTCATCTCAAATCCCCATCTCAGTTTATCAGGTTTAGATCAGGGGATTGTGGAGAACACTTTTTTACTGATTACTACGTAACTCCATATGTCTCCCTTATTTTTTCATGTCTTTAATAATAATCTACAATGTATGAAATACTTTAAATATAGAAATAAAGAAAAATATTAAATGAGAATTCATGTCCAAACTTTTGACTGGTAATTTATACATGCACTAGTATTTGTTCCCGGTTACTAAAATAATGATGCAATATAGGCTTATTTAACTAATAATTGGTAGTACACTAATATTCATATAAGTAATTTTGGCATTTTTTTACTTGTGTAATTCTAATGTTATTGTATGGTTATAGCTGTTGTTTTTGTCTTGTAAGTGATTGCATCACTGCTAGGTTATGTATCTATGTGAGGAAGATACATAGGAATTTCAAGAGTGCTGGTCAGAGTGCCATTATCGTGCAATACTGGCAGTCCTAGAAAGACTCTTAGCCAATCACATTGTGGGGTTTAAACTAACAATGGTATATTCCTCTTTATGTACCTTATCAATGTACAGCTCTGGAAAAAAATAAGAGACCACTTCAGTTTCTGAATCAGTCGCTCTGATTTTGCTATTTATAGGTTTATGTTTGAGTAAAATGAACATTGTTGTTTTATTCTATAAACTACAGACAACATTTCTCCCAAATTCTAAACAAAAATATTGTAATTTAGAGCATTTATTTGCAGAAAATTAGAAAAGATGCAGAGCTTTCAGACCTCAAATCATGCAAAGAAGACAAGTTCATATTCATTAGCTTTCATTAGGAGTTCAGAAATCAATATGTGATGGAATAACCCTTGTTTTTAATTTTGTTTTCAATTTTCATGCATCATCTTGGCATGTTCTCCTCCACCAGTTTTACACACTGCTTTTGGATTGCTTTATGCCACTCCTGGTGCAAAAATTCAAGCAGTTCAGCTTGATTTGATGGCTTGTGATCATCCATCTTTCTCTTGATTATATTCCAGAGGTTTTCAATTTGGTAAAATCAAAGAAACTCTGTATGTAAGAATACCCTATAACTTTATTATGCATAATAATAAATATATTCATCTCCACCACCCAATTACTATTTTTCAGGTTCTGTAAGACAAAGAATTTTACACCAAACCGCTCTGACTGACTGACTGACTAAGAGAATGCACATTTTATGAAGACAATGCACCAGGGATAGCGTTAACTAGCCCTCACTGGGTTTCATTATAGGCTGTGTTAGCATTTAGGGAAGGATTCATTTAAATCAATCCAGTAAAGTAATGAATCTACTCTCAGGGCTCCCTCCACTACACGGTACACTCAGTTAAGCCCAGTTCAGTATGCACATATCGCTCATCACCCTGCAGGCTGGGAGAGCAATGAGCTGTGACTCCATCTCGGCCACGGTCCTGATCGGCAGTGTGTTCAGCATTGTGTCCTGTTCTAAAGCTAAATTGCTACTTTCACAACAGCTGGCCCACACTGTGGTGTGTGCAGTAGTGAACAGGGTACATGGTGCACACTCTATCAGCTGTATCTGTAATATACTGTACTGTTTCTATAAGAAATCTGGATTTGTTCCCATGCATGTACTTAATGAAAGTACAGAAAACTAGTCGATTCAAAGCACACTTATAATAAAAGCCATTGTGCAGGTGATTAATCACTCTCTGCTATAAGTGTTTTTTTAAGTGCATGCATTTTCTGCTCTATTACAAACTAAAGGGAAATTATTGTTCATGGTAATCGATCATATACCACTGATGCAGCTAATAGAGAACAGAGAAAAAAGACTAAAAATAACTGTGCACAGGTTAAACGGGTGAAAAGAGCAGTGTGTTTAGTATTTATCTTAATTCTGTGGCAGTAAGTAGTGTGTTCAGTAGTTGTGTTTAAGAGTGTGTTCACTCTAGAGTTGCGTTTTCAGTAGGACAGACCCAGAAAGTCCCTTAGGTCATAAGAGTGTTCAACTCCTCTCAGTTCAGCAAACTAAAAACTCTGTAATACTTTTATATTCTGGTCACTTCAATACCCCATTACCTGCAGACACACCCTCTTAGATGCCCGTTTTTTATATCGTCACTGTCCGATGAAAAACAAGTATGTCCAAAACAGCAATTTTTCAGCAACTTTCAATGGAAGTCAATGTAAAAAAAAATGTATTTCAGGTCATTTTGAAGTCTATCTAAAGCCATCATGGCCTTAAACTCACAATTATCACTGCTGAAAACAACTTTCAGGTCATGTGCAATTTTTGTTAATTTGTTAATCTGCATAATTTGCCACATTACTGTTACACCTTATACAGAAATCGGTGTAATTATTTAAAACCAGTGCAACTGTGTATTCTGTAGATAGTCCATCCATCCATCCATCCATCTAGTATAGTTTAAGGTGTGTCGTGATAGGTAGATTTTTTCAGTTTGGAGTTTTTATGTTTGTGTGTTCTCTAGTTTAGTTTAAACTGTGTTTAAGGTTTATGTAAATTGGGTAGTGTGTTCAGAATTAAAGCCTAATAGTGTGGAAGTATGTTCAATTGTGTGGTAGATAATCTAGTCTATTAATGTGTTTAACAGATTGTAATTTGATAATATGATCAGTGGTTTAGTTGTATAGTGTTTGTAATCTGAGTAGTGTGTTCAGTAGTTGTATTTCCAGTATGAGAAGAGTAATTAGTTTGAATTTTAGTTTCAAAGTGTGTTGGGATGTTGCCAACTGTGTCCAGTTCTTTGTTTGGTATGTAGTTTGTAATTTGAGCAGAGTGTTCAGTGGTTTTATTAGCAGTGTGCTGAGTACAGTGTTCAGTAATTAAGTTTAATGTTGTCTTGTGAATTGAGTAATGTATTATTTATAGTATTTTAGCTTTAAAGTGTGTGTAAGGATGTTGATGATTGTGTTCAGTGGTTTGTTTAATATGTCGTTTTTGTTTGAGTATATTAAGTGATATGTGTTATAATAGACAAACTACCCAAAATAATGTTGTGTTAGGGAGTTCATGTGCTCAGTATTTTGGTTTGCACTATGTTAAGTAGTGCTTTCTGTAATGTAGTTTAAAACTGGATTAGTTGAGTAGTGTATTAATAGTATGTTGGGCAGTACGCTTGGTAGTTTTTTTTTTTCATCCCATTTTCTTCCCAATTTACAAGACCAGTTACCTAATCCACTCGCCAATTACCACAATTCTGATACATCAACTCAAAGAGAGAGCAAGACCAATTGTGCTCTTTCGGGGCTCCGGTAGCTGATGGCAAGCTACATGAACAGGATTCGAACCTGCAAACTCCTGATCAAAGTGGCAGCGCTTAGAGACTCTGTAAGCTTGGTAGTTTTATTTGCAGTCCAATAAGTAGTATATTCAGTAATTTATTGTAATAGTGTGTTCAGTAATATGTTCAGTAGTTTCATTTAAAGCTTTTTATGCTTATTGAGTTTATTTATTAGTTTGATTTGCAGAAAGTTGAGCAGTATGTGCAGTAAGTTGGTGTGAGTTATGTTAAGTAGTGTAATCTGTAGTTTCATTTAATAGTGTCTTAGTATGTTAAGTAGTGTATTCAGCTGTTTGGTACGCAGAGTTTTGAGTAGTAAATTCAGTAGTTTGGATTAAAAGTGTTGAATAGTGTTGTGCAGTAGTTGGTTTTGTAATATATTGAGTAGTGTTTGAGTACCCACCGAGTTGAGGTCTGACAGCAGGTTAACGTGGAGTTCGTCGTGCTGGAGGTGAGGGGAGGGACGAGGCGGGGGCAGGGGCGTGCCCTCCACAGGCCGAGGGTTAGAGCTCCCCATGTTATCAATGGCATTACCTGTGATAAAGAGAGAAGCAGGTTCTGTGATAGTGAAATAGCTGAGGTATGTTTTAATACCAGCTTTACTCAACACGCTGAAATTTCTTTGATCCATGCATGTGGCTCACATTTAAATGCACAGGAACGTGGGGATTAAAATGCAAAAATATTAAAGCACCTGACTGTGTTTATCATATCCCGCCTAAGCTCTTATTTCCCTGTTTAAATTATGCATAAGTGCAATAACACAGGGTGCCGATAATAATCTGCAAGCATGTAAACATTTTGTTCAACATAAACGAATGCTTGGTACATTTGCATGATTCGGCTTATTGCTAGATTTCCTTCCGTCAGCATCAGTACATTTCTCCATCGCCACAGTTTCTCACAGATTCTGCCTGCGCACTCTCTCTAGGACTGCCGATGTTTAGCAGAGTAGATAAGTACATCCAGCACATCTAATGCAATACAGCTCTGTCTATTACCTGAAGAAAATTACAAAAAATTAGTAATTAATAAATAAATCTATTTAATTTTCTCAAAATGTGACCTTCTCTAAAGGTTCCAATTACTTCCATGGTCACATGTGTTCTACAAACATTAGTGAAAGAAAGGATCTCTCAGGCTCTCAGGAACTCAGTGAACTCCAGCACTATGCTACAGTGATGGGATGCAGCTCCTGTGCAACAAGTCCAGTCGTGAAATTTCACTACTCACTACTAAATATTCCACAGCCAACTGTCAGTGATATTATAACACAGTGGAAGAGACGGGGAAACGACAGCGACTGCTCTGTCAGTGTAAAATAACAGAGCAAAATCAGCAGATGCTGAGGAGGGTAGTGCACCTCACTGATTGGTGAAAACGTGTCTCTCCACTCTTCCTCCAGTCTCTGTTCTCTTGATTTACAAATGAAATATAAAATTTACTGATGATCAGTGATGGTTTGAAGATACATGTCATCTGCTGGTGTTGATTCACTGTGTTAAATATATCAAGTCTAAAGTCAGTGCAGTGTTTTCCCACAAACTCTTACAGCACTTCATACTTCCCTCTGCTGACAACATTTATGGAGGTGCAGATTTCATTTTCCAGCAGGACTTGGCACACTGCCCACACTGCCACAAAGTACCAATTTGTGTTATATAATATTCTAATTTTCTGAGACACTGATTTTTGGGTTTTTATTAGCTGTAATACCTAATCATCAACAATGCAAGAAATAAACACTTAAAATAGATCACTCTGTGTGTAATACATCTACAGCTCTGGAAAAAAAAACAGATCAATTCAAGAGTATGAGTTTCTTTGATTTTACTAAACAGAAAACCTCTGGAATATAATCAAGAGGAAGATGGATGATCACAAGCCATCAAACCAAACTGAACTGCTTGAATGTTTGCACCAGGAGTAAAGGCATATAGTTTTCCAAAAGCAGTGTGTAAGACTGGTGGAGGAGGACATGCCAAGATGAATTAAAACTGTGATTAAAATCATCCAGGGTTATTCCACCAAATATTGCTTTCTGAACGCTTAAAACGTCATGAATATGAACTTTTTTTTTTTTTTTGCATTATTTAAGGTCTGAAAGCTCTGCACCTTTTTTGTTATTTCAGCCATTTCTCATTTTCTGCAAATAAATGCTCTAAATAACAATATTTTTATTTGGAATTTGGGAGAAATGTTGTCTGTAGTTTATAAAATAAAACAACAATGTTCAGTTTACTTAAACATAAACCTATAAATAGCAAAATCAGAGAAACTGATTCAGAAACTGAAGTGGTCTCTT
Organism: Astyanax mexicanus; assembly: GCF_023375975.1. NCBI lineage: Eukaryota > Metazoa > Chordata > Actinopteri > Characiformes > Acestrorhamphidae > Astyanax > Astyanax mexicanus. The sequence goes on along the minus strand of NC_064409.1, from coordinate 71,056,857 downwards.
TTTTCACATTTTGAACTGAATTACTTAAATGAAGTAACTTTTTTTAATGATATTCAAATTTTTTGAGATGCACTAGTATATATTTATCGTCACTCTTTTAGACACTCCCTTTCAATACAATGTCACATTGTAAAGAAAAGCAGTAGTTTTTGTAACTTTTTGAAACAATGTTAATCTGTATATAGTATGCAATATATCAGTTTTAGGTCACAGACTTAACTTATAATTATTTGGGGAATTTTACTAATATGTACATTGAAAGTCACACATTTTATCACATAATCTCAATTTTTTTATTTCACTGTAAAAAAAATAAAACAGCTTTGCTGGAGAAATAAACAAGAAAATCTTTACTTACAATAAAAGTCAACGTTTTAAGATAAATTTTCAAGCATTTCTATTGATCTATTTATTATAAGGTTTTAACACAATATGAATAACAAATGCTAGATTTATAAATAATTATATCAAAAAAAAATGAAAGAAATGTACAAATAGGCATGACAGTGACGATTTATAAATGAAAGGCATCTTGGCTGAAAGTGTGAATTCAGAAAATTTCAGTTCAGGATTTTAACACTTAATTCCAAACGTGAAAATAAATTGCAGCCGTGCTTCAGCTTTCTCAACCTACACTAAAGTGCATTAAAGCAACACTCCAGCATTTTTCAGTCTGATCTCTATCTGCCATATCTGCCTCGTAGCGTCGATTACCCTAATGGACCTTATGCCACCGATGTGGCAGATAGTGATTAAAGTGAAAAGGGCTGGAGCTGTAATTCAAACAGCAGCATCAGTTAATAAATGACTGACAGATTCATATATCTCTGCATATCCCCAAATAGAGGCAGCGAGTGGGTGAACTCACGCAGGCAGGCGTTGCTGTTGAACATGTGGAGAATACGCAGACAGTCCTGCCACTGGTTACCACTGCCTTCACAGTTACACCACTGAGACACCTCCGTACTGCTGTTACTCACATAGTTTGGCGTCATGATCGTACCTGCAGAAAGAGAGAGGGAGGGAGAGGGAGAAAGAGGAGAATAATAATAAATAAATAAATGCAGATAAATAAATAAGACTTGAGTGAAATTCCAAACTAAAAATGTAAAAAAATGAACATTAAAAAAAGGCCTGATGAAGAAATTTCATGCTAATCATGCTCGCCACCATCTGGGAGCATCTCCAGCTAGCCTGATGCACTCCGCCCTCAGCTCTAATTATGTTAACACGTGCAATCGCATCATCTCTGGTTTACATGACACATCTCTGGCACCGTTTTGTCTGGCTAATTTCATTTAAGTGCCTGCTTGCCCTGCTGGTTCAGGTTCATGTCACACTTGGGACCTAACCTACACCCTTTTGGGGGCATTTTCCTAATTGCTGCACCTGACGTTTCCAGCGCAGCCCCAAATGGAGCCATAATCAGATATGACACAACATGTCCATTTCAATTCAACAAAACTCAATAAAGACAAATAATTGCTGTCACACTGCTGTGTATCTCCATTTTTTTGTATATTTTCCACTTTCTGACATGAATCTGAATCGAATACTTGCCATTAAATATTTTTATAATGAATGAACCAAAATAAAATTAATTTTGCACAGACGTCCATTATTTTTTTCAACATGATTTTTTTTCCATCTTCTGTAAATTTGGTATTTTGAACAACAATAATAATTTGCTTGCATGAAGCAAAAATGTGAAAAAACTAAAATGCTCATATTATCACACTATATGCATTATTATGTGTGAGACACGATAAAAACAAATGCACAGACAAATAAAAGTGTCATCAGGTCAGCAGAGAAAACAATTGTCTGCACCCTCCCCACTCTAAATCAAATTTACACCCCCTGATGCTACCAAAAAGCCATGGACATTGCACAGGATTCATCACATCCTGGACATTGTCTATTCCAACTATTACCATCAGGCAGGAGATACAGGGCTATGAAAACCAGGACAAACCGCCTTAAAAACAGTTTTATCCCCAAGCCATCATGGCCTGAAACTCATAATAATCAATACTGAAATCAACTTTCAGGTCATGTGCAATTTTTGTATATTGTTCATTGGTTAAATGTTTATCTATTTGCATAATTTGGTATATCTGTTACATCTTTTTGTTTATTTAATTATTTAGTTATTTAAAACCAGTGCAACTGTGAATTCTGTAGATAGTCCATTTTTTTAAATTATGTATATGTAGATATACCTTTATTTTTCCACATCTATCTATCTATCTGTCTGTCTTTCTGTCTGTCTGTCTGTCTGTCTATCTGTCTGTCTGTCTGTCTGTCTGTCTGTCTGTCTGTCTATCTATCTATCTATCTATCTATATAAAAGAAAATGCTCAAGAGAGAAGTGCAAATGATGTGTGCATGTCAGAATGACTAAAATAAACTATAAACTAAAATGTAGTAAAAAACACTGTCATGTTCATATCATGGTTAGCATTGTATTGAATGATTTACAGCTCTTAGAATTTGATAACTGCTAAAAAATAACTTAAGAACCAGATACATAAAACCAAATGTAACTAATTCAGTCTAAACGAAATTTTTTATAAAAAAATAATAATAAAACATGGGGGCTTCAAGTGGTCCAGCGGTCTAAAGCACTGCCACTATGATCGGGAGATTGCTGGTTTGAATCCCGGTCATGCAGATTGCCATCAGCTGCCGGAGCCCTGAGAGAGCACAATTGGCCTTGCTCTCTCTCTGGGTGGGTAGATGGTGCTCTTTCTTCCCACATCACTCCAACAGGTTATGTCACTCAACAGAAGGTGTCTGTGAGCTGGTGTATCAGAACGGAGTCACTGCGCTTTCCTCCAAGTGCGCTGTGATGCTACTCAGCAATGCAGCATCAGCAGCGGTTCAAAAAGAGGCGGAGTCTGACTTCACATGTATCGGAGGAGGCATGTGCTAGTCTTCACCCTCCTGGTGTGTTGGGTTGTTACTAGTGATAGATGGGAGTCCTAATGAGTGGCCTTGTAAATTGAGGAGAACATGGGATAAAAATTTGAAATAAAACATAATAATTTAAAACATAAATTTAAAAACTATATATATATATATTATTCTGAGGCAAAAAAACTGTCTCTATTGTCCAGGGAAGACATTGCTGTGAGGATTTGATTGCATTCAGCGACAAGAGTGTTTGTGAGGTCAGGATGTCCATTCATCATTTTAACTCATCCTGAAAGTATTGAATGGAGCTCCATCATTCCAGAGAACACAGTTCCACTACTAAAACATCTATACATCTAAAAGTGCATTATTAGGCACCTTAAACACAATATTATAATGCCAGCAGTTCCTTTCATTACATGTTTCATAATGAATTAAGCAATAAAAATATTCTAAAATGACTTGGGACAAAATATATTATTGTTTGTGACTAGAAGGAACAGTTATTTCCTGCTCACAGAGAGAGATACGAGGGTTTTGTCCTGACAGCTTGGACAGGTTCTTTTATTTCACAGGTACAGAGCAGGTAGAACCCGTCTGTGCTGTACGCTTTGAAGTGTGTTAAAATAAAACTGCTGTATCTGAAGCGCAGCAGAGCCTGTGATCAGTGTGTGTAAATTGCCATGAACCCCAGGCAGCAGTCATCAGGTGGTCCATCCTGCAGGTTTTTCCCCACCTCACATCACTCCTAGCATGTGTGTGTGTGTGTGTGTGTACTCTCACCGATCAGTCCGGCGTAGGCCTTCAGGCACACAGCGCCGCTCTCGCGCAGACAGCCTGAGGGTGAGTGAGGGGAGGGCTGGCAGTTCTGCTGGAAATCAGCCAGTCTCGACCTGCGCGAGAGAAAAAAGAGAGAGAGAGAGAGATGAGTTATACGACGAAAATATATATGCATGCGAGATGTGAACATGCCATCTAATCTTATATACAGAGCTGATCTCTGCTTTTGACAGGTGTGTGTGTGTGTGTGTATGTGTGTGTGTATATGTGTGTGTGTGTGTGTGTGTGTGTGTGTGTGTGTGTGTGTGTGTGTGTGTGTGTGTGTGTGTGGTGTGTCCACAAGTGCCCATCTACACTGGGTGTCTTATACAGTTCATTCTTTGTATTTGTGTGTGTGTGTGTGCTTATACGTGGGTGTTTCCCAAGAAACCTTGCAGTGGGATGTGGTTCCCACTATATACCGCTCTAGAAAAAAAATAAGAGGCCACTTAAAAATTATAAGTTTCTTTGATTTCACTTAATTGAAAACCTCTGGAATATAATCTAGAGGAAAATGAATGATTATAACCATCAAACCAAACTGAACTGCTTACATTTTTGCACCAGGAGTGGCATAAAGCAGTGTGTAAGACTGGTGGAGGAGGACATGCCAAGATGCATTAAAACTGTGATTAACAAACAGGGTTATTCCACCAAATATGGATTTCTGAACTCTTTAAACTTTAGGAAAATGAACTTGTTTTCTTTGCATTATTTAAGGTCTGAAAGTTCTGCATCTTTTTTGTTATTTCAGCCATTTCTCCTTTTGTTCATTTTACTCAAACATATACCTATAAATAGCAAAATCAGAGAAACTGATTCAGAAACTGAAGTGGTCGCTTTTTTCCAGAGCTGTACACTGCCTGGACAAAAAATCCAACCAAAAAAGAAAGAAAAGGTTGCACACTCTAATATTACATTTGACCATCTTTATCTTTGATTGAGGCATGCATTCACTGCATCGTTTCAATCATTTTCTTCAATTTCTCGACATTTATTTTAATCCAGTGTTGCATAATTTTTTCACCAAGATCTTGCAGCAGCATTGATGATGGTAGAGTCTGACCAACCGCTGCACAAAGTCTTCTCCATCCAGCACATCCCAAAGATTCTCAATGAGGTTAAGGTCTGGACTCTGTGGTGAACTCTCTCTCAATCCATGTGTGATCCAATGATGATCTCATGCTCCCTGAATCACTCTTTCACAATTCCAGCTCCATGATTCCTGACATTGTCATCTTGGAATATGCTCGTGTTCATCAGGGAAGAAAAAATACATTGATGGAATAACCTGGTCTATATTCAGTATATTCAGGTAGTCAGCTGACCTCATTCTTTCAGCACATACTGTTGCTGAACCTAAACCTGCAGACCAACTGCAGCATCAACCCCACATCCTTTACCTACTTACATCCAGGTGGAGACTTTTTTTTCTTGGCCAGGCAGTGTATAAGGTTATACAAAAATCCCCCTTAATAAATAAAGACAGCAATGCAATATTTATTTGTTACATTAATACTCCAGACGGGTCCGATACATATGCTTTATGCATTTTGAATGAGGTAATTTTGATTTTTTAGCTTTGAAAGGTTGTACATATTTTATAGCAATTTTTGTTAGGTTGGACAGACTGTTCACAGCAGTGGCAAAAATCCAAATTAGCCTATACATCAGCCTATTAATAAACCATAAACAATCATTAGCAGCAATAAGCAGATACTTAGACATCTTAAGCTGCACTGCCATTTCTCATCAGAATAAATGGGAATTTTCACACACCTCCTTGAAGCTTTTCCAACCAAGCAATACTTCTTACAAAGCGAAATGTCTGCAGCTGTGTCCAAACAATTCTCAAATACAACATTTCAGTTAAAAAAAAAAGTAAAATATAAATAAACTGTTTCCATAAACTTCCATAGATAAGCAAAATGAAGTGATTTTAGCAGAAGCAACTTCACAAACATTTGCAGCCTTTGTAGGGCTGTAGAGTGGTTTACAGTTACAGAAGCATCAGGGTAAGCAGTGGCCCAGCTAATGAGAGCTGAAAACTTGATGTGCCACCCTGATGATGTCTGTCAAACATCTGGGAGTGCAAACACACCAGACAGTTCTGAGAGGCATTTCCCAGATGAGCTTTAGAATCAATGTTTCAGAATGTCTAGTGCTTTAGAAATTGTTTCATGAATTGAACCATTCATGAATTGAGACACCCATGCCAACTGATAAAAGAATATACGTAGCTTTATACAAGTTGGTCACTTATATAGAATACAGGGTAGTGAGAAAACCTTTGATATTAGCATTCTAATAGGTCATCATGGTGTATCCTGTATCTTAAGCTTTTCAAATAAAGCTAATGAATCAGAATGTCGAATGTTAAAGTTCCGCAGTCCATACCATTTTGTTTCTAAACTGAAAGCAGAAGCATTTCTGAGCAAAGAAGGGGTAAAATATTGTGTTTAATGGTAACAGTGTGCTAAGAAAGTCCCTGCTAAGTCTAATATATTCATTCTAAAACCTGGGGTGTCTGATGGCTTCTAAAACCTGGGGTTTCGGGTGGCCACGTCACGCGTCTTTATGTACTTAAATCACACGTACAGCCTCTAAAAGAGGATTCGGCTCAGTTTTATTGAACACGAGCAGTTGGTGAAGCAATGGAGACTTCAGAAGGAGAAACTCAGAGCTCAGTAGCTCATTCACCCATAGTAGAAACAAAGAAACAACTGAGTAAAATTTCTGACTAAGTGCTCTCTCTCTCTCTCTCTCTCTCTGACTAAAACACAACCTGGAATCGGATTCATCCGCTCTGAAAAAAGACTGCATCACACCCGCCCAGATTATTAAAATGATTCTTTCGCATGCTCGGTGCAATTACCCATTCTCACCAGAGAGGGTACTAAATCCCAAAACTTACAGACATCAGCTTTAATGTAGGAATGGATTTTTGCAATATTCTTTTCAGAATTTTGACCTTTTTTCAATCAGGTTTCATTCAGCAAAAAAAAATGGTGAATGGAAAACCTGCTGATGAGCTGAAATATATGACGTCCAGTTAAGTTATTAGTTAGGGAGGTCACCAAGGGCCAACCTCACATCGAGCCAAATTGTGATAGTCCTGCCAGCACTTGTGCCTCCACCTTCCTCTGTCTGTTTGGCAATGTCTATCCAGGTTCCTGGCCAAAAACAACCCATTTATAGCAAAGGCAAATGTACTGTGGGCCAAAACCGGCCCAGCTTAGCAGAGAGATTTAAGGTCTGTTATGGCATTTAAAACCTGGGCAGTATGCAGGCCAACATGCAGCCTGACTGTGCAATGTTTGTACAGCATTTCTATTTTGGCCCGAACCTGGCCCAACTGTGTATGTTGTGGCTGTGGTCCAGCAACAGCATTTGGACAATTGTGACATTGTGGCAAAAGTATCTAGCATGGGGTATAGTACAAAATTATCAAAAGTCTAAACTCTGGCCAAAGCATTAGTAAGTCTTATGTAATTTTTTTTTATTATTATTATTTTAATGCCATTAACTGGCCCTATACGGACCCAGAACACTACTAGATTACTTTTACCGGTACTGTTTAGGCGTAATGTTCTTTGCACATGCAGCTCTTAAATGGAATTCCTCCAGGATTTCACACAGCAGATGTCTCTGAGCCAAATATGGCCCAATTAGGCACTAAAGGGTCATGTAACTGCCAGACAAGGTTTTATAAGGCCCTGCAGCTAGCAATAATAAGCCCTCCTGGTAATTACCTGGAAGTTGTGCTAGGTGTAGGGCAGGTAAATAGCTCGGTCAGTTTAATAGGGATATGTGAATATTTTAATCCTGGCTCATATTCACATGTATAATCCCCTTCTCAATTAATTATAAGTAAACATCCAGGTAAAAAAATGAGAAATCGAGCCATTCTAGTGTATAACCATATATCAACAAATTTCTCCCTTTTAGAAAAAAATCTTTTTATTTTTTTTTACTATTGTAAGAGATTTTATTGTAGTTTCTTACACCACTCCGTCCTTCACTTAACTCACACAATTCCTAAGTAATACATACTGTACATCCTGAGAGCATTACTACAGGACAGTTTGTGAATCTGTGTTCTTTCATCTCACCTTATTTACAAAATGTAGGAGTGCTTAAGCGTTAGAGTTACTTTTATAAAGTATATTATTTACTTCTACAACTCTGTTCCAACACTTAAACATTTAAAACCAATTCTTATGAATTCTAAATAAATGTTTATGTTCCATAAAACTGGTTCTGACCTGATTTCTAGAACGAAATGTTAATAATAGTTAACAAATTAGAAATTGCTGTTGTGTTATTTATGTTAAATCATGATTTCAATCTTAAAATATTTAGTCATGTTTTAACAACAAGAAACAAACACGATTGAGCTTCTGACTAAATTTATCTGATTTCATTTTGAATTTGGTATCAATAAAGCTCTGGGGGAAAAAAATAAGAGCCCACTTAAAAAATATGAGTTTCTTTGATTTTACCAAATTGAAAACCTCTGGAATATAACAGGAATAGGAAGATGGATGATCACAAGCCATCAAACCAAACTGAACTGCTTGAATTTTTTGCACCAGGAGTAACATAAAATTATCCAAAACCAGTATGTAAGACTGGTGGAGGAGAACATGCCAAGATGCATTAAACTGTGATTAAAAATCGGCATTATTCCACCAAATATTGATTTTTTTTAACTCTTAAAATTGTTATTTCAGCCATTTCTCATTTTCTGCAAATAAATGCTCTAAATTAAAATATTTTTATTTGGAATTTGGGAGAAATGTTGTCCGTAGTTTATAGAATAAAACAACAATGTTCATTTTACTCAAACATATACCTATAAATAGCAAAATCAGAGCAACTGATTCAGAAACTGAAGTGGTCTCTTAATATTTTTCCAGAGCTGTATTCTAAATTGGGTTTAAGCTCTTAGGAGGAATATAAGAAATATTAAGTCTAAATAAAGCAATTTTTTGTAAAGTTTTGTAAAAAAGAAAGAATATAATTTTTTTTAATAATTATCTTAGATTCTAAACCCGTTTGCATACTGTATTTTTACATATTACATTCTATGAAGTATTTACATATTACATTCTAAGTGTGTGAAATGTGATATTAGTGCATTGTTGCACACCTGCAGAGGTCGTCCCTCAGGCAGTAGATCTCCAGGTGGAGGCAGTTGGGCTGAGTTTCTCTCTCCTCGTAGGAGCAGGAGGGGACGATGGTCTTCCTCCTCCTCTCTCCACACAGCGGGTCGGTGCAGGAGCAGAAGAGCAGGCTGAAGCTGTACTCCTCCGGCACGCGCTCCAGGAACCGCCGCAGCGCCCTGTGGCACTTCTGCCGGTTACAGCGCTCCGAGCCCACCGCGCGCTTAGTGCAGGCCAGCACGTACTCGGAGCGCAGCGCCCCGCACTTCTCAAACAGACCGCAGTCCTGCGCCGCCTTCAGACACCGGTTCTGTCCATCCAGAGAAAATGAGGAGACTGTGGGAGGAAGGGGGGCATAAAGGTGTGAGGAGAGGTGTGAAAACAAGAGCGAGGGAGTCAGGAAGGTGACAGACACTGCGTCAGACACCTTCTCCAAACCGATGACACAAACACACACAGAACATAAAGCGTGAAGTATGAGATATATATCACCAGTCTTTCATTTTGGGGACTTATATAAGAGGAATGGAACACAGGCACTGACTGCACTGCTGTGGGTGGAAATGCTGGTTTACTGTTACACTAAGAGTTCAGGGCTGCCCATCATGAAGGTCAGGAGTTTGTTAACAATTCCTCCAATCAAAACAGAGGTAATTAACAAATTATTATATAACTATACACTAATCAAGCAATATTATTATGACCAAGTACTTGCTTCTACACCAATTATATATTTATATATCATATATTATATATAAAGGAGAGTTTGTAGTTCTATAATTACAAACTGTAGTCCTGTATCTGTTTCTGTGCATATTTTATTAGTGTGATTGCAGTAGGCACGCACGTGTACGTCACAATTTTTTAGATATTAACACCAAATTTGAAAAGCCTATAGAACTTATCGAGTTCTTTCTGAAAATATGCTGTACGAAATGATACAATGTACGGTTTTTGTACAGTTGACTTACGAATTTGCCTCATATGAATAAATGGGGGCCCAACAAAGGTGCTCACAGAACTCTCTGTGTGCACAGAGCTCCAGTAGTGCGTGTGCATGGAGAAGCTATTGGATAAAGCAGCATCCTAGCAACCACTTAGCAACATCTTAGCATCCACGACAGATACCATAGCAACCGCCTAGCAACCACTTAGCAACACCTTAGCAGCCGCTTAGCAACCTCCTTAGAACCACTCAGCAACACATTAGCGACCACTTAGCAACACCTTAGCAACCACCAGAGATCCCTTAGCAACCACCTAGCAACCACCACAGACACTATAGCAACACCTTAGCAACCACTTAGCAACAGCTTAGTAACACCCTAGCAACCACCACAGACACTATAGCAACACCTTAGCAACCACTTAGCAACACCTTAGCATCCACGACAGATACCATAGCTACCCCCTAGCAACCACTTAGCAATACCTTAGCAACCACTTAGCAACCTCCTAAAAACCACTTAGCAACACCATAGCAACCACCACAGATACCTTAGCAACACCTTAGCAACCACTTAGCAACACCTTAGCAACCTCCTAAGAACCACTAAGCAACACCTTAGCAACCACCAAGCGACCACTTAGTAACACCCTAGCAACCACCACAGACACTTTAGCAACACCTTAGCAACAGCTTAGCAACCACTTAGCAACACCATAGCAACCAGCCACAAATCAGCACTGGAATCAAACTCGCAGTTTCTGCAGGAACTGCAATCTAGTTATTATTATCTTCCTTTTACCCTGTCCTTAAATACTCAGGACCCCACAGGAGAGAAAACCACCACAGAGCAGCTGTAAATTAAGTGATGGGTCATTTTCTGCCCTGCTGTGACTGCACTGACGTGGTGGTCCTGATATCCAAGATATCCACCTGCCACCCCACTATACACTGACATGCCAAAAATGTCATTAGACAGAAACTAGTTTGGTTATGATCATTATTACCCTGAACTGCACTGTCCACTATGAGGGGTAATACCTTCTATGATGTATATGACTGATAAAGTTATGATAGTGTGAATCAAGGGATGTTAAATGCCCACAAAACTTTAAAAAGTGAATACCCCAGCCCTTTCTCCAACTCAATAATTCACATAATTCAAAATTCCCGTGTCATATTCCCCTTGGCCAGTGTTCAAACTCACTCAGGGTATTCCCTAGCTTTTCACTGAGGTAACTCACTGAGGTTCTTATTTATTTTAAATACTGCTATCCCATTACTTTTGGCATGTCAGTGTATTACAAACATAGCTATATCATTTATTGTTTTATCTCTACAAGTGATACAAATGACAAAGAAAGTGTACATTTCTTGTGAGCACTGTGTCTAAACTAAATGGTATCCATAAATAAACCTCCTCTAAATCTCCTCTATTCCTTCTGATTTCAGCAGCATTGATTTTATGACATATTAATGATAAAATTGAAGGCATTCGACTAAAAATGCAAAGCACAACTGGATTTATAGATGAATGCTTCATGAGTTCTGGGACACACCTAGAGTACTTCAACCCAATCAATGGAAATGACTTGCTCAGATTAATTAGCTCATCAAATTCATCTAAAAATGTACCCATACTGAATCCTGTACAAACACAGTTATTCAAATAGACTCTGTCTAATGTTTTTGTAGCCTGGCTTGTTATAGTTAACTCATCCCTTAGCACTGGAAACATACAGAGTACACTATACAGCTCTGGAAAAAAAATAAGAGAACACTTCAGTTTCTGAATCAGTTTCTCTGATTTTGCTATTTATAGGTTTATGTTTCAGAAAAAATGAACATTGCTGTTTTATTCTATAAACTACAGACAACATATCTCCCAAATTCCAAATATAAATATTGTCATTAAGCTTTCAGACCTCAAATAATGAAAAGAAAACCAGTTGAAATTCAAGAAGTTGATAAGTGTATATTTATTCACAGTTATCATGCATCCTGGCATCTTCCCCAGTCTTACACACTGCTTTTGGATACATTTATGACACTCCTGGTGCAAAAATTCAAGCAGTTCAGTTTGGTTTGATGGCTTGTGATCATCCATCTTCCTCTTGATTATATTCCAGAGGTTTTTAATTTGGTAAAATCAAAGAAACTCATCATTTTTAAGTGATCTCTTTTTTTCCAGAGCTTTATGCCAAATTTTAAAGACCCCTTTTATTGAATGCTACTATGCAGCTATTCCACTTAAGCTGTAGCCATTGCTGACATGAATTTGCAAATGCTTTTGCACACTCTGCAAGATAATTACTCCCAACACAATATGACTGTCTTGAGTAGACATAAAACCTATTCGCCCTGTGCCTAATGCCATGTGTGGGTTATAGGGGTCTAATGCCCCTGGTGAAAAAAAATACTTAATTGTACTTAAAATATACTGAGAAATGTCTAAGTATGCTGTAAATATACTAACAGATTTATGTACGTACTTAAAATATATTAAAAGTACATTAATTTCATGCTTTCATTAAATGTTTGAAAGTAAACTTGGATCATACTTTTTAAAAAGTACAATTTTGGTAGTATTTCCCCACACCCTTGACTGAAAGAGAAGGGAAAAGAGAAGGAGGGTGAACTCAGATGATTGGGCAGGAGTTCGGGGCAGCTTCGCTGGAAAAGCGTGAAGCTGAAGCCCCCCCCCCCCCCCACACAAAGAGATACGGTAAGAGAAGGGGAGAAAATAAATGAAGGAGGAAGATGGGGAGGAGGTGGGTGGGAGGTTGTTCGACACGCAGGTAGAGAGGAAGATGATTGAGGAATTGTCAGTTTATATAGGTTGGAGAGTGGGAGGATTAAGGGCGTGGATCAAACTCCCAAATTTACTTTATAAAACTCCACTTAGTGTATTAAAAAAATAGACTACTGTGAAGTACACTTATAGTTTAATGTAAATTAATATACTTCTAAAATAACCAAATAATAATTTCCAAATATATTTTTGAACATTTTTAGCAAAGTGTGTTAAAAACAGCTGTTACTATATATTTTTATGCCCAACAAAGTATACTAGAAGTGTGCTACTTACAAAAGACAGGAACAAGAAGCATGTATATTTGTACTCTAATGTAAATAGATCACATATATTTAACATTAATTCTTAGTACATTTCTCTCAGAAATATACTCAGTGTATAATAATAATACAGTTGTGATATTCATTAATGTATTAATTTTACTGTAAGCATATTTAAAATATGTGGTTACATACATTAAGTAGTATGTTTAAATGTTACTTAAGTATATTTAAAATAGTTCCATTTTAGTACAGTTAATTAAGTACACTTAGCACAATTGAAGTGAGACTTTTTTGGACTATTTTTATACAATTAAAGTCTAATAAGTACAAAAAAAGTACTGATATATATATATATATATATATATATATATATATATATATATATATATATATATATATATATATATATATATATATATATATATACTGATTAATAATAATGTGGCTACAGGTACACTTTAGTGCAATATAGAATAATAATGCTTAGTATACTTTAATCTACTTTTTTTCACCCAGAGGCCTCCAGCATTGAAGAATGGAAGAGTGGAATGATCTGTGTTCTCATGAACAGAGAATGATGATGGAGCTCCATCCAGTAGTTTTGGGATGAGGACAAATATTCCCTTCATTGTTTTTTTTAAGACTCCTCCAAATTTATAGCATTCATGAAATCTGGGTTTAGACCCGGTCAAAGCACTCAAACAGCATTAACATGAGAAACCAAATACCTACTTCTGTCTCCTGACAGGAGCCTTTTCGCTATTGAGCTTGTGCTGCTTGATCTAAGTGCAGCCTTTGATGCCATAGATCACGGGATAGTGCTTGAAAGGCGGGAAAATCTTGTCGAAATTAGAGGATCAGCCATCACTTGGTTGAGATCCTATTTAACTGACCATTGCTCTTAATGTTCTACAGTGAAATTTGGGTTTCTGCAAGGGTCAGTGCTGGGTCATATACTATTCAGTACTGCTGCTGGTAGTATGATACTGACTGTTACAGTGATGACACCCAGCTTTATACTTTAAATAAAATTATTAAGTGTCTGGCTGACAGAGTTTATAAAATCTGAGTATGACACTGACAAAAAGAGGAGCATTTTTTATATATTGTATTAATTTTAACTGCAGTTGTAACCCTCTAAAATCCCTATCCTGATTTTTTTTTTTTCAGTTTCTTGTTCTTACACACCAACTTAAACTCAGGGAAATCTTGTATAGTAGCTTACTAGCTGGATTGGGTGTGTTGAGAGCAAGGTAAACACTAAAATGTGCAGGGCAGGGGTTTTCCAAGTCCAGAATAACTGAATATTATGTATGTACAGCTCTGGAAACAAATTAAGAGACCAATTCAGTTTCTAAATCAGTTTAACTCATTTTGCTATTTATAGGTATATGTTTGAGTAAAATGAACATTGTTGTTTTATTCTACAAACTATGTTTCTATAAAAACATTTATCCCAAATTCCAATTAAAACTATTTTCATTTAGAGCATTTATTTGCAGAAAATGAGAAATGGCTGAAATAACAAAAAGGTGCAGAGCTTTCAGAGCTGAAATAATGCAAAGAAAACAAAAAGTTCATATTCATAAAGTATAAAGAGTTTAGAAATCAATATTTGGTGGAATAACCCTGGTTTTTAATCACAGTTTTCATGCATCTTAGCATGCTTTCCTCCACCAGTCTTACACACTGCTATTGGATAGCTTTATGTCACTCCTGGTGCAACAATTCTTGATCTTGATTATATTCCAGAGGTTTTCAACTTGGTAAAATCAAAGAAACTCGTCATTTTTAAGTGCTCTCTTATTTTTTTTCCAGAGATGAATTTCTATAAGACCATTTTGTGTCAGTTCATGTAATGCAGGTAAAAAAAAAATAATAAAAATATAGAAAAAAAGGGTAATAAAAATAATAAAATTGAAGTACCTGCCACGATTGAGGCCAGTTTGGAGTTTTCCGCATTTCTCACCAGCTCCAGTTCAATGTCCTCATAAGGGGATGTCTCAATGTCATCGTACCCTGCAAAACACACACATACGCACATCGCCTTATCAGTCCAGATACACACTCAGCTTTCTATCTGAGCCAAACAAGCAGAATATTCCAGACTAATTAAGCCTGCAGAACTGCACCATTAACTTATCATTACAGCTAATTAAGAGAGCCGCTCTGTTTAATCAAATTACAGGGATTATATGATGGCTCTATGATTGTGCTTCATACATAATAAGTAATATGGCACAGTTTGCACCCAGATCCTGATGAAGAGAGAGCATGTGTGTGCATGTGACTTGTGACTTGTGACTAAAATAAACAGATTAGTGACTTAAGTGGTTAAAGATAGATAAGCAAACATGCTAAATTTACACTCATCTTAAAAAAAATAATAATTGTTGCATACAGAATGAAGTGTCATATTGCAATGGAGTGGCTAACAGGAACAGTAAATTATATCTACACTTATTGTAGAGTTGTAGAGGTTCCTAATGGTATCCTACAATAATTCTTGTCAAATCTGTGATAGCATCTGTCTCTTAAAGGCAAAATATAGAGATGTCAGCAGTATGCTGACAAGCATTGTACTGTTGAAAGAGAACACCGGAATATGCATTCAGGAAAAAGTAGAGCCATTGATCGTAATATTTCATTAATGTAATCTTGGGCTGTCAAAGCACCTTTAATGAAGACTGATCTGAAGGTGATCTGATATCTTGCAAAATTGGATTTCACACCACGTCCATCACAACAGAACTTCTGTATGTGTGACCCATGGAAACAAACCATTCATCTTGGCACTGACCATGGTTCCTCCACACACAGATTTGTGATTTCCCCACCAATGTTAAGTGCAGTCGGTGTAATGGTCTGTGTGCATGTAGTCCTGCAATGTGTAGCCGTCTGCCAATGGTGCTGCACAGAATGACTTACGAGGCGCATCTTTGCTTGCTGAATGTCTGCAACCATGGTTGTTGGGTCACTTTGCACATGTCAGACAATCCATGTTTTTTTAAATCTCCCAGATTTTTCATGTCACTGGTGCATGCCTTCTTCTATACACTGCCACCAACAGCGTGCTATAGTAAAATCCCACAACCGATATGGTATGCAATATGTCTATAAGACCATCCCGCTCCCTCTCTCAATCTCTTCCACCTGCTAAAACAGCTTTCAAACCCTTCTCCAAGGCTTCACCTTGGCTTCACTTTCTCCAGCTTGGCTTGCGACCGCTCACAGGCAGTGCTGAAGCCGGGCAGTAACTAGGTTTACATAGGATCTCCGGTGGATTTGGCAATTTACAGAGACTCTAAGGTCAGATTAGGTCAGTGGTTGAACTGCACTTAGCAGGGCATTACACATGTTGGGAAGTTACATATGACATTGCAAGAGCAAGAGCTGAAATCCTACTATTTTTCCCCCCTCCCACTCCTCCACCAGACTAAAGACGCATTATACTGGATCAACGGAGCGTTTCTTTGCACAAAAAACAACTTAGACGGCCTTCATTAATTCTAGAGACATTATAAAATAAATAACAAATTATGAAATTACACCTTTTCACTTGAATCATTCTCATGTCTCACAATGTTAAAACTCCCCCTTAAAGGTTAATGTCTGTTGGGCGATTTCCTTTTGGGAGCAACTATTTCCTTGATGATGAGTGTATAGCACTCCAAAACCAACATGCCCAACATTGCCCTACAAACAGCTACACAAACAGCAAATGCTTCACTTTTTGTTTTATTTTAATCAATCAAATGCTTTGCATGTTTTTTTTTTCTACCTTATCTGCATCTTGCATGCAGAAAAACACAATGTAAATGAATAAAGCAGCGTCTTTGGCACGGCGAATATCACACTGTAATTACACAGCCGTGAGCTTTGGCTCATAGTTGATATGTAATTTGAAACACAGGCCTTTACACTTGACACTTCTATATGAAACTGGCTGGAAAGCGCTCCCTCTCCTATGAAACTCTGTACAATCTCTCCGTTCACACGCGTCTCGCTCGTCAGAGCTAGTGAATGGACTCCGCGCGTCAGTTTAGTGACATACAAATGATGATGGGCAGCTAACGAAAGATCTGAATGCACAGATTTCCTCCAAACGCCAACACACTTTCTGTCACTCATACACAAAGGCATGCATGTATAGGGGGATGGATATTCATGTTTTATATATACATATGTACACATACTGTTTTTTGTGTGAGTGAATACAATCTGGATACATTGCTTTTCCATGATAGCGAAGAATTAAAAAAACAAAAATGATCAGATCTCTATATTTCCAATATAGGAACTATAGGAGCAGTTTGTAGCTCTATGATTACAAAAGATAACCTGTTTCTCTGCGTACTTTATTATCTTTTTGGTCAGGACCACACAGGAAAGAAGACCACCACAGAGCAGCTATTATTTAAGTGGTGGAACATTATTCTCCGTACTGCAGTGACACATGCATGATGGCATGATGGTGGTGTGCTTATGTGTTTTGTTAGTGGATCAGATACAGCAGTGCTGCTGGAGTTCTTAACCCTAGAACACTAACGCCGGGTGATTTTCACCCACACAATATATTTTGCTGTCTGAGTTGTATGGGACTTTGGGGAGCTTCAGGGCTCATTGATGTCATTACTTTTATGGTTGATTTCATCCTCCCGTCTATGATTTTTTCAAGATGAATGCGTTCAGGTGATTTTCATCCGACGTTAGTTTAGTGATAGAGAGTAAGATATTTTATGGGTGTAATTTACCTGATGTTAGTGTTTGTGTGTTTAAATTTAAGTTTCCAGCAGCATAATTTCTTTTGTTAGAACATTACCTTTTAAGGATTATCTGATTTTCCAATAAATTTTCTGCTTTTTTATAGGGTCATTCATGGTACCTTTTTTATTTTATTTTATATGATGTTTTATGTTGTAAAATTAAAGAAAGGTTTCAAAACTTGTCATACAGTGTATACCCAACGTAAGTGATGATGTTACTTTATTTATTAATTTCGTTAGTTTATTTATTAATTTTAACGTTAGTGTTTTATGGTTAAAAACCTTAGTGTCACTGCTGGACTGAGAATAAATCATCATCCAGAAATATCCAGCCAAAAGCATCCTCTGGGCAGAGTCCTGTGAACACTGATGAAGGACTAGAAGATCCATATGATACATAATGACCAATCACCGATAATAATAATAATAATAATAATAATAGCTGAGCATTAAGGCACTAAAAGCATTAAAGAACATGGTAAAAGAGGTAAAAAAAAAGAATACAGAGAAAGAGATAGAGAACTACAATCTGTACTTACAGAAACAAAGCAATCAGTAAGGCTGAAAATAGACAATAACTTCAGAAACAAAGTTGTTTTTGATGTATACTGTAAATATATAAGTCCACAGCCAGGAATATATAAATAAATGTTATGCAAACATTTGGCCAAATGACAAAACCTAATGCACAGCTACTTTGGCTTCATTACATTAAAAAATTAATCATTTTGACCTGCGTAAAGTGTGCGCACTGTACAGAGTCAGTACTTACTAACACAGCCTTTCTTTGCAAACACTTTCTGTAGCAGTTAATATCGTTCAGTTGCTGTAGCTCCGCTCTGCAGAAAGCAGAAAGCCTCTTGTCCTCAAGTTCCTCTGAGTTCAAGTTCTTCCTATAATACTGTATTTAGGTCAGAGGACTGTTAAGGCCATTCCAAAATCTTCCATTTGTGTCCCCTCGTGGATTTTATGTTTTGCTGTTTTCCTGTTGTAAAAGCCATAATCTTTTCAGATGCATATTGTTTTCAGATTTTAACAGATGGATTGGCATTTGCTTTTTTTTATATATTTTTTTTTTCACCCAATCAATATGGCTATTGCCACTGCAAAGCACCATACATCCACCCCCATGTTTCACAGTTGGCAAGGTGTTCTGAAGGTATTTTTACGTCATAAGATCTGTGTATGTGTTTAGGTTCACATTGCTGTTCAAACTTTTGGATTCATAGTTTTCAGTTATATAAATCAATCAAATCAGAGAAGAAGAAGAAGAAGAAGAAGAAGAAGAAGAAGAAGAAGAAGAAGAAGAAGAAGCATAAACTGATTTTCATATATGCGAGTCCTGTACCTCTTCACAGGACTCCAATAATTAGTAGGCAGATTGGATACTCTAAATTGATGCACTGAGACATGATAGACATGCTCAGAATAATGAACTGAGCTGTGATTGAATACAAATAGGTTTTATATTCCTTCCAGTTAAATGTTTTGTTGTAATATATGTCGTCGCTGCCCAATGAAAATCTCAAAAACAGCAACTTTACAGAAGAGAGAAAAAAAACAGTCAATGAAAAAAGAGTCTATTTCAGGTAATTTTTTCTATTGGTCCGTTCATCAAGAAATTTGGGCACAGTGTAAGGAACAGTTTGTCTGTTCAAATGATGTAGTAAACTAAAAATCCACAAAAATGGAGAGAAGTGTTTTTCATTGGACAGCGACGATATATAAGAGTGAGGGAACTAAAAAAACAATGATAAGAAAATGTGTTAAATATCGTAAACAAAAAAATTATATTTTTATATTTATATATATATATATATATATATATATATATATATATATATATATATATATATATATATATATATATATATATATATACACCAATCAAGCATATCATTATGATCACCTGCTTGTTTCTACACCCATTATTAAGTTCTGAGAATGATCCACCATCAAAATAATAGTAGCTGCTCTGTGGTGGTCTATCCTGTGGGGTCCTGACCATTGAAGAACAGGGTGAAAGGAGGATAAAAATAAAGTACCGTATTTTTCGCACTAAAAGGAGCACCGGATTATAAGGCGCACTATAAACAAATGTCTATTTTCTGGTCTATTTTTATACATAAAGCACATTATGCGACACTAGTAAGGCACACAGGCTTGTCACCATGTTTTCCTTCAAATTCAGCAAGTGGTGGAGGGTTAACTAAGTTCAGTAAATCTAAGCTAAGTTAAGTAAACAAAACCGTAATTCTTGAAAAAAACATTTTCTTTTAAAGTCCAAAGAGCGCTGAATGTAAAACTATACAGATTTCTCTTTTGAAAACTGTTTATTTTGGTGAGTAAAGAGCTTCTGTTTATTTACAGTAAGCTTAAATTTACAGATTTTTAATAAGGCTAGCCACGGTTAGCAGCTAATGCAGCCTGACGTGCTACACTGAGGAACCCTGAGAGCTCCATTAAGCCAGGAAGATATTAGGTAGTGGTTCGTCCCACGTAGAAACTCCTGTATATCGCTGTACTTCCTCAAAAAGGCTTTACTGCTCCTTAAAACCTGACTGGAAAAAATAATACATAAGGCGCACTCGATTATAAGACACACTGACGATGTTTGGAAAAATGTAAGGATTTTAAGTGCAGGATACGGGACTACAGGACTACAGTCTGTAATTATAAAACTACAAAATGTTCCTGCATGCTCAAAGCAGCTGAAACAATTGATAATGATAATGGATACAGAAACAATGACACAGTCATAATGTAATGTTACACTTAAATACCATTAAACACACTCTGCTCTTTACCTTGTGGGAACCGGACGGTCCAGTAGACTCTGAGGCAGACGAGCTCTCTGCGTGAGCCGCGCTGGCACTTGCACTCCTGCAGGTTGTGGTAGTGCAGCAGGGCATTCTGGGCATCGCTGCAGGCCTGCCTGGTGTCAGGACCCAGCGGTGCCACCGCCTCCTCGTCCACACAGTAATCCAGCTGCCTGTACAGTCTCTCGCACTTGGGCTCAGATATACATTCCTGCACGGCTTCCTCACAGTCCAGCGTCCCCGGAAACAGAGGAACCACTGAGGACAGCAAACCTGGAGGAGAAGAAATCAGAGGGTCAGCGGTCGGGAACAACACCATTATTAAAGGCTTTCTGTTCTATCTCTTCCATTTGATATTAAAGATGTCTACATAATTACCAGCAGATTGTCAGTGGGCGGTCAGAGTGAAGCGTAAATGCTCCCCAAATCAATTCTGATACAGCTTGTAAACATTAAAGGTCAATTTTTGTACTAAAAAGGCAACAAATGTGATTTGCAGCACTTTTTAATATTCACAATGTTCACAGCAGGTGGATTTCATTTACATAATGAAATTTACATATTTTTACCCCTTTATCCAAATGTAGTTAATTAGACAAGACACAGGAGTTATAACGAGGCTAGGTAAAGATAGTAAGCGCCAGATGGATGGGACATTTAATTCCTGAAGTTTTGTGGGCATTTTACATTCCTTTGGATCCACAGTGTCACATGTGTACAGACATATTCAGTGAACACTGGCCAGCTTGCTCATGGCAAGGCACTGAATGAATTATGGGACTTGGAGTGAGGCTTGATAGTGATAGTGCCAGATGGATAAAACATTGTTGGATAAGCATTTAACATTCCTCGATCCATAGTGTCATTTGTGTACAAGGAATATGACATAAAAGGAAGGCATTACCACCCACAGTGGATTGTGACCAGCAGCATCTGGCTGAAGTTGTCCATGCCTACAAATAAGTGACTTAATCAATGCAGGAGACCCTGTGCACATATCCCAAAGTCAATGCAGCATTGTTTATCCTCCAAAGTACATGATTCTTCTTCTTTCCCATGACCATTTGGTATGTCAATGTATATCTAAAACCAGGTCATTCATTACCACACACTGCACTGTCCACTGTGGGTGGTAATGCCTTCCTTCTATGTCACATCCCTAGTACACAAATGACACTATGGATCGAGGAATGTTATAAATGCTTGCACAACTTCAGAAATGGAATGTCAAAAAATCGGTCCTCACTCCAACTACCATTGATCATTCTGCCTTGCCATGAGCAAGTTGGCCCCAGTTCAGCCTTACTCACAAGATAACACCTCAAAACTTATACAGATTTAAGCATTTCCAAGTCACCCCCTGAGGTAACTCCAATGACTTTTGACATGAACGTGTGCATGAACATATATAGCAGGGAAAGTAGCAAGAGAAATGCTTGAGTGTTCAGTATATATATATAAGAATTCATTCCCAATTTAAAGGTTCTTTACTCAGACATGTTTATTACAAACATGGTTCTTTATAGAACCGAATGTGGTTCTTTTTAATGGAATCTTTAAACAAATCCTTTGCTGTAGCTTCATTTTAGGAATGTGTGCAAAAGCAAGACAGCATCACCTGCTTCGCCCTTTTTTGCTTCTTTCAGATTTCGCTCCTTTCAGACTTGACACACTAATGGAATATTTTACCGCTAATGCCAGAGCTTTGCGTGAGTTCTATAATGCAGTCTTTAAACAGCATTTTTAAAGGCAATGCACAGCTTCACCCATGCCATTAAAAGTCCAGTGAAACTGGATGTTATGTTCACTGCATTACGACCAACAGCTCCTTCACTACTGTTACTGACATTTACAAACACAGTGTTCCACTGTATGCATCCAAGACCTGAGACCTGTGTACACCTGGTCACTTCATGTGTTTTTAATAATCAGGATTAGATCTGGATGAGGTCAAGCCATGCAAAAATACAAGTTTAAATACACCAAGACTCCTTTGCACCACATCACTGTGATTGTATCACTGCAATCATCCACACATCCATCTCTACAAGACACTTTCAGCTAATGAAACTCCTCCGACTTCAACCAAAATACCAATAATAAATACATAATACATTAATAATTGCACTAACCTTTTTTTTTTTTTACCAAATTCACAACTTTACAAAATAAATAAAAAAAATTAATATTAAACACTAAAAATGCAGAATTACTGATTTGCTGCTGCGCTTTCAAACACAGTGTTTTCAATCGGATGTGAGCAGTAAATGCTGCACATACTGTGTGTGTAAACAGCATGGAGCAGCAAGAGCAGCGTTTGTTCATAGCAGTATATTATCTGGCTAATATATCAGATTAAACTGGGCTTTCCCTTGTGACAAGGAAGTATACTTAAGAGCATTAAAAGTATGTTCAAATTAGGTAAAGAATACTAAAAATGCATTTTCAATTCCAATATTCTTTATAAAAATGCACATTAAATATACTTTCTCTGTAATTTACTTAAAATGCATTTTTTTAGCAATATGCTTAAAATTATAGGTTGTGTTGATAGAAAATATATATAGTGGCATTAAATACTGCGCTTAAAATGCACTTTAGTTTATTTATTTTTTCCAGTAGCATTAAGGTGTACACAATATGTGAATCAATACGCAAAGTAATGCATTTACAATATACCTCAAGTGTATTAAAATGATTAAAAAACACATACATAAATCTAAGTCAGTTTGCAGAAGTTGTACGAAAAAAGCACAACTAGGCCTGTCACGATATGATTTTTTTGTAGACGATATATTGTCTCAAATTATTGCGATACACAATATTTTTGTAGTTTTAAGACTATTAAATGCCACTGACATAATATAACAGAATAGACTAATTATATTGAATTGAAATATTGAAGCATGACTGGCTAAAATACTGTTGACTGTTATATATGTGAACAAACATACAAATAAACACAATAGACAATATCACGATTATCAGAAATGATTGAGGTCATGTTCATTTATTGTACAATAAATCGATATTGCAGTTAGTGTGACAGGCCTAAGCACAACGATGCTTAGTGTTGTGTTTAAATATAGCTTAATTACATCTGACATATACTTAAGTTGCCATAAGTTGTTCCAAAATAGTGCATTTAGTGTGTATTTAAGCACATATTTTAATTTTAAAAATGTATGTATGTACTTTTCCATGTTACGTATAGTTTAAAAAATATATATATACTTAATACACTTTTCCTATATAAAGGATATTAACAATTAAAAGGAGTATATTTGATAGCAGATCACATTTTCACCACAAGTAAACCTCTCCAGAAAAAAAATCTGCACGTTGGGAAGGGGCATATTGTTTGTTAAATTCTGTGAAACTGATGCCAATAAATCCATAATTCCTGTTTTTTGCATATTTTGGAGTATTTTATCCTCTTCAGTAACACAGATGCTGTGAAGTATTGTAGAAAATTGCGTATCGCAGTATCACATGTATCATTATATCAATGTTATCATGGGCAACTTATCATGAGATGTCCTCAGATTCCCATCCCTAGTCTAGACTGAACCTCTTTCCATTAATTTACTGTTAGTGTTCTATTAAATTCTATTAAAGTGACTGAGCAGAAGGAGCTTCAGTTTTTCCAGTCCAGTTTACAGATTTGAAGATTTCAGGGACGGTCACAGTAAATGTGAAGGAGTGCATCTCAGGCCAGATCCAGAGGGTAAAAAAAAACAAACAACTCTAACGACATCCACAGTCACCTCAGCTGCAGGAGCAGCAGGAGAGCAGGGGGTCTGTCGGGGGGAGGCAGAGGAGTGTACACATATATACACACACGCTGGGGGGATGGGGGTCAGCACACATTTGGGGTTAGGGGTCAAAATTCACAGGGTCAAACACTCTGGTTTATTAAATCAAATGGTTCTGTATACAATAAGAAACGAGGCAGTGACACGCACTTTCAGCGACAGCTATTATACACAGCATGTGAGGAGTGCTCAATCTGCTGTCACCTCAGAGAGCGATGGAGAAAAATTCAGACCATGGAAAGAAAAAGCCATCAATCCTCAAAAGAAGTCTTTTTCAGAAACCCTGGTGAAAAAAATACACTTAATTGTACTTAAAACATATTGAGAAATGTCTACGTATGCTTTAAATATACTAACAGATTTATGTACGTACTTAAAATATATTAAAATACATTAATATTATGTTTTCATCAAATGTTTGAAAGTAAACTTTGATCATACTTTTTAAAAAAGTACAATATAGTGTATTTTAAAAAAAAGTAGACTACTATGAAGTACACTGTTAGTTCAATGTAATTCAATATACTTCTAAAATACTTATTTTCAAATGTACATTTGTACAATTTTAACAGATTTATATACTTATTTGAAATATATTAAAAGTATATTATGTAATATTATGTATGTTATTTAATATTATTATTATGTAATATTATGCTTTCATCAAATGTTTGAAAGTCAACTTTGATCATACCTTTTAAAAAGTACAATATAGTGTATTTTAAAAAAGTAGACTACTATGACATACACTTTTAATTTAATGTAATTTATTATACTTCTAAAATCCTTATTTCCAAATATACTTTTGTAAATTTTTAGCAAAGTGTGTTAAAAACAACTGTTACAGTAGTTCACGTAAAGTGCAATGTATCATGTATTTTTTTAGAAAGTAAATGAAGTAATTTAATTTCTACTACTAATTTAAAAAATGTAAAATAAATTTGTAACATGCTAAAAATATTAGTACAGTATATTAAAACATATTTTTATACCCAAATAAGTATACTAGAAGTGTGCTACTTACAAAAGACAGGAACACGAAGTATATTTGTACTCTTATGTAAATATATCACATATATTTAACATCAATTCTTAGTACATTTCTAATATACCTGATGTATAATAAATAGTGATACAGTTGTAATACTTATTAAATGTATTATAATTTTACTGTAAGCATATTTAAAATAAGGGGTTACATATATGTTGCATGTAGTATGTAGTATGTTTAAATGTGACTTAAGTATATTTAAAATAGTTCATAATTTTAGTACAGTTAAGAACACTTAGCACAATTTAAGTAAGACTTTTATACTATTTTTATACAATTAAAGTATAATAAGTACAAAAAAAAGTTGTTTCATTTTAGCTCTCTTTAAATATACTGATTAATAATGTGGCTACAATTTCACTTTAGTGCACTATAGTATAATAATGCTTGGTATTCTTTAATCTACTGTTTTTTCACTAGAGTGCTGTCGTCTCAATGAGCGATGGGGAAAAATTCGGACTGTGAAAAGAAAAAGCCATGAATCCTTAAAAGAAGTCTTTTTCAGAAACAGTCCTTCACGCCACGGCTCTGAGAAACCCAGAGGTCACAGCTGCATGCTGCTGTCATCGCTTCTTTCCCTCTGGTTTTTATTAGATTTCATAAACTTTTAAAATAAAAAAGGGAAAATAACTTGACGACCCCGGCGTGAACCCTACTATTCCTGCTCTCTTTCTCTCTCTCTCTCTTTCTCATTCTCTTTCTCTCCCTCACTCTCTCTCTCTCTCAGTCTCCATCCCCCATCTCTGTCCCTTTCTCCATCCCTCTCTCTCTCGCCCTCCGGAGCAGCAGGGTGTCCTAATTGCCGCTAGGCCTCATTTTAAAGCATGTGCTGATTGAGCGCCGGCGGCTGCAGGCTGTAGACTAAACCGCCATGGAGGCGCTGGGCCTGGGCTTCAGAAAAAAAACAAAAAACACTAAAATCCCCACAGCAGCGTCCAGCTCCGGCTCCAGCCCAGACTCCAGCCCAGACTCCAGCTCCGGCTCTGGCAGGAGGAGGGACAGACTGCGGCGGCCAAAGCGAAATGACCAGACAAATGGAATTAGGCTATTCATTGGCATTTGTTAAG
Source organism: Astyanax mexicanus (assembly GCF_023375975.1). Lineage (NCBI taxonomy): Eukaryota > Metazoa > Chordata > Actinopteri > Characiformes > Acestrorhamphidae > Astyanax > Astyanax mexicanus. The sequence goes on along the minus strand of NC_064409.1, from coordinate 71,030,415 downwards.
CTGGCCTTGCAATCACTCGTGTGGATTCTTCACGCTGGATGTTTTACAACAGTTAAAAGGCACATTTTCACAAAGGGATTTTTAAAGCAAAGTGTGGTGAGGAATCTAATTACAGCAGAATTTCTTCATATTCTACATGCTGCTCACTTCCTTACTATTGCACTGGAGCTACAGGGCTAATGCAGCTTACAGTCCACCAATTATCACACTTAAACTCTGATAATAATATTTAACCCTAGTGAAAAAAGTAGAATAAAGTATACAAAGCATTATTATGCTATAGTGCACTGAACTGTACTTGTAGCCACATTATTAATCAGTATATTTAATTAAGTTTGTACTTATTATACTTTAATTGTGTAAAAACAGTACAAAAGTCTTACATAAATTGTGCATAAAGTGTACTTAACTTTACTAAAATGAGACTATTTTAAATATACTTAAATATCATTTAAACTTCATATTACTTCATGTATATAACCTTAAAATTTAAATATGCCTACAGTAAAATTATAATACATGTATTGAGTATCACAACTGTATCACTATTATACACCAGGTATATTAGAAATGTAATCTAAGAATTGGTGTTAAATATATGTGATCTATTTACATTAGAGTACAAATATAGATAGGTAGTTACTATATTGATCCCAAAGGAAATTTAGCAGCCAGTAGCAGTTACACAACACAGTAGAAACAAACAATAAGTGTAGTACAATACGAGAGCACATTGAGGGATATAAGACTCTAAACTATAAAATTCTAAACTGAGCCTTAAAAAATATGTACATAAATATATAAATACAAAAACTATAGAAAGTGTGGTAGTAATCAGTCATAGATATGAGGAAGTGCAATAAAATAATAAATAAATTAAGTATAGGAGGTATCAGCAGATATGACAATATTGTCATATGTCAATATGCTTTTTGTTCCTGTCTTTTGTAAGTAGCACACTTCTAGTATACTAGAAATGTATACTGTAATATAATTAATATGAGTATACTTTAATATACTGTGTTACAAATTTACTTTTTTTTTAATTAGAAGTATTAATTCAATTTACTTTCTAAAAAGTTAAATGATACATTGTCTTTAAGTGAACTTCTGTAACAGCTGTTTTCGTATGTGTATACACACTTCGTATGTGTATGCAGGTGTGTGGTGTGCTCAATAAAATATCTGAACCATATTAATAAAAAATCTGATTTGTTGTTTCAATATTTAAATATTATTTTTAACTTTTTCCACTTAAAAATGCACAGTAAGCCCTTAAAAGCATTTTATTCAACATAAAGACATCAGAGTAATAGGAACTATTAACTTGAAATAGAGTGTCAATATTTTTACTTAAATAATTGAATTGATAAACACTTTTTTAATTACAATTATTGCAATGGTATTATTACATCAGTGAAGTAAATGTAGTTAAGATAATCTCTCACACTGTTTTTATGCTTTACTTAGCACATTAATGAATGCACTTGAATGCTTGTGCACTATTTTTAACACACTGTTTAATGTGGCATACCCGCTTTCCCTACATGTTGATGCAAATGGATTTATTCAGGTAATTGATGACATCAGTTACATTGATGAGTCACCCATAGCTCTACATGGTCGTTTCAGTATTGTTTAGCAGTGTCCATTAACCCTTGTGTGGTGTTCGGGTCTGTGGGACCCGTTTTTTAATTTTTCATCAAATGATACTAAAAATTATTTTTTCTAACTCAAACTCATTGGCATTGGCTCATTTTTTTTTGTGAAAAACATATATCAAAACACATTTTTGATCAACACACACTGTACACCCCCCCTGATACACACATTTATATTACATACTGTATGTTTGGCCAAGGGCTAATAAACATTGCTTCATTTGTAAATTTTTAAACTAAACAAATTTTCTACTCATATCTTGAGTTTAATTCATTTTCTTTTACATTTTATAAAAAAAAAACTAATACAAAAAAGAGTAGCACTTTTTGAAAGAAATGTAACATAAGAAAGGTAAAGGGCAAATATTAACCATGTAAGCTGTTTATATTGCTTGTAATTTAGGTGAAGCAAGCATGTGTAAAGCATTTTAATGTTAAATTTCTTAATTTTGCTGAATTAAATAAGTAACAAAGTAAACGAGTAACAAAAATATGAACACCACACAAGGGTTAAATCATTTTATATGCTTTTATAGCTACACTGTCCTTCAAATATGCTTGAAATTATTATTATAGAAAATATACTACCAAAACATAGCTCTTCACTCTCATCAGATCTCATTTATAAGCACACAAACTTATAAACACAGGAGCCATTCTGTGATTAGAGCCTTTGGGTTGCTAAGCACCAAATAAGACCAATGTTTTTTTGTTTTATTTACAATCAAAATATACTTTATAACAACATTTTGCACTATTTATTTGAAAAATAACAGAAGAGATGGTGTGAATGTGTAATTTCAGAAGAATTAGAATTAGTTTTAAGCCACTTCAGTTTCAGTTTAGTTCTCCAGCACTGAGGCCCTCAGCTAGCACTGCTGGAGCAGTATTAACATTAGTCATTAACTGCGCTAAGCGCTAGCTCTTTTGCAGGTCAGAGATGAGTATAATCGGACTGTAACCTGCTGCTAACCCCAGCTAGCACTACTGAAGCATCATTAGCATTACCCGCTAACCGCACTAAGCGCTAGCTCTTTCAGAGTTTAGAGGTGAGTATTATCGGACTGCAGTCTGCATGTTTACTGTGTTAAAACAAGCTAATATTGCTCAGTGTAGCACTGTTGAGCAGCATTAGCTGCTAACCGCAGCTAGTGCTAGCAGTTAGCTGCTAAATATAATATTGCAGCACCCAGTCTTAGTAGAAATCTGTAAATGTAAGCCTACTGTGATAAAAGGAGGTGCTTTACTCACCCAATAAACAGTTTTCAAGAGAGGAATCTGTGTAGGTTAACATCCAGCACTCATTTGACTTTAAAAGAAAATGATTAGAACTAGAAGGAAAACATGGTGACACCTCTGTTCCTTACTAGTGTTCCATAATGTGCCTTATAATCCAGTGCGCCTTATAGTCTGAAAAAAAATATTATAATGTTAAATGTTATAAATATAATAGTTATAAATATATATTTTAACTTAATAGAGTCAAAACCAAACCAAAAAATAATTGTGTACTTGTTTTTTTAGGGGTGCTTTGCCTCATTTTGAGCAGTAAAAATGTAATGCTAATTTTATGTTTAAAAAATGACACTTAAACGCACAGAACTGCTTCACTGCTTGTTAAAAGTAAAAGAGAAAGTTCTCATACTGGTGTAAATGAAAAGTTAAAGCTGCTTTCACACTGAACATAAAATGTCCTCAGCTTACAGCTCAAATTCTCACAAGCTGCTGTCAACACCACCCCTGGCGGAGGTATACAGGGGGGGGGGGGGGTTACTGTTTGGGCACAAAAGTGGGAGGAGCTCAGAAAGAGTGTAATATATGTTAGCTGGAAATTACACAGGTAGTTTTGTTTGGCATTAAACAGCTTTAAAAACTGATTAAAAAATGATCTTTTCTTTCATGTTAGAGGGAACTACCAGACACGCCCACTGGTCTCCTATTGGCCACACTGAGACTCGACCAGCGTATATGTGTCTCACAAAAGTTGAAAAGATTTGAACTTTATATGACCCAGTGTGTCTGCCCAGGCAGACTCTGTTTACCATCTGCGCCGCGCATCCCATTAAAAATAATGTGTTGTAAATCCCAGTGGTGAATTTTACACATTTAGTGTAAAAGCAGCTTAAGAAGTAAATAGTAAGAAGATTTTTTGTTGTTTTTTTCTGTTAAATGTAACAGAATACAAGTACTTACAGATTTTTTGCACTATAAGTGGCACCAGATTATAAGGTGCACTATCAATGAACGTCTATTTTCTGGTCTATTTTCATAAATACATTCATATTTTGATTCATACATATATTCATACATAATCAAGGAGCAACTAGATTATAAGGCGCATTATGCGACACAAGTAAGGAACCGAGGTGTTGCCATGTTTTCCTTCTAATTAAGCAGGTCTTGGTGCCCTGTAAAGCTAAGCTAAACTAAGTAAACAAAACCGTAATTCTTAAACAAAAACAAAAAAAAAAAATTTTTAAAGTCAAACAAGTACAGGATGTTAACAAGTCTACACAGATTTCCCTCGTAAAAACTGTTTATTTGGGTGAGTAAAGCAGCTAACCTATCATTAGCAGCTAACTGCTAGTGCTAGCCACAGTTAGCAGCTAGTGCCGCCCGACAGTTCTGGTAAGCCAGGGTGTCACATAGCTTGTTTTAACACTGTAAACGTACAGACTACAGTCCAATATACTCAATTCTGAATGACAAAAGAGCTAGCGCTCAGCACGCTTAGCGGCTAATGCTAATACTGCTAGAGAACTAAACTGAATCTCCTGTATAACACTGTACTTCAGCAAAGTGGCTTTACTGATCCTTACAATCATCCTTACACACCAGATTAAGTCGCACTGATGATTTTTGGGAAAATTAAAGGATTTTAAGCGCACCTTATAGTGTGAAAAATATGATAAATGTTAAATACATGTCATCCAGTGTTCAGGCAGCTCAGAATATTGTATCACATACACAGGTTAAACTCTCTCTTACTGAAAAAAATCAATCTAGATCTGGTTTAAAGTAAATTAACTTTATTCCTGAACCTCAGAATTATTTATTGCAGACTAAATGTGAAATGAATGATTTAAGCAAAAATAAAAACAGTTCTGCATTGTCCATAATATGCAAACATAATACAATAAAATCAAACATGTACTGTATCATAAACCACATTACAAATCCATCTAAGGTAGTTTAAGTGGTTGATACAGGATGAAATGTGGGATGTGTGGAACTGCAGTGGAAATACATTGAGTTTGCTAAACTTTTGGGGTGTACAGTAAACTTCTATTACATTTCAGATTTATTGCAGAGTAGCTTTAATAAATGAATAAAGTTACAAACCTCACACACCTGATAAAACTTATTGGCTGATTATGTACATTTGAGATAAGGTGTACAATTGCTTTTTGACCAAGCTACACTATATGGACAAACGTATTGGGAGACCTACATTCTTTTTTATCATGCCTTTTTTACAGTATATTTGTTTGCTGTTGTTTCTACATCCTGTGGCCACTTTGGCCATTACATTAGAAACACAAAGAGCAACACAAGCCTTCTAATTTAGTTTGAAATGAGACTTCTGTTACTTGTTATATCACTAAATCCCTCACTCGCTGCTTTCCTCCATTCTCTCCTCTCACTGCCTTTTGCCATTTTGTTCCACAGTTCCACAGTTTTTTGGGCTGTTCAGACTGAAGTGACCCAAATCAGGAATTGAAACTTTGAACTGCCGTGTAAATAAAGCAGTCTAAGAGATGTTTCCCAATACTTTTTTTCTCCATATATTGTATCTTTTCAAAGGGCTTGTTGTCTTCTCAGGTCAGGACAGATCTTTATCTTTTACAAGCTGTATCACAATTGATTTTGGCCGCATTCAGGCTCTGATGTGATTACAGACTGACAGAGGGGCTGGAAATTTTATAGAGTTCTTTTCCAATAGTTGAACATAAGTGGTGGAATCAAAAGGCTTTTATAAGTCACAGGCTGAACTATTGCTTTAAAGCCCCCCATAGACAAAAGAAACACTAAAACACATTTTCTTTTATCCCACCCTGACATTCCCTGTAAAATAAACGCTAAACGGTACACTGACATACGGCCGCAAATGACATGCGGTCTCCTAATGAGAGCAAAAAAGGAGCTAAAGCTGCCTTTACCCACAGCCTGACTGCATTTATCCACTGCCTATGGTACTGCTCTAAAGATAGTGCGGACAGAGAGCGAGAGATTAGAGCACAGGCCGAAAAAAGCAAGCAGAGAGAGAGAGAGAGAGAGAAGAGAGTGAGGGATAGAAAGTTAAAAAAAATAATAAAGACTGAGTGAAAGAGAGAGAGAGTATGTGTGTGTGTAAGTGAGTGAGTGAGAGAGCGAAAGAGAGAGAGAAAATAAACGCAGAATGACAGACAGCAGAAGCTGCACACAAGGAAACGGTCTCAGTATGGAGGCCGATTGCAATCAGACACATGCTGGCCTTGGTATTATGATGTGTGTGTAAGTGTGTGTGTATCTGCCTGCTGAAATCACATTCAGTACACAAGAGCAATGCCATACACACACACACAAACACACACGCACACACACACATGGGGAAACATGCCTTAAATCACACACACACACACACACAGAGAAAGAGCCTGCAGCAGCCATTATGAAAAATTGCACGGCAATACAAGAAAGTAAAGGCAGTGAGTTTGTGGCGACCACAATATGTGTGTGTGTGTGTGTGTGTGTGTGTGTGTGTGTGTGTGTGTGTGTGTCTGTGTGGTCGCACTTATGGTCAGTGGGAGCAAACCGGCCATAGCTCTCAATACAAACAGATCCAACCAGGGTAAATAATCAATACATCCAGTTTAAACCACAACGACAAACCAATCTGACCTCTTTATCAATCCCACAGACCCACACACAAGCATATGAATCACTGACAGGCTGTATATACACTGACATGCCAAAAGTCAAGGGACACCATGAGATTCTAGCTTGAGTTTTTCCATGTATCATGGAAGATCTGTATTGACTGTGGATGTGTTTCCTGCTAGAACTATTATTATATCTGTTCGCATGGACACTTCTAGCCAGACACTGCCGGTCACTATCATTACCACCTACTGCACTGTCCACTGTGTGTATTAATGCCTTTAATGACATTTTCCTGATATACATGTGACAGCTTCAGAAGTGGAATGAAATTGTGAAAAGTTTTGAATTTAAAAATAGGGGAAATTGTCCACTGTCATGTATGCATATCAGTATGCATTACATTTTAAGACAGGTTTACAAGAAAGCTAAAATAACCATCTGTGAACTAGTGCTGTGCGATATGATGATAAATATCGTGGGGACGATAGACAAGTGTCTATCGTGCTACTTACCTTCTATCCTCCCTATCGTTTCTACAGTAATTTCATCAATTATTCATGCAAATATATAAAGTAGGCTATGATGAAATGTATTGGCGTGGTCACTTTGCATAAACTCGGTTTATATAAGTGATAATAAAGTAATCTTTGCAAAAAAAAGATTCATAATGTGGTTTTGCGACATGACGCTGCTTTACGCTTTTTGACGGACACTTTAAAAAATGTCAATTGAGTTTATTTTGATAACTCAATTTAAATACCTGTATAATTTTGTAAAAAAAAAAAAAAAAAAGCTACTGCATCTACCTCCTTTGTTTTCTTCATTTAGGTAGTAATTCTCATTTGTGAAAGTTTGGTTTAATGTCACTTTGAAATAAAGTTGGGAAAATTAAGCAATGATATTATTTTGTCATATTTTTCGAAGAATAACTGAAAACATACTCAAATGTGGTATATCATGATATATATATATATATATATATATATATATCTCCTTGTATCCATCCATCTCTCTGATTTGTTGTTCTAGGGTTGTTCCTACTGTCGGCACCAACCAGTGGTAGTTCTCTCGAGGTTAGTGATATTTCAGTTTGAGAGGCACATGAATGTTTTTTAAAGTTATAATATAATACGGGAAATTTGCAGTAAAATACTAATATGGGAGGACAGCAGGAAAAGAGGGGTAAAATACGGCAGTTTCCAGGCCAAAACTGGAGACTTGACAGGTATGGGAATGGGACCATCTGGCACCCACTCGCATAAGCCCTCGCTCCAACTCCCATAATTCACACAGGCTTGCCATGAGCACCTTGGCCAGTGTTCAGCCTCACCCACAAGATAATACCTCACAATGTATACACAATGGTGTGTTTCTTTTTAAGACACGAGGTTATACTTCATTTTTCAGCTTACATACTGCTATCCGGTGAATTTTGGCATGTCAGTGTATTATCAAGCATGTGTAATTTTTGTAAATGTAAATTTTTTGGACAAAATGTGCCACAAATACATATAAACTGTAAGGAGGTTGTTTTAGTCTTGTGTTTTTTTCTCGTATCTGGTGGGACTTGTGTCATTGTGTGTTGCCGTGATTAGCCTTGTTGCTCAAGTGCAAAACGTAAATTAAGCAAACTTCACAAACCTGTAAATAAATAGACTTTTTAACATGGGATGTGAGTATAAATGTTATACATTGGGTATAACTACAGTTAGATACTGTACTGGTAGTTTTAAAACAGGCTGTTGTGGTTCCAGTTTTATAAAAATCTTGATCTTTGACCATCTAAAGCTTTTTTATAATTTAAGAAGTAAAAATAAATAACCTGTAAATAAATAGGGAGGGAGATTTGGGGTCACATAATATGTGTGCTTAAATTTTACAATTATACTTTGACATTTTGTCCTTTACAACCATCTCGTACTATTTTCTCCTGATTGTGAGCTGCAGATGAAGTGCAGAAAGCGATAAAAAGTCAACTATTTCACTAAACTATTATTAAAAAAGTAAAAAAAAAAGTGCTTTAAAAATTGACCTGTACATAAATGGGTGGAAGGGCTTTCTACATGGAGTGTGAACATTTGGTTTTACACACTGCATCACAATTACAGCGTCAAAGTATGCTGGAACTATTATAACAATCTTCTGTAACTTACTTCTTATTGTTGAGGTAAGATTCCCTTGCATACATTTTTTAGAATACATTTTACAATAATTAAAAGTAATCTAGTTAAAAATAAATTACCTGTAAATTAACAGAAAAAGGAAGAGCTTTTTTTCCTTTCTTGGGGTGGTCCTGATGAGTGCCAGTTTTATCATCATCATCATCATCATCATCATAAAGTTTTTGATAGTCTTTTTTAAAATTGCACTTTCAAAGTTCTCGAAATTGATTTTCGTATTGACTGACCTTCATTTCTTTAAGTCATTTTTTACTTTCCTTTAATTAGTTGAGTAGTTCTTGCCATATGTCATATATAAACATTACTATTCACTGTATTCACTGTACTCCAACTCTACCTCTTCATAACTTTACAACTGATGCCATTTACAAATGAAACAAATGAAGACATTTAAGTAATAAAGGAACCCCTTTAAAATAAGACTTTTTTAAAGGGTTTATAAATGGTTTATAAATGAGTCTATAAATGAGTATTTTGTTGTAAATACTTTAAAACCACTAATAAGCAGTCACAACAAATAATAAAAAAAATATTCCACATTTTTCCACATTAATTTATACTGTTTTTTGTGTTTTCCTACAGTCAGCATTTACATATATATATATATACTTTATTAACATAGCTATTCATATTAAATTATGCACACTGCTTCACAATTAGAATTTGACAGTATGTAGCTGATAGCTTTATAACAGTCGTTAAATGTTATGTTATAATATTGTTGGTATTATATTGTTAGGGTATGAACTCATATTGCAGCTCCAGTGCAAAAAAGTAAAAATAAGAAAAAAATCTTGATTAACCAGAGTTTTATTCATTTGTACCATTACACTTTGTGTACTGGCCATGTAAATGTAATGTGAATAACTTCCAATACAAGTTACAGTTACATTATCTCCAACTAAATTAGCATTAATTACCTTAGACACCAAACACATCCTGGCTGCTGGACTCGCTAACAGTTTATTTGCACTGATATAAAAAGGTACATCTGATTTTCTGTCTATTACTCTAATTTAGAATTTAGCGGGCCAGTGGACTTGTGTCCAGCGAGGGCGTGCAGATGACCCTGAATTTCAGGCATGAATCGTCCATCGAAACAAATCATCACCTTCAATCCTCTGGAAGGTACGGAGCACGGCGCAGAATGAAAATGTGATTGGAGGGGTGACGTCTGCCGTCCGCTCTTTAAGGCAGAGATTGTGAGGGGTATTTTTTTGCGGAATGTGGGTCAGAGCAGCGTCCTATTCACTATTGGTGACACGTCCCATCAGAGCGTGGCGGCTGTATTAAAGCGAGCGGGCAGGATAGGCCTGTATGATTGACAGGGCGGAGAAAGCGGAGCACAATCCCAAAGATTCGCAGAGGAAGGTTCAGCGCCAGGCAAGAGGCTGACTCTTCAGAGAGTCTTTACACACACACACTCTAAACACACACACACACACTCTCTTACACACTGCGCTGATTTACTGTGCTTAGCTAACACCATCCGTTTAATGATAATTAGCTTGCAACATTATGCTAAAATCAGGCCTGGGTGCGAGGGGCGGCTGGTTTACTGCCTCTCGCTCTCAGTCTCTCTCTCTCACTCTCGCCCGCTCTCTCTCTCTTTTTTTCGTACACACACACATACACACGCAGTCTCTCTCGGATTCTGTCGCTTGGCTTGAGTCTTCCAGGCAAGGCGCAAGCCCAACACCATCTGCCATTCCCATGTTTGCGTTCCAAATCCTCGTTATCAACAAAAAACACACATGACCCTAAAGGCCCGCGAAACGTCCCTGTACTCCCCCATATGTCAAGATCAGATCACTGGCAATAACGTCTACCTTTGTGAACACCTCCAAGGCTCCCAGACCCCGAACCTCCGTGGATACAGTCGAGTGTGTGAATGTGTGTGTGTGTGTGTGTGTGTGTGTGTGTGTGTGCTTTTTTTCTTCTATCCCTTATTCTTTTAACTCCCTTTGATCCATTCAAAACGCTCATGTCATTAGCTTGTCTCTGGACCCGTCCTTGGCCGCCGCCTGGCCCCGTTTCCACTCAAGGCCATTCCTGTACGCCAGCTTTGCACAAGCAGCCAATTAGTGGATGCAGCCACAAAGCAGCGAGCGACGTACAAAGCAGCGTACCTGTGGAGCACGGATACGACCAGCGGCTTTCAATCTTCACACACACTTTTATGCAGCAGAGACCCCAGCAATACAGCCGCTGTGTTCACTGAAATGTACTGAAAACCCCACTAAAACAGGAATGAATGGTTCTGGTGACTGTGCCTTAATTGGAGGGTCACGACCCAAAGCTGTACAAAACGTACAGAGGTTTCTAAAATTAAAATGAAAGCTTTCTGATTAACAGAGAAAATTATATAAATAATGCATGCCCCCCCCCCCCCCCCTAGAACAGATCAGGTGCTGTTATGGTCAGTAGTTGTCAAATGTTGGGTCGTGACCCCAAGATGCTCCTTTGCAAAACATTAGAGATGCACGGAAATTAAAATTAGAAAAATATCAAACATTAAATTTTAAGTGTAAAGTTTAAGTGTTACGACTGCTGGAAGGAGAAGACGCGGAGAGTGGACGCAAATACAAGTATGCCAGTATTAACCATGAAGAAACAAGAATACAAAAAAAAACAATAAACCAAAAACAAAACACCAGGGAACGAACAGAACATAAATGCAACTTGGACAGATGCTAACAATGTGCAAGAACCGACAAACTAACATTTTCAATACACACATGGGGAATAGAAAACACCTGGGAACAGGTAATGAGGGGCGGAGCTACAAATGAACACAGGTGGGACACAGGCACTAAAGACATGGGCTATGAGCACATGACTAGGACAACAAACAAAGTAAAGGGAAAAAATATGGAGGCTGACAAGGGACAGGAAAAGGATGTGACATTAAGTGTAATGTAGAAAATGCAATTACTAAACAATAATGAAAAAAATAACGAAGGTTAAGAAGGTTGCAATCCACACGTCAAAAAGTCCTCTTTTTTGCAATTTTTAGACGCAAAATTTCAGTCATAGAATGTTCACTTATTCTCTACAAAATGTTTGTATGTTTCTTAAATAGAAATTACAGCTTAAATCTTAATGTCCAAAACCAAATATTTTTCAAATCATCACCCTAAAACAGATCAAGTGAGCCCAAAAATGTTCTTTTACAAAACTTGTACCTTTCTAAAAAAAATCTAAAATAATACATTTTGAATTTAATGCCCAAAACAAAAGTATTTTAATCATCAATGACTGCCCAAACAAATCAACTACAGTCCAGGACCCTGTTTTTCAAAAGCATCTTAGCATTAAGCACATCTTTACACAGAAAATGAGTGTGAAGCCCAGTCAACTATCTATAACTCATCTCAGTGCTGAGAAGCTTTTGAGAAACCCAAACCATGTCAGTTCTCAAATGATGGGTCACGACCCAAAGCTGTTGTCTTCCAACATTATGAGATAATGAGAGAGTCCACACATAGAAGAATCTACCAATGAGGATTGGCCCCTAGAACAAGTTATTTAGCACTTAGGTAGGTATTTTGCTAATGGTTCACTTATAAAACTTAATAAATTAAAGTTTATTAAGACATTTTGATGGATAAGTGGACTGTGTAATGGTTAACATGGATATTTCGCACAGTAAATTCTATCTTGACATTTGTGAATGTAATTTTCTATTACTTGCGATGAGCTATTGTTAAATAAATAGGCTGGTGCCCTTGCCCTGAAATTACACTATGAAAACACTGCATTTGTTTGCATTTGCCATGAAGTTGTAAAAGGTTTCTTTACACTTCTCCATGCATTTACGTTACATTTAAGCGTGTAAATAATGTAATTTTTTTTATCACAAATCGCTTGATTTTAAATACTGTCAGCTAAAACAAAGATTCAAATAAAGAATTTTTAAACTGGAGTGAATAATGGGTGTATCTGTCTAAAACACATTTTACAAAATCTTAAACAATGTGCTTTTGATTTGCCTAATGTTTAACAGGAATAGGTACGCCTTCCCTACAAATTAGATCATCTTAATACAATACACACACGCAGCAGTTAGGAAACTTTTCCCAGAACAAAAGCATGACTCTAACTGCATTATATTACACTACATATGAACTACATTATACTGTAATAACTATAGTATTTTTGTTCCTAACAGATAAAGTGTAGTGTGTTTGGTGGGCTGAGATATAAGTGGGTTAATCTGCTAAACTGCTTTTGGGCTGTGACTTAATGATAAAGGACAAACGTGGGTGCTGAGAAAAATCCAGCTGAGAACCGCTGGTCTCGGCCGTCTGTGATTTTGGCAGGATCGCTTCCACAGCTGTCAACATCTGGCGCCTGGAGTCAGGCCTCGGGTGTCAGTGAAGCGGCCTGGCTGGCGTGCACGCACACACACCCATAAACACACACACAAACACACACACACCTGTCTACGATAAGACCCGTCAGCCTGAGATTTCTCAAAGCCATCAAGACTTAACATGTAAATCAGACAGCTCGCTTCCAGCGGCCTTCGGACAGAGAAACAGCAGGTGTGTGTTGTCTGAATTAAGCAGGAGTTAGTGACTCTGCATCCAGACTTTGATGTCCACCCTACACACACACAGCAGTGCTCTTAAGTTGGTGTCCATCACTGGGTTTGGCAGGACCGTTCGCACCCCCATATTAACACTTCATGAGGTTCACTCTTCTCACACACTGAAACCAAACAAACCCTGACCAAACACCTCACTGCTGAGTTTATCTCAGTCTAGACGAGTGTCCATCCCTTCCACTTTAATATAAAACACCTCCTTCAGTCAAATCTCAAATCTGGAGACAACTTTGTGTCTGTGTGTGATATTTTATTAATATAGAAATGACAGCCTTGTTTCAATCAAGCAAATTCAGAGCAGATCTAGATCAGCACTGCATCCACACCCACCAGAGAGAGAGAGAAACCAAAATAAAATAATTCTAAGACAAACTGAGAAAATAAAAAAAATAAAGGCTGAAAGAGAGAGAATGAGAGAGAGGGGCACTGAGAGAGAGAGAGAGAGAGAGAGAGAGAGAGAGATAGAGAGAGAGAGAAAGAAAGAGAGATATAGAGAGACCAAAATAAAGATAAAAAATTCTGAAAACAGATTGAGACAATTTAAAAAATAAGGCTGAAAGAGAAAGACACTCGAAAAGGAAAGAAAGAGAAAGAGAGAGAGAATGAGAGAGAGAGAGAGGGAGCGAAATGGATAGAGAGAGAGAGAAAAGAGAGATCCTAAAACAGGTTGAAAAAAATAAATAATTAAGGCTGAAAGAGACAGACACTCAGAAATAAAACGAACTATTATGGAATTAAAAAGAGAGAAAAAATTGAGAGATAGAGAGCAAGAGAGAGAGAGAGAGAGAGGCACTGGGAGAGAATGAGAGAGAGAGAGAGAGAGAGAGAGAGAGAGAGAGAGAGAGAGAGAGAGAGAGAGAGAGAGAGAGAGGAGACCCCAAAAAAGACTGATAACAGATTAGGCTAGATAAGGCTAAAAGAGAGACACTCAGAAATGAAGAGAACTATTAAGGAAAAGAAAGAGAGAGAAATAAAGAGATGCAGAGTGTGAGAGACGCTCAGAAAGAGAGACACTCATACAGAGAGCTATTAAAAGAGAGAGCGAGAGCAAGCGAACAAGAATAAGCAATAGACAGAGACAGAGATAGAAACTAAACAAATGTGTTTTCAAGCTATTTTATTGTCGAAGACAATGCCATTGTTTGGTATATGATAGTCAGGATGACACAGGATGTCTTTTTCTGTTCCTGTCGTTCCAATAAAATCAACTGTATTTAATAGTATAACAGGTTTTTAATCTTGTCTCATGCTAATTGTGATGTGGACACTGTGACTAACCAATAGGTGAGCTCCATTCAGCAGCAAACAAGAAGCAGCTGTCACTATTCATTTAAACAGCGCCATGGCCACGTTCTGCAGTGTTTCATTTTTCAAACAAACTCCTGCACACACACACACACACACACAAGGGCAGCTGTGGTCAAAACCTGCTTCTGTTTCTGCTTCATTGTTCAACAGTTTCTCTATGTGTTCATTTCCACCAGGAGTATAATGGAAAATAATCTCTAAAGAAATCGAGCTGCAGTCTTGCAAAAAGTGAGCCTGCAATATTTTTATTGCAAGACAGTTTTAGATGTGAGTTAAGTTTTTTAAAATAATTTTCAGAGGATTTTCAAAGTTGTCTAGTATATGGCTGGCATAAGATTGAGATTCACACTGACTCATTTACACCTGCTCTCTTTATATCTCTTCATATGACTGGTATCTGGATTGTATCCTAATACATTGAATTGATTTTAGCCACATGCATTTAAAATTAGTCATGAAATGTGTCTCCGGTTAGTCCAACTAAAAGCTACTGGGAGTAGTTTTTGGTTGTACAGGGAGGAGTTTTGGCTGTTCACTGTATCTCGGAGAGTTAGAATATATACTACTAGAATATGTGCTTCAAACGCATCTCAGATCACCCCTTAAAGTAGATTCACTGATTGGATTTGTATCTGTTTTAAATGTGTTCTAGGTGTGTTTACACTTTGTACTTTATGTGGTTTGGCCCCATCCAGAAATAATTCTGATACTCAATACAGATCAAATGACCATGTGTAAACAGGGTCTCAGAAAGAGTAACAGAGGCAAAATCTGGCCGGCAAGTACTGTACACCTCCACCACTGCCCAAAATTCAACACAATTTAAGAAAATTGAAAACATTTCTGCAAAAATAAACCCCACCTACATCAATCCCATACTCACCCCTGTACAATTACTGCAAATAAGAATATAAATACTGAACATTATTTATTATTATTTTTTTATGCTTATTATTTTTATAGTAGTGTTTGTTGAACATTGTCTAATGCCATTTAGTTGATTGTGTTTGTAATGTGTGTGCTCTGGAAACAGGGAGAAAAAGAAAGAGAGAGGGAGAGAGAAAGAGAGAGAGAGATAGTTATACCTAATTCGGACACACAAGCACACGCGCGTTAACACACGCACACACTATGGCAAGCCAAATGGGTCAGAATTCGCCTGGGTCTGACGGCGCTTAAAGCGTGCGTAATACTTAAAAAACGCCGTCCAAAACGCCGTGCAGGGCTTACTTTTACGCCTTGGAACAAACGCGAGGCGCCGCCAGGCGTTTAAGAGCGTGTGGCGGCGCCAGGCGCTTACATAACGCCACCACGCGTTTTCATAACGCCTCCAGGCGTTCCATATGCAAAAACGGACAGAATATACATATCCCCTCCTTCTCCAAGCAGTTCAGCCCTCTGACTCTGTCAGGGAACTATATCTCCTGTTAAAATAAAAGCCCCCAAGTGCTTCAAATGTCTGCTGTGTTATTAGATGTGCTAGATTCATGTATTTCTGGCTAAACTGGGCTTTGCAAAATGTAGTCCCTGATTAAAACATAACAAAATGTAATCAAATGTACTTATTTTTTATCAACTCTTTCATTGCTGGCCTATTTAGTAATCATGTTTAATTTGTCTGATGCCGCAAGACCTGAGCCAGCAAACACACACACACACACACTCTCTCTCGAAGGCATTGGGGATTTTAATAAAACGCGCAATACAGAGACCACCACAGCATACAGAATGAATGCATAAATGGAGAAATTAGGAAATCAACCGGACACACAAAATCCAGCAACACATTTAGCAGATCTGTGTAGAGATTCTATACGTTTTAGGGTCACTCTTAAAAAAATAAAAACTGTTCACTATGAGATCGTAATATTCCGAATCATTCAGTATTCAAGGTATTCCTTAATTAAATTGTTTTTGATCATGGTACATCCTTATATTATTTTTTGCTTTCTTACTTTTTAAATAAAAGCCCTTTTTGTATCGCTGCCGCTCAAACGGGCAGCGTGGGTCTAAAATGAGCCACATTCATTTTCTATGCTACTTCAAGTATGGCTGTGTGGTTCTATGATATATTTTAGCAACGCATTAATTCCGTCGTTCAGAATTTAATTGACGAATTTATGAATGAGTGTTTCTTTTGCACAAATCTTCATTTTCATTCTCCTTACACAGGTTTACACACACGGGTCAGACACAACGCACATGAATTTACCATTTCACAGCTCAGCACAGCTCCCTCAGTACTGTTTTACGATAACATCACCTTAGAAAATATTTGATGCCACTAGTGAAAGATAACTGTATATAATATTTGATTAGGATTAGGTTACCATTAGAGTGAGAATATTACCTGTCAGAAAGTTACAAGTACGTATTATTAGATGTTGACATATTCTATTTTAGTTAGCTTAATATACTGTAGTACTTTGTTAGGCCATTTAGCTACAGGGTGTGTTTATAATAATGTTCTTGGTGACAGTAACTGAAATATTTTATTAATTTAAAGAATAAACATTTTTAATAAAATAAATAGTACAGTCTAATATAGGATAATGATAATAATAATAATAATAATAATAATAATAATAATAATAATAATATTGACATTATTTTGACATATTCTATTTTAGTTAGCATTCTGAATATTTTGTAGATTTTTTTAAAACTGCACACACACACACACACACACACACTTTTATTATTACTATTATTATTATTAATATAATTTGATATTATTATTATTATTATTATTATTATTATTATATTGATATAATTATTATTATATTGAATTAATAAATTATTTAAACAAGCCCGGAGTGGCTAATCGGGAGGATTCCCGATGGGCGGGGCGAGTTTGGGCCGGTTGGACGGAAAAAAATTATTTACCCTCACTTCTCTAATCTTATTCTTGCATTCATTGCCATTCAACTACGTATGCACTCTCTATTCGTCTGACAACACAGCCCCTACGTCGGGTTTAACCATCTGAGGGAATTCTCCTCTCCCAAATGTTTGAGTTGGTTGCGTCCACGAGTGGTCTTTTCTGAAGCGATCAAATTAAATGCAGCAACAGAATAGCACAAAGCGTCAGACGACTGTGATGGAGGGTAAAAAGAGGCCAGGTGGAGCCGAAAAGGCCAGATTAAAAAAAGAAAGAAGATGGAAGAAGAAGCAGCCAAATGTGCAAAATTAACAAACTTGTTTTCCAGAAGACAGACTTCAGCTGCAGCCGGTAAACAGAGATATGGAAATAATCTTGAATCGTCAGCTATTGGGCAACGTTTGCAATGTCGATTTAGCGTAGTTTATTTTGTAGAGCCCAATACACATCATTAACCTCTTAACACGCCCTGGCCCGCCGACGGGCCAGAAATATGTCATAGTTAATATCTTTTTGTGTTTATGAATAATTATTTTTTTAATTTTAAAGCCTAGAATCTCTGCTTTTCAGTATCTAGCCTATTTAGCTGTATGTCCTTTCAGGAAATAAACATTTAGGGCGAAATATGCCTTGTTTATTAGAATTAAGATTTTGAATCTGGTAAAGCTTTATATTCTGTCTTTAAGCTACTGCTTTGAGGATTCACTATTTCATTTTGATCCTTTAGAATTCGTTAGATTATATTTCTTTTAGCATTTTGAGCTTAGTTTAGTTGGTTATTTTCCTATTTTACATCTATTTTTCTGTTTTTATTAAATGTTGTTATTAGCTTATTAGCTTCTAGCTTGTTAGCATACAGAACGTTTCCCTGGTCTTTTAAATGAATATTTATTTATTAATTATAATATAATATAATAGCTGTATCTAATTTTAAGCCAGACAGACACTGTGTGATTTTTTTAATCAGGTGCTGAGATCTCATTCGCATGTTTGAATGGTTTGTCCTGTACGAAAACGCACCTGATATATGCTGACACTGTAGTCTGACTGGCAGACTGAGAGACTGAATGTCATGCAGCCCCAAAGCAATAGAATTAGCGCCAGATCCCCGCGAGCCGCGCACCTATTAATCCACCTGCGGAGCTTCAAACGCGCAGATGAGCGCATCACTTTCCTCAGCTGGTCGGGCTCCAGGAAATAGTCTGTGATGTCATCTGTTTTTTAATACTATTTTAATTTTATATAAAGCTATTGCATGATAATCACCATATAGCTAAGTAACCAAGTCTTATTGTTAACGAAACTTCTCATTAACTGAAACGAATAAAAACGGTGATTAAAAGAAAAAAAACTAAAACGAACTGAAATTACAGATTAAATACCCTCAGTTTCGTGTTTGTTAATTTATTTATAATTGATTTATATAAATGTGGTATATCATGATATATATCGTTATTGTGATATATATATATATATATATATATATATATATATATATATATATATATATATATATATATATATATATATATATATATATATGAAATATTTTCCCATATCGCCCAGCACTACTTTTAAGTCAAATTAATTACCTTTTAAATCTTTATTTGATTTAAATTGGAATTAAACGTGTTTAGGTGAAGGGTGTTCTGTTAACTTACCAACATATACTTGTACTTATATGTAATAAAAAGGCATTGTAAGATCTAGCTGCTGTTTTATTTATTCAAATTCCTGCTCCATGGAAAAAATGGGCTGGATTTGGGCACGAAACTCCCGGGCTGAAAAAAGGGCCCACTCCGGCCCTGAATTAAATGTTTTACCGTTTTTTTTTTTTGCGTAACCACCGCGGTAAATAAAGTGCGGGAAAAATTTAGTTTGCGCACTTAAACAAAGCGAAAATATTCTACTCTGCACGCATTATAAATATGTTTTGCATTTTTATTTAGGATTCAGGAAAAATATGATCGCTGTAGGACGCCTGCTCGTAAAAATGGGCACAATTGCTAAAGCGTGTTATTATTATTATTATTATTATTATTATTATTATTATTATTACTACTACTATTATTTACAAAATCCAAAAGATTTACAGATGTTTTGTTTGAATGTTCTACATAAAACGTTTATTATTGTTATTATTATTATTATTATTATTATTATTATTATTATTATTATTATTATTATTATCATTATCCTATATTAGACTGTACTATTTATTTTATTAAAAATGTTTATTCTTTAAATTAATAAAATATTTCAGTTACTGTCACCAAGAGCATTATTATAAACACACCCTGTAGCTAAATGGCCTAACAAAGTACTACAGTATATTAAGCTAACTAAAATAGAATATGTCAACATCTAATAATACGTACTTGTAACTTTCTGACAGGTAATATTCTCACTCTAATGGTAACCTAATCCTAATCAAATATTATATACAGTTATCTTTCACTAGTGGCATCAAATATTTTCTAAGGTGATGTTATCCTAAAACAGTACTGAGGGAGCTGTGCTGAGCTGTGAAATGGTAAATTCATGTGCGTTGTGTCTGACCCGTGTGTGTAAACCTGTGTAAGGAGAATGAAAATGAAGATTTGTGCAAAAGAAACACTCATTCATAAATTCGTCAATTAAATTCTGAACGACGGAATTAATGCGTTGCTAAAATATATCATAGAACCACACAGCCATACTTGAAGTAGCATAGAAAATGAATGTGGCTCATTTTAGACCCACGCTGCCCGTTTGAGCGGCAGCGATACAAAAAGGGCTTTTATTTAAAAAGTAAGAAAGCAAAAAATAATATAAGGATGTACCATGATCAAAAACAATTTAATTAAGGAATACCTTGAATACTGAATGATTCGGAATATTACGATCTCATAGTGAACAGTTTTTATTTTTTTAAGAGTGACCCTAAAACGTATAGAATCTCTACACAGATCTGCTAAATGTGTTGCTGGATTTTGTGTGTCCGGTTGATTTCCTAATTTCTCCATTTATGCATTCATTCTGTATGCTGTGGTGGTCTCTGTATTGCGCGTTTTATTAAAATCCCCAATGCCTTCTAGAGAGTGTGTGTGTGTGTGTGTGTGTGTGTGTGTGTGTGTGTGTGTGTGTGTGTGTGTGTGTTTGCTGGCTCAGGTCTTGCGGCATCAGACAAATTAAACATGATTACTAAATAGGCCAGCAATGAAAGAGTTGATAAAAAATAAGTACATTTGATTACATTTTGTTATGTTTTAATCAGGGACTACATTTTGCAAAGCCCAGTTTAGCCAGAAATACATGAATCTAGCACATCTAATAACACAGCAGACATTTGAAGCACTTGGGGGCTTTTATTTTAACAGGAGATATAGTTCCCTGACAGAGTCAGAGGGCTGAACTGCTTGGAGAAGGAGGGGATATGTATATTCTGTCCGTTTTTGCATATGGAACGCCTGGAGGCGTTATGAAAACGCGTGGTGGCGTTATGTAAGCGCCTGGCGCCGCCACACGCTCTTAAACGCCTGGCGGCGCCTCGCGTTTGTTCCAAGGCGTAAAAGTAAGCCCTGCACGGCGTTTTGGACGGCGTTTTTTAAGTATTACGCACGCTTTAAGCGCCGTCAGACCCAGGCGAATTCTGACCCATTTGGCTTGCCATACACACACAGGTACACACACACGCGCGCACAGGTACACCCACGCACGCTCACTCACATCATTAACGCAGCTCATAAATAAAGCTGGCGATGAGGCGCGCGCGCTGCAGCGTGTCTGGAAGCGCCGGAGCGGCGAGCAACACCGACAACACACACACTTTTACACACACACACTCTCACACAAACACTAGAGGGACTGTGACGGGCCCGACTGTTTGATGAGCCTCCCTCCTTCTCTCCTTCACAAAGTTACTGTCAGAACTGAAGCGCGCGCCTGTTTAACTGCAGCACTAGTGCACTAATGTGTGTGTGTACGTGTGTGTGTATGTTTACTGACAACCACGAGTAATACACACTGTTACTGTAATGTGTGCATCAGGGGACCATCTCCAGTTCTATGTTTGTTTCTGTCTTACTTTATTAGTGTCAACAAGTGAGTGAGTGAGTGAGTGAGTGAGACAACAGGAGAGAGAGAGAGAGAGAGAGAGAGAGAGAGAGACTAAAAGAAAGACTAAGAGAAAAAAGGCAAAGAGAGAGATGTAGATGCAAAGAAAGTCAGAGAGAAAGATATAGAGACTATAGGGACTAAGATAAAAATAAAGGATAAAGGGAGGAAGAGAGAGAGTGAGAGAGAGAGGGAGACTAGAAGGAGCATAGAAGGAAGAAGAGAAAGGGAAGAAGAGAGAGAGAGGAAGAGACCGTCTAAAATACAGAGAATAAGATGAAGACAAGAGAAAAGAAAGAGAGATTCAATTATCTAATAAGAGATCTCTATTATTTAAAACATTAGTACTTCTTATGTTCTAAAATTGCAATTAATTTATTGTTTTTTTTATCTTATGCATGCTCTCTCGCGTGTATGGGTGTGAGGCGTGTGTCTGTATATATGTGCATATATGTACATTACTTTTTATGTGTGTATGCAAGTATATGTCTATGTATGTATTTTTTTGTTGTTTATTTTTTAAAATAATTATTTAACAGTAATGATGAACTTTTCATAGTAAGCTCTTTTTTCATTGCTTTGGCAAAAGTTGTTCATTGCAATTCATGCTGATAAATATAATAGTTTAATTTGAAATAGGTGAATGAGAAAGATCAGAAAGATCTGAGATAAAGAGGTACAATGTGGTAGAGAGAGAGAGTAAAAGAGAGAGAATGTCCAATCACACACACTAACTGTACCATATTGAGTGTGACAGGGGTCTCCTCTCACACTGTAATAGGTGAGGAGAATCAGATTTCTGCAGGACTGGAAGAGTGGACCACTCATTACCACACACACACACACACACACACACACACATCTACCTGCTGCAGCTTTACACTCTCCTATCATTAAACACACCCTGGAGAAGACAGAGAGATAGACAGACAGATGGACAGGCAGCTCCTAAACATCATTTTGAACCAGAACTGCCTCTGGATAAGACTCTCCAGTGAGCAGCGCATCAGAGAAGATTAGAGAAGCTCTGAAACATCTGACCAGTGCAGTGCACCAAAACAATGAGTGATAAAACAACAGCAGCACGCGCGTGCTCCAAAACCCAGCTGCGTGCATGCACCTGAACTGAACTCAGCTGAGCAAACCTGACCTGGGAAAGTGTCCAGCCTGGTCATGTTCCTCTCATCTGCCTGAGCTCCTTACTCTTAATAATGATGAGGAACCATAAAGCATTGGTGCATTGCTCTCTACCCACATGGTGTGTGGTACACATGGTGCGTGGTACACATGGTGTTCTATAATCAAACACATACAGATAATCTCTTACCTCTAATGAAGACCAGGTTCAGGAGTATTCCTACAGAGATCATGGTCGAGACCGTCACCCCCCGGAGCTCGAGGCACCCGGGGCTGGGATGCTGAAGGTGGCGCGAGCGGAGTTGGACACTTCTGGACAGCGGTTGAGTCCTACGCACGGGCGCGCGTGCGTCCACTACATGCATCCACACTGGGCCAGGGTCTTGCTGCTGGACTTGCTGTGGAAAGGTCCAGGTTCCCCCTTCTGTCCTCTTTTTCTCTTTCTCTCTCTCTCAACACACACTTCACACACACTCAGTCTCCTTCCCTCACACACACAAACCCACTCGCGCGCACGGAGCCAAATCCTTAGAAAACCCAAAATCCTTATTCAAACTTGCACGAGCCGGTGCTGTTTTTGTGTTAGTAAAAAAAATACTTTAAATAAAAACACGAATCTAATGATAATACAAATGCAATTAAACTTAAAATCAGCGCGTGCAAATTAAGGTAGATAATTAAGCAGCCGCGCGCCCGCTCGCGCAACTCTCGCGCTCCGGCTTGAGTTGTGCGTGCCCGCTCGTGCCGCGCTGTGCTCCTATACTATAACCCGGGCAAAATCAGCGCTTTTCATTTTTCCCCACCCGTTTTCGACACAAACCACGCCCCCACGCACCAAGATTCGCTCGAACACCCCGCCCACTGCTCTATCATTGGCTAAGACCTGGAACTAGTCACAGAGCTCTTGCCGTTCCATACTAAAGCGCTTTGCCTGGAAACAAGCCACGCCCCTGAGCGCTACGATTGGCTAAAGTCAGGTCCGTGCTCAGAGAGCAGTCAGTCTGCCGTTTAGAACAACACTTAGCTCAGCGAAGGGGGCGGGGCTTCGACGGAATACAGGTTGAATCACACGCATGGTTGACGCCTCCTGATTGGCTGAGCTCTGGTCCGACTCAGCCAATGCGAAAACACTCGAAGGGAACATTTAAGACCACTTCAGTTTCTGAATCAGTTTCTTGATTTTGCTATTTATAGGTATATGACTGAATAAAATGAACATTGTTGTTTTTTTCTGCAAATCACAGACAACAGTTCTCCCAAGTTCCGAATAAAAATATCATAATTTATAGCATTTATTTGCAGAAAATGAGAAATGCTTGAATTAAAAAGAGGCAGAGCTTTCAGACCTCAAATAATGCAAAGAAAACAAGTTCATATTCATAAAGTTCCAAGAGTCCAGAAATCAATATTTGGTGGAATAACCCTGGTTTTTAATCACAGTTTTTATGCATCTTGGCATGTTCTCCTCCATCAGTCTTACACACTGCTTTTGAATAACTTTATGCCTTTACTCCTGGTGCACAAATTCAAGCAGTTCAGTTTGGTTTGATAGCTTGTGATCACATTTTTCAATTTGGTAAAATCAAAGAAAATCAGCATTTTTAAGTGTTCTCTAATGTTTTTCCAGAGCTTTATCTATACATAATTTGTTTTTTTTTTTAATATCAGTCATTATACTAGCAGAAAAAACATAATAATTTGGTTCTAATATTTATATATTCAACATTATTACTTAAAAAAAACATTATTACACTAAAAAGATATACATGCAATAATACATTTTTAAATGTGGATGTAAATATGACAAACAACTCAGAAGTGATTTTCGATTTTTTTCATTTCGAATTGATTTTAATAAATCAATACAAATGTAAATACAAAACTTAAATTTTCTATTTACACCCACTATTTAGGTTTCAATTCTACATTCTATAATTTCACAAATAAAATTAATTATTTACTTATTTAATTCTTTCTTTAAAAACATTATATTATGCAACCCCCTATGAAATGAACAGTATATTTATGTAATTTTATGCATTTTGCCAGCAACCAATGTGGTTTTGTATTATTAAAAACAGTGATTACAAAGGGCCTGTCTACACATATATGTCAACTATGGCTTCCTATAGCCTAACTATTAAACTGTTGCCAGCTGTCAAATTATTAAACTGTTTTGTAAGTGTCTACACCCACACAAACATATTAGTTGTGTCTAGCTGACTACCAGTGAGTGAGGTAGCATTTCAAATCACAATGCAAGAATTGGTATTTCTTGC
Organism: Astyanax mexicanus; assembly: GCF_023375975.1. Lineage (NCBI taxonomy): Eukaryota > Metazoa > Chordata > Actinopteri > Characiformes > Acestrorhamphidae > Astyanax > Astyanax mexicanus. The sequence continues at coordinate 71,005,402 of NC_064409.1, read as the reverse complement.
TACAGAGATACCTACAGTCAGGAAGTGGAATTCACGCTTTGAACCACTAAAGGAAACATTGTACACATGCATTTGTGGACAAGCTGAGAGATATAGAGTAATAGCGGCAGCAATGGTAGAGATTCTGTTCTCCCTATTTGTCATCCATCAACATGTTTTGTTTGAGACAAACTGACCTGACTAAGCAGAGCTTAAAATTAAGAAGGTTAAGGAACCTAAGCTGAAATATGAAAAATAACATTTCGAAAACAAAACAGCATATTAATGGTGTTTATGGTGCACTGACTCATTCACTACTGTAGAACATATAGAATCAAAACAACTCTGATGAAAAAATTACTCAAGCATCCCAAAACAACTAATCAGGTTTGACCCACTGCAGTATTAGTAGCAGAAAGTTCTATTAAAATATGATTACATTTTATGAGAAAGGGAAATTTTGTGATGACAGAAAAGGACAAAATTGTTTGTGTGGAGCCTTCACTCATTTACTGCGACAAAAGAGCCAGATAGGGATGTAATCGGAACAGCACTGGGGACTCTAAGTAGAGCTGACAGAAATGGAAAAGAGGATAACTCAAAAAGAATGCATTCCTCTGATCCACAAAGCAAAACAAACCTGTCAAATCTGCGCAGCAGTCAAAATACATTTTTCTTACAGCTTCAACACAACAACAAAGCTTTTAGCTTTCCGGAACAGCAAATCAGCGCTGACCCAAAGGAGCAATAAGCAGAAGTTTCCATTAAAACATGATTGAATGCTATGAGGAAGGAATATTGTTCTGCGGTGCTTCAGTAAGCGATGAGAACTGAAGGCTCGCTGGATTTGGGGGACTCCAGGGACATCCCTTTATTCTGCAGGTGCAGATGATTACCTGACTTTATGTTGTGTCCTGCTACATGGTCAGCCATGTACCCAGTGGACTACGAAGACAACGAGACAAGACAAGCATGAAAAGCATGTTTATTGTTGCTTTAAAAAAATCGCTGAACCAATTATGGGGTCATAAATATATGCTTAGCAATAAAAGTAGTTCTAATGAGAATTCACATATTTGAGCATATTTGTTTGGTTTCTATTTGGAAGTTCCATTTTCAGAAATGGACACTCCCATCCATCTAACACCCACCATCAGTCTATCACACTGCAAATCGACAATTTACATAGCCTTGTCATGAGCACACTGCCCAGTGTTATTCAGATAACACCTCATAACTTATACAATTGTGGGGATTCTCAATTCCGTTTTTTCAGATAAAACGTCCTGGGTTCCCTTTACAATTAAGACATGTAATTCTCCTTTTGACTGAAAATTTGAAAATTTTAGCATGACTGACCCAATTCCTTTATTTGTTAGGTAACACTCACTGCCATGGTTACTATAGTCTAAAATTGACCAATCCTGGTGGTTCCAGCACATTTAAGCCCATTTACACCCAATCCCATTTCACTCTTTCCCCAATGCTTAGCCCTAACCCTCAATTTTCATGCCTAGATGTAGGGTATCCTGATTCATGCTGTGATATCAATGGCAATTAAACATTTTTTAATTTTTATTTATTTATTAAATTACTAACTTACTAACTCCTGTTGCTAAGGTGCTCTATAGAGTGATAAAACATCTCCTTCCAATAGGGGGTTGTTACCAAGTGCTGTCTAGGCCACCTCTGCTAGAGTATGTATGTGTCCCAAAGGGTGGCGCTAGAACCAGGATTGCGAAACATGGCCTTAGTCAAAGTCACTCCCAAAAGAACTATTTTTATGGAGCTTGGTGTGTAGGGATGGACTATGAACGTGTGGTGAAACATATAGGAACTAGGATGATCTGACCTAGTTATGGTCTTAAAGCAGTTCAGTGAAGCCACATGCTGGTGGCTGTAAGGCAAGATAGCACCACTAAAAGCATCAGTATGACCACTATTTTACCCTTATATACAATGACAGGTCACATGTCATGGGACAAAAACTACTATTATACTATACTATTGTACAGGAGAGACCACCACAGAGCAATTATTATTTTTATTATTATTATTATTATTATTATTATTTGGGTGGTGGGTCATTACTTTTAGCACTGTAGTGATTAGCAGTGATTAGCATGGAGGTGGTGTATGAGGTGTTGTGCTGGTGTGTGTTGTGCTGCTGGTACAGTGAGTAGATCAGATACAGTAGTGCTGCTGGAGTTTTTAAACACTGTGTTTAATCACTCACAGTCCTCCACTCTATTAAACACTCCTACCAACAGCTGCTCCACCTTGTGGATAAAGTAAAGTCAGAGACTTTCATCAGTGCCCACCGTTTGCTGCTGACAAGACACTGTTAGTGAACAATTCTCAGTCCTGCAGTAACGCTTGGGTGTTTAAAAACTCCAGCAGTACTGCTGTATCTGATCATCCCATACTCATGCTCAGAATGCTTTGTGGTGGTCCTGGCCCACTGAGGAACAGGATAAAAGAAAAAATGCTCCTATAAGATCACTGGAGCTGTAAAAATATAAAATGTAAGTAGAAACAAGCAGGTGGTCATAATGTTATGCTTGATTGCTGCATATTTTAGGTCTATATATTGACACCAATCACATTTCCATTTGAGGAAAAGACTAAATTATGCGTAATTAAAAAAAAACACAACAGCTTCAACAGAAGCTGCATTGTTCATCCACGTGCCTGTTCTTTGTTTAGCGCGAACAACTGGTGCCGTTTGGCTAATACACTAAAACAGATATACATTACACTGATTGCCAGAAGGCACCAGTCTGGTCATATCTGAATAAGTGTGTGTGTGTGTGTGTAGGGGGGGTGAAAACTGGTGGGATGTCGCAGTCTCCACTCATTCACTAGTGCCATTCAGCTAATCAAGGCAAGTGCCATTGTAAGCCTCTCCTCTGAGGCTTCTGCTCTGGAGCTATTTCTGTGAGTGTCTCCATCTGGCTGGACATTTTGGGCACTGGAGACACAAACACTCCCCCCCTTCCTCCCCCAGCCCATCTGATTATACTCTCATCCATCCATCTAGATTTATCCATCTATTCCTATTGTCTTTTTCCCATTTCATTTGTATACGCTCGCAATTGACCTATCCATGCTCTTCCCATAAATGTGTTCTTTTGTAGAAACTGGGATGAGCTTCGACAAGCCTTACAGAACAATGTAAAAAAAAATCTCATGCAATCTAATGAGAAACGGCCTCACACTCTGTCCCAGCATAAGCTGAACTTTCCAGTTTAACCCCTCAATAGTCACAGCTAACAGTTAGAGTTAGCTTAGCCCTTCTGTTTAAGTTTGTGTTCTGGTTTAGACCCGTGCCTGTTGTTTTTGGACCTTCCTCTCTGCCTTGCCCATGGTTTTTGCTGTTTATTCTCTGTGTATGACCTTCGGCTTCAAACACTCTGGTATGTAGTTGGTTAATGCTGCCCTACTGTTGTTAGCTACACCCATGCTTGGTTTTCCCTGTGGTACTTTTACCATACTTAATAAATTCTCTGATTCTAATCCACGTGTCTCACCCGGGTCTGACATTCGTGACACAGAGAATGTTTTAAGAACTTTTTTGCAATGGTTCTAGGAAGGTTAGCCTGTAACGTTACAGAAATAAAGTTCCAGGAACATTCTAGAAAAAAAATATATTAAATAATAATGGTTTGTATCACAACTTTATTAGAATGCTTCTTGCATAAGAATGTTTCTTTCCAGTAAATCTGCAACTGTCCAAATACGATGAGTAAAAAATCATAAATTGGAACTTTTCTCAACTTCATTTTAAAATCAATATTCCAGTGAATACAAATAAATAATTTTATATCATCCAAACCTTTTGTTTTGTTACGATTGCCTAGTTATGTCTATTTCCAAATATGCAAAATTTGAGTTGATTAAGGTTACTGATGTAAAATGGTTAAATGGAGTAGAGAATGGACAGACAGCTTTTAAAGCTTCCTTTAGGAGTCTCCAAACCCCTCAAAGTTTTCAGAATGTAAATAACTTGTAAATAACTTAACAGCAGAACAAAAGTGCATTAATTGATGTAGACTATATCATTTGTGCTTTTTTACTTAATAAAAGTGTTTCTTCCTTGGGTGCTATACATGTTGGTTTACAGGTTGGTTTATGTTGTCAAAAAATCATCAAATAAGCCCAAAAAATGTCCACTGGACCTAATATCAAAATATCAGTGTTAAAGGTGTCTCACATTACAGGATTTTTGCTGTGAAGACACTGCCTGTACCATCTAGTGGTCACATGACAACATTTAACTCAATTGATTGAAAACAAGTTGGAGAATCCCAGTCAAATGTTTCTACAGCCAGCCCAGACAGAAACATGGGGCAGGTAAAAATTCTCATCCAATTTTCTGTTTGAAACTAGTTTAATTTTAGCTTTACATATATATATATTGTCTGTCTGTATATATTGACTACTGTCTCTATTTAAGCACATTGTTTTTTGCAAAAATGACATCATGTACAAAGACAAAGTTTCACTTTTATACTAGTTAGCTCCTACTAATCCCAAATAGCTAGAATAAAAATGCACACCAAGCAAAGGTCTGATTATATAAGGATGCTGCAAGGCAAGCTTGAGGTAAATACACACATACAAAAATAGATCTTTACATTGCACGGATAAGTTAAAGACATATCGCTATAGGTTGCTATATGTACTATTTATATTTGTTCCAAATACCAGGTACGAAGTTGACTTTAAATAGTTTAAAAAAGCTGTGAAGGGTTATTTTGCTCTCTGAACTAAATGGTTGAAAACAATATGAAAGACTCTTACAGTGTAACATCTCCTAAAGGCAGGTCTACACAGATACATGGCTCATGGCTGGACCCTCTGTAGTTCTGGTCTTTACTGTACTTCAGTAGTTGAATATTCAATGAAAGGTAGAGTCTGATGCAATATTAGTGAGCTGTAAGCAATGGTGTGGTTTGTACCGGTATATGTTTCTAGTGGAATGCTACTGGTGGTAAGCTGTTAAAATATTAAATATGCAGCTACAGTACATTATCTGGCTGCTAGCTCAAACACAGTCAAAACATTGGCAGTGCAGATATTACAGATTTTTATATTTCCTGACAGGATCCCAGCCGACTAAGCATTGGCCCAATCATCAAGAGAATGCAGATTTGATCCCTAATGATGTGGCCAGGAGTCTCAGAAAGCACACAATGCAGAACTGACAATTAGCGTGTTCATTTCCATTCATCTTAATGATGTTGCATTAGCAAGACAAGATGTGATTGGCTGACTAATAGGAAATACATAGGAGCCTTGACCCTCCAAGCACTGGTAGCATTATGTGATTTATGGAGTCCTAATATGTGGGTAGGAAGTGGACATGACTAAACTGGGATCTAAGCTGGGAATGACGCCACACCCAAGTTGACTGTGTTCCAGTTAAACACTCTTATAATTTCAAAACATTTGCAAAAAACATTCATCTAAAGATTTTTGGAGTTTATCAAAACTGGATTGATAACCATTTACCACTTTTTTATGTAAAATCCAATCAAAATAAGTAACATAGCATGGTTAGCATTCTCCCAGCTTAGCACTGTTAGTGATACTATGTGCAGTATTTTGGACATCGAAATACCATGCGAACATGTTCACAGATAACAGTAGGACTGTACTGGGCATATGATTTAAAGATATAAATAAATAGATATAAATGCTAATAAACTATTTAATTATATTGCTTTTACATCTTGGAGAAGTAGTAATAGGAATTTGGTCTTTTGGAGTCATTCCAGTTAAAACTATGAGGGAAAGTGTGTGAAAGAACTTTAAGAAAATTGGTTTAGAAAAGCACAATAACGTTATTTTTTTTAATAAACAGCTAGAAAACTGTAAAAGTAAAATCTATCTACTGTCTCTCCCCCTCTTTCTGCTGCTTTTCCGCCTAAAAACATCTGTCGTACGAAAACCGTATGATGTATCATTCCAAAAAGCACAAGCAACATAACTCAGTATAGTTCCTATTTAAAATGACCTGGAACTCATAAATCTCATCATCAAACTATAGATATAATATAACTAAGTAACTTCGTAAAAACATACAGGAAAGCTAAGAAGCTGTGGTACACATCATATCTCATAAACCTATGTATTATCTAGAATCTCAAGTGTCTCATTTGTAAAAACATTCACTGGAAAATCAAGTTACAAGGACTGAGTGGTTTGAGTGTTGGATATTTAATCACAGGGTTGTGATCAGTATCTGGATCTGATAAGCTCCTCCTTTTGGGCCCTTGAGCAAAGCATTTAACCCTCTCTGGGACTTAGAGGTTGTGGATATCTCAAATGGGTGTAAAGTTAAAGGTTATTTAATTTTAATCAATGTACCAGTTGGGTGGTTTTAGTGGTGACACATTTGGTCTTAGCAGGTTAACCCAGTCCTTTTTTCACCTCACTGCAGGGGGCAACCTAATGGCCTAATGGTGGGTACACTAATAAACTGAAAGTTTTTACTGGGCCCCCTGTTGGGGACAGCTGTGTAAGTCATTTATTAGATAGAGTCAGCTGTGGGGTATAAAGTATGTATATACAGTGTGCTTCTGAAAGTACTGCTAATGCTTTTAAATCTAATTACAAATCATATGTATGTATGGATGAATCTCAGTCTGGACAATCTGGACACTCTAAAGCTCTAATTGTTCACACAGCAGGTAAAATATGACAAAGGTGTGATTTTTTTTTGTGTGGTAGTATGTAGTTTTATTTGTGACCCATTGGAAGAGCCAGATCAGGATTCCATCTGCCACCTGTCAATTTATATTGTAGATATAATTTTCGGTTTCAGAAAGAACTAAGGTGTTTTCACTATGATGAAGAAATGCCAGTTTGAAACCTTGCCCTCAGCAGCCAGAGTCTGAGAGAGAGCACAATTAGCACTGCTCTCTTTGGGTGGGTAGATGGCTCTCTCTACCTTAATTCCTTTAAGTGTGATGCACAGGCGACTGTTGGCTCATGTATCAGAGCCTCCTAGTATTGGGGGCATTACTCCTGATAGGGTGAGTTGGGTAATTGGTTATGCAAATTAGGAAGAAAACAGGGGTAAAGTTCCCAGAAAATAAAGTTTTATCCTTGAAATAACACTGGTTTTAAATTCCAATTTTCATGCATCTTGGAGTATTCTCCTCCACCAGTCTTACACACTGCTTTTGGATAACTTAACGCCTTTCTTGGTCCAAAAATCAAGCAGTTCAGCTTGGTTTGATGGCATGTGATCAGCCATCTTCCTCTTGATTATATTCCAGAGGTTTTTTAATTTGGTAAAATCAAAGAAACTCATAGTTTATAAGTGGGCTCTTGTTTTTTCCAGAGCTTTATATCAGAAATTGAAAAATGACAGAGATATGCACACGTGAAATCAGCCACTGCCTCTTTTTAAAGTGCCATCAATGCATGTACAACGTAAGTAATAACAGTATTAAAGACAATCAGGTTCTGTATGGTATCTTGTGGCACAATTGCCCATAGATGTGGACATCGTGAAGTCTTTTCTATCACCTTTATTTCTAAGCATTTTCAGTCATCTGTAGCATTTTGTATTATAAAAATCAAACTAGTTCCCAGAGAAGAAAGTTTTATATAGGCTAGCACTCTGCATCCTTCTTACAACATCATAACGTCTAGCGGCTTTAATTCTCCCAGCCTGCGCGCTCTCCCTGGACTCCACAATCATCTTAATACCGCACTTCATCAAGCACACAAGGCCAGAACGCGACTAGGCCTCTCTCATCTACTGCAATATTCCAGTTACATCTTTTGGACAAGATCCAAAATCGAGCCACTGGGAGACAACATCTCGGCAAATGTTTCACTTCTGGCTCGCAGAAGAATAGCACAGTGTCCCGGCGTGTTTTATAACCACTGCTACAGACAGGCTGTCCGCTGCAATGCCATCAATTATTCTCCGAAAAGCAGCAAAACGTAGCAGAGGCCTAATACAAGCAGCCACCACTCAAACGCAGGGCAGGCCAAGCAAGGAAAAAACAGAAAACTGCCTAATAAGCAGCATTTGCTTTATTTTACTAACTTTTTGGACACTTGTACTTTCTTTTCATTACTTTTTTTAGCTGACTTCATCTCGCAACTCTTTAAAACTAGGATAAATAAAGAGCTACAGACAGAAGATCCTAAATCAAAGATCAGAAGATCTGTCTCCACTGTGAAGAGAGAATAGCTGCAGAGCTGCTCTCCCTGACGGGCCGCGCGAACGTCTCACAGTCCGCTTATTGATGCTGTCACTGTCAACACAAACCCTGAATAATAATTATTAACATAAAAAAGAATGAAAATTTCAACTAATTCATTAATTAATGTCGTCCCACCTCCCCTCTCACTTCCACCACCAGCAGCGCCGCTTTTATTCCACCCTCTCACAGCGCTCCTCGCAGATTTCCCTATAATTTTAATCTATCCACCCCTCCTTCTTTTCTCCTCCCCAGTGCTTTCTTTACATCTCTGTGTCAACAGCTTTCTATCTCTCTCTCTCTCTCTATCTATCTGCCTTTCTCCTCGTGTCTCTCTCTCTCTCAGCCCATCATTGTTTTATGATGGCTCTGACCTTTTTCAGAAGCACTCCACTATCAGCCTCTTATCTTGCTTTCGTAGCGCAGCCAAGCGGTCATTCATGAGGTCACTTCAAAGAAGTGGACATTAGAGATAATGTACTTCCAGTGACTCAGGTGTCTACACACACACACACACACACACACGCTTGTATTAGTGCCTTGTGAGGACATGAGGTCAAACACGTGTACACACGCACACACATATCACACACACATATTACACACATATACAGCTCTGGAAAAAAATGAAAAGACCACTTTAGTGTCTGAATCAGTTTCTCTGATTTTGCTATTTATAGGTTTATGTTTGAGTAAAATGAACTTTGTTGTTTTATTTTATAAACTACGGACAACATTTCTCCCAAATTGCTAATAAAAATACTGTCATTTAGAGCATTTATTTGCAGAAAATCAGAAATGGCTAAAATAGATGCAGAGCTTTCAAACCTTTCTTTCCATTACTTTTTTTAGCTGACTTCGTCTCGCAACTCTTTAAAACTAGGATAAATAAAGAACTACAGACAGAAGGATTCTGCAAGGAAAGTTTTAAGAGTTATTTGGAGGAATAATCACAGTTTTCATGCATCTTGGCATGTTCTCCTCCACCAGTCTTACACACTACTTTTGGATAACTTTATGCTTAACTTTAATATAAACTCCTGGTGCAAAAAATCAAGCAGCTTGGTTTGATGGCTTGTGATCATCCATCTTTCTCTTGATTGTATTCCAAAAGTTTTCAATTTGGTAAAATCTAAGGATTTTTAGGTGATCTCTTTTTTTTTTCCAGAGCTGTATATCAGAAATTGAAAAATAGCAGAAATATACACACGTGAAGTCAGCCACTGCTTTTTTTTTAAACTGTCATCAATGCATATCCAATGTAAGTGATTACAGTATGAAAGACATACAGTTTTTGTATGGTATCCTGTGGAACATTTGCCCACAGATGTTGCAGTTGGGCCTGTAGATCCTGCTCTACACTTGTAGGTTGCTGAAGATGCCATCCTAGCTGGTCCCATTAATGCTTGATTGGTGATAAAAATTTTGACTGGCAGTCCAAGCAAGTTTTGCAACCTAGTGGAGACATTACTGGGAAATCCCTTGATGTATGTGGGTGAGCATTATCTGGCTGAAGCCCGGCCATGAGAGGCAACACATACACATATTGATCGCTTGTATCAGTAATAGGGGTGATCGGTTAGCAGACACTTCACAGCAAACGCAGAACTGAAGGCCTTCATACTCAAACCAGTCCAACAAATCCCAAACAACACCTGGATTTGTTGCTAAAGACAATACAGTTCCAGTCCGTAGCAGTCCAGGGTTCTCTTTTAAAACACTCCTGCAAACAAAGGCAATGGTGACTGGTTGAGGAACAGCATAGATGACAGGAGATTTGTTAAAATGACCATCCCTCTTCTCTTAGTCCAATAATGTGCCCCCTCTCATAGTCTGTCAAATGGGTAAAATGTCTTTGAGTCTATTGTAGAGGCATGTCTAGCAGTACACAATCTCTCACCAGGAGGAACACTACCCAAATAGTCTCTGATAGTCTCACTACCCAAAAAGTCTCTGCCACTCTCCTGTGGCAGGATCCAGTGTCTAATCAATCAATCAATCAATCAACCTTTATTTTCACTCAGGAATACATTGAGGGTGACCCTCATTTACAATGCATCTACAGTTTAAAAGGGACATTGAATAAAAATAGGACATTCCGTAAAGACCTTAAAAATCTGACACATAAAAAGTAAAAAATATAATTTATAAAATATAATATGAAGAAAAGATAATAATAGGAAAAGTAAGGTAAAATGATAAGAATGATAAGAAATGATAACATTAATAATAATGAACTAAGAACATAGGAATCAAAATGAAAGCAACAATAAAAAACTAACTGAATAAATAAATAAAAAAAGAAATAAAAATAAATAATACAATTAAAAATAAAAACTAATTAAAAAAACTCATTTAAAACAATCACAGCCTTTCTGATGGTGCCTAGAAACATCTGAAGCATAACTTCATGCTGAGATTTGCTAAACGATATACAGTACACAGTTTGCTTTACCATGCATATGGTAGCATCCCTAATTATATATGTAGATGTAATACAAATTTTCTAAAATCTAAATAAATATTTTTTTTTATTTAGCGATTTATTATTTGCTGCTTCTTTAGGTAAATCCTATTGAGTTTCTCCCACTTTTTACTATGATGTGGGAATATTTCTGTGTTGAAAACGCACAAAAACAAGCAAAGGCACACACAGGCTCACACACACACACACACACACACCCACAGTGGGATCTGCGTCAGCACAATCATCTAGCTTTCAGTGCATGCCATAGAGACGTGGACGCAGATGAAAACGTCCGTAGGTGGAAAGATTGTTTTTCTCTTTTTTATGCTATGACAAGAGAGAGAGAGAGAGAGAGAGAGAGAGAGAGGGACAGTTTTTTCTCCCTCTATCACGAATGCACACACACAATTTCTCAATCCCACTTGTGCTGTATGCTTGTTAGTTCCACTAGAAATGGCAAATGACAAACAATCAGAGGCAGTGGAGCAGTGGCTTACCAGCCCACAGAACCAGCACAAACAAAACAAACAAGGCAATTACTGCAATTCACACTACAGCACACACACATGTTAAACACACACACACACACACTCTTCCCTCTGAGACACACACACACACACACATGCACTGCTTTCTGCTGTAGATAGAAAGATTTTCTTCTTCTTTCAGTCTTTCATTTTCTCAGTACTTTGTTTTTCTTGAATGACATTAATTCTGAAAGATTGTCGCCTATGAATCATTACAAAATCAGAGCTGCAAAACCTGGCCTGCTTACTAACAACACGCCTGTACACCGCCACTGTCACGCTAAAAACTCATATCTCCTAAAATGCCAACTCATTCTGGAGCATTTCTATTGGTCTATTAATTAAATAATCTGATAAAATACAAAAAAGAACAGCTGCTTGATTTACATCATGTCAAAAAGTGTTGTTTTCAATTATTTCAGGATACTAAGGATTTTTCATATATTAATTCATTCATATTCCAGAAATAACTGTGATAAACAATTATTTTGAATAGTTTTATTTTTAGACTTTGCAAATTAGGCCTGTCACAATAATTTCGTTATTGACTTATCATACGATAAATGTGTAATATATACCTCAATAATAGCTGACCTTAATATTGCCCCACTGTGAGAGTATTATTATTATTATTATTATTATTATTATTACATAAAATGGTCTTAAATTACAATTTGGTACCACATTAAAATAAGGCTTCTTTATAAAGGGTTTATAAATGGTTGATAAAAGAGTTCATTAATGGATATAAATTAAGTTATAAATACTAACGTAACATTAGTAAACATTAATAAGCACTTAAAACACTTAAATAGACAGAACAATATATAGATATTTATATAGAATATAGAATGCCAGTTCAGTCAGTTTAACATGTTATTGTAGTTAAATAAATAAAGTTATTAACAGAAATGTTCATAATCACTGATGGAAAAGACTAAGTAAAATAAGCGTCTAGTAAAATCTGAGGTTTAACAGTATAAACTAAAGTGGATTTGGTACATGACAGGCCGCTTTCAATGTATGTGATGTAACTGATTATTAATAGTTCATAACCTAATTAATAACCAATAATAAACTCCCCTTTAAACTATGTATGAACCCTTTATAAAGGAGCCTTATTTTAAAGTGGTACCAAATTGTCATTTAGGACCATTTTATGTAATTAATAATAATAATAATAATAATAATAATAATAATAATACTCTCACAGTGGGGCAATTTTAAGGTCAGCTATTATTGAGGTATATATTACACATATATCGTATGATAATTCAATAACGTAATTACTGTAATTTTTCTTTACATATGCTGCTCTTTCAGTTCATATAATCAGCCTACTACGACATTTCATTACTAATTGTGTTTATATTTATATTATATTTTCAACATCTATATTTTTACCACTTCACTATCCTTTATAAAACATAGTTGCTTTTATGCACTTCAGGTAATTATACTGTATTTTGCACTTCTGGATAAATGCTAACTTTGCTTAATTGGCTCTGTACCTGTATTCTGCACAACAATAATATTAAATTAAATTAAATGTAATTTAATGTAATCTATAAAGGTGATTCTTTACTTAAATTAGTAGCATAGGTACCAAAATCCTACTGATTTTCATATAACAAATAACATCAATATTTTGTTATTTAGTTTGATCACATCACAAACCCAGAGTTTAAAACCTCTCTACTACAATATAATGATAACAAGTGATCAATTCATTAAAATAATCAATGTGTTTTTTCATAGTAACTTAAAAAGACACAAAATGCATTATTTTGGTTCATATCGATTCAAATCTGGACCATATATTACCGTCTCCAACACTATTTGTATTACTGCATATACATCTGACTCCTGTGAGTAATTATATAATCTTATTTAATTAATTAAGGTTTAATTTTTGTGTCATAAAAACCATAGAAAGGCAGGGGGCACGTCAACCAGGAGAGAAGTGTGACATTTTGATGACTGGAAGTGAGTGCAGAGTCTTATCTTGTACTTATTCCTTCTGGTGATGGAGCAGATCTGTTTATTCAATATCATGATCATGTATATCATTATAACCATATTTTACTAAAAAAGAAACATTTACATTGTTTGTTCAGTGTGCGTTTGAATGTAGATCTTAAACTAGCTGTGGAGTAATGTTAGAAAATCCATGATCTTGTGCTTGGTTCCTGAAAAAAAGTGTAAACGGTCTTTACCGTCACACATCATTACTGTCACACATCATTAGCACCACACTTCATTACCACCTTACAGAGATACAGACAGTAATGACAGGAAAATTATATGAAAAAAAACATTCAAAATTCCTCTGATTTCTGAGAGAGAGAGAAATCTATATTTGGTGGAATAACCCTGGTTTTTTATCACAGTTTTCATGCATTTTGGCATGCTCTCCTCCACCGGTCTTACACACTGCTTTTGGATAACTTTATGCCACTCCTGGTGATTATATTCCAGAGTTTTTTAATTTGGTAAAATCAAAGAAACTCATACATTTTATGTCTCTTATTTTTTTCCCAGATGCATATATCTAAGTGTTCAAAGTACGACTTTTTTATTGTTAATATATAAAAATATAAATTCATAATTTCTAGGGTTTAATAATTTTTTCTGTTTTTTTTTTTAAGTAATAGTGGTTCAAATAGCCCCTAACAGAAGAATTAACCTCAAATACAACATTAATAAAGTGCATAAAAGCTTCATTAACACATGCAGACTTTCATTAAAAACGTATTATCATCATTAATCATTTATTCATTATCATTTATCTGATTTTAATGTATTGATGGTAAAATAAGTCCCCAACAGAGAAATTAGACATAAATATAAAAAGCAAACAAATAAAATGTGTTGATTTTTTCTTTTTCTATTCTATTTTTTTTTTTATGAAAAAACATTGGGATTACCAATAAAAACAAAAGACATAAAAAAATTAAGACATAAAACCTTAACTAAAAATGAAAAAAAAAAAAAAAAAAAATATCACAGTACTAATGGCCCAATTAGTTCAATTTTTCAAGTTCAAGTTGAATGAAATAAAGTGTATTAAAAGCTTGTGATACTGTGAGATATTTCTGCTGACGTGTGGAGAAGGAGAGTCTCAGGGGTTTAAATGTGTGATTTTTTTTGTTGTTGTTTTATCGGCTGCTCTGTGTGGATTTGATAACCTGAGGCTGAAAGGGGAAGTTGGCAGATGTGGTTAGTTTACTGTCTCTAGGACTGCTGGCTTTGCCCACGAGTCGAACACACACACACACACACACACATAGACGTACGTTTACTTATGCAAGAACATCAAACTCATATTTTGTTCAGCACACAGCTCTATTGCTCATTAATAGATTATTCTACACCTGCAGCTAAACCTGACCTGTGGAAACTTACTGTAGTGCGGCCTACAGCCCCACAGTTACAGCTGTACCTATATTTCACACTTACTCCATGATATGAAGTGACTAACAACATATAGAGAGAGAGAGAGAGAGAGAGAGAGAGAGAGAGAGAGAGCGACGGCTGAGGAAAAACAAACAGCCCCCCTTTGAGAAAGTTTCTAGTACCAATATTGACCAGCACGCTTCAGGAAACACGGACAGCCGACTTGGCCTTAGTGACAACCGCACAAAGCTCCATCGACACATCTTATCAGCAGGGCTGAATTAGCAACGTCTGTTCACCTGATTGCTAATGTTCATAACAACCAGCCGGCCTGCGGAGACACAACACACTGCTGTACACACACACTTTTACACACATTTACACATTTACAACCTCACATACACACAGGCAAATACAGTGTTCGCTAGATTACTATCAAAAAAACACAAAATATTGATTTTACCAAATTTGATTTTACCAAATTGAAAACCTCTGGAATATAATCAAGAGGAAGATGGATGATCACAAGCCATCAAACCAAACTGAACTGCTTGAATTTTTGCACCAGGAGTAAAGGCATAAAGTTTTCCAAAAGCAGTGTGTAAGACTGGTGGAGGAGAACATGCCAAGATGCATGAAAACTGATTAAAAACCAGGGTTATTCCACCAAATATTGATTTCTGAACTCTTAAAACTTTATGAAAATGAACTTGTTTTCTTTGCAATTTTCGACGTCTGAAAGCTCTGCATCTTCTTTGTTATTTCAGCCACAACAATATTTTTATTTGGAATTTAGAAGAAATGTTGTCTGTAGTTCATAGAATAAAACAACAATGTTTATTTTACTCAAACATAAACCTATAAATAGCAAAATCTGAGATTTTCAGATAATTCAGAAACTGAAGTGGTCTCTTCATTTTTTCTAGAGCAGTATATACTATATAAATAATATTTAATTAACAATATATCCAAAACTTAATCGTTTCAGACCTAAATTATATTCCAGTGATCAATATAAGATTAAAAAAAGGTTGCTGTTCATATCTGTCTGTAATGCATACAAAATAAGACACTACTATTCTAGTATTAAATCTTTATTAAAATACATCCAATTAACTAACACTTTTATTTCTAAACATGATAAAAAAGTGTTCAAAATCACAAAGAATAAGTAATAATGAGCTTGTAATACTTTGCCTCATTTATTTTGTAGTGCTGCTGACATGGCCTAATGAGTCTGAGTTTCATTTTTTTGGGCTAAGATACTGTTTCATTGGCTGGTTTATGATCTATTTAGATGGACAACAGGTCTTAATTAGTGTTCTACATGATATCCATTGTAATTGACGCAGGGTCTAAAAGGGTTAAGAATATAATATAAAATGATTTATTATAACATGAACATAAACAGATTTTAAAAAGAACAGGTCACCACACAGACTACCTTACAGCCTGCACAAGGCGCGTTGTGATGCTCATTGCTATCTAAAACCCCACCAACATTCTATTATCACACCTTAGCAACAGCACTTGTGAATATATCAGGTGTATGTGAAGTGTTCATGTAAATTTCTGGTGTACTGCTATCTTGGCAGTGGAAAACACATGTGCACCACAACGTCAGTCAGACTCTATCTTGGTTGTGAATTGTTAACAGGTACATCCCCATCACACACTTACACACAGCAGTGCACAAACCCATAGCGTGTGCCTTTTGGAAGCTATGCCACATTTTACATCAGCAATAAACAGAATATTGGTAGATTCCAGCTGTTCCCACAGTGTGAACAAGCAGGTCAGTTTCGTCTGCCTTAAAATCATTGGACACGTCCAGGTACCTGCGCCCCTGAAATGGCAATGCGCCTAAGTCAGAGCTCGCCTGGTTCTTAAAGGGAATGGCATATGACATGCTGAACCTGTGTACAAAGTACAAAGGTTGGAATAATAATTGGAAAGCTAAGATTTAATTTTCAAAGGTTTAGAATGTCATGTAAATGGTTGAAGATCAGGATATATTGTTAAAAAGTATGGAACCACCATCTTAAAGCCTAAGAATCACTGTTCAGAAGTTTGCTTTGTCTTAAATGGTCAGGAATCACAATCTGAACGCATTACAGTTCAAACATTTTGCTATAAAGTCAGGAATCACAATTTAAATACATAAAAATACTGTTCAATAACATTTGGTTTATGTGTATCACTATTGAAAAGCATGGATACATCAATTAGAAACATGGGTTTCCTATTTGAAATAAACAGTTACATTTAAAGGACAGGAATCACATGTTGAAATCACTGTTTAAACGCACAAACTCACTATCATAAAACACAGAATTGCTGTTCAAAGGTCAATAATTTCTGTTTTAAAGAATGAAACTAATGTTTAGAAGCATGGACTCACTGTTAAGAAATGTTGTATTATGCCCAAAGGTCAGGAACCACTGTTTGTAAGCATGGAACCACTAATCACGTATTTAGAATTATGTCTAAAGGTCAGGAATCTCTGTTGAAAGCCGGGAATCACCTTTTGGTAGCATGGATTAACTCTTCAGAAGTTAGGAATTACCATTCAAAAAAGTTTTAAAAGTGGACCCACTTTTTGGAAATATGGATTCAAAGTGTAAAATTTGGGAATCAGAACTTGAATGTTTGGATCATTGTTTTTTTATGAATTCAGTATTTAATAACAGTATCCAAAAACAAATTCAATGAGTAGTTTATTCAATCTAAAATAACTAAAAGATATATATTTTTTTTTAATCCACAATACCTTAAACATTTTTATTTATATCTTTAGATTAAATGTCTTTAATATAAGTAAGTCTGTATTGTCTCAACTTAAATATGTTAATAAAATGCATGCTTGTATTAATAGCGTTTTGGTTAGTGGAGGATTAGCAAAGTAAGAATTTTACTGTGCAGCATTAATAATTGATGTACATGTAAAAAATAAAAATAAAATCACGAGCTTAGTTATTTCATACATCATTCCTCTTCCTTTTAGAAGTGACTATTAGACTATTTAGAAGTGAGAACCAGACAGATGTCCTCACTTTAATTTATTTCACAATGCCCTGTTATGATTAGGAGATTTGGGCCTCACAGTGGTAGCAATACAAGAACACACACACACACACACACACAGTTGATTGTGCAATAAAATATCTGAATGCAAATAAAAGATAAGTAAATTTACTTTTCATGCAGAGAATCGGATTTCATTCGAAAATCAACGTCAGCTGAACTTCATGAAGACATGGATAGCACACTTCTTTTATTGATGCTGAATTTCCTGACTTCCAGTAACTGACCTCACTCATCCTATCTGTTCATGTCTTACGAAACAGACAGTACTAAAGACTGATTGGCTGAGTCACACTCAAAGCCACTGTAAAATACCATTTACATACCTATTTACTACATACTGTATACTGTATACTGTATACTGTAGCTACAAATGTGTAGACACCCGCTTATCTTCTTTAATTAAGTGTAACCTTAGGACATCCATTCCCTTTGCTGCAGTAACAGTTTATAGTATTTTAAAAAGGCTATAGACACTGGCATGCCAAAAGTCATGGAACAGTAGTATGTAACTTGATTGCAAGGTGTTATCACAGGCTGGATTTTTCTTTGCAAAAAACAAGCAAACTCAGTCATTACAGCTTCCATATTTAGCTTCCATTGGATACGGCAAAAGTCATGGGACATGATGCTAATTCCTGTCCCATGATGTGTTGCTTGTCTGTGTTCTGGCAGTTAGAACATTATTGTGAGGAGTTGACTAGTAGAAATACATTTTTAGGTAGCCCTGAAACGTACAGAAAATCAACCTTTTTTGCTTTTCTTAATCAAAGAACACCTTATTCCTGATTACTGTCCCAGTGTTCTTAAAATTGCTGATGAATTTTACTGGTTTACTGGTTTTACTGGTATTGTTGGACAAACATTTTTTATTAGTTTACCATCTTAAATTGAACATCATCTCTTTTAAATGTAAATAACAGTGCTGTCATTGTTGATGAGTTAATGCACACGATTAATCTTTAAATTACATTTCTTTAAGCAAGTTTTGCCCCAACCCCTTTCTGCATCTTTTTAACAGAGCCTGGTGACATATTAGTTTTTTTTATTTAGCAACATAAAGACAACAATGCTACTGCTGAGCTTAGAAGATTTGCTGCTCCTGTGAAGCATTAGTTTACCATGTTTGCCCTTCTACCTGCTTAATCCCCTGTTTTTCTGTTAAAGTCATGTTTAAAAGTATACGTTTTACAGTTTATTTATTTTAGTAATTAAGTTGGTTTCATAAATATAGAGAGAATAAGATTCAGCAATATGAATCTTAAGAAGAATCTTTCCTTCTCCCTTACTCATATTTTGCATAAAATTGGTAATTTATTTATGACATTTAACTGGTTCACAAACATACATAGTTCACAAAGATACAATTAAACAAAAATGACTGAAAATAAACAAAAATCAAGGAGCGGCACAAGCAGCCCTAATAAAAGTCCAAGCACCCTTAAAAGTGAAGCAAAAAAAAGTTGTGTATATGACTAAAAGTCATGTTTGTCTCTGATAAGCAAATAAATATTCAAATCTATAATGTAGCAAAATAAAGAAAATATAGCATTTTCTCCTTACCACACAATTTATACAAGCCACATTCTCTCTGCTCTGCTGGGTGGTGACTGCAATCACCATCAAACAGCACTCTTATTGCTTTTTTTAGTACCATATTTTTCTATAAGACTATAAGGCACACTTAAAATGAATTTTCCCAAAATTGTCAGTGCGACTTATAATCCAATGTGCCTTACGTATGAATTTTACCAGTCAGGTTATAGGGAGCAGTAAAGCCACTCCGCTGAAGTACAGAGTTATACAGGAGTTTCAGTTTAGTTCCCCAGCACCAAGATTCAAGACTCGTGACTGGAGCAGTATTAGCATTAGCCACTAACCACGTTCAGAGGTGAGTATATCAGTCTGAAGCCCCATACTAACCCCGAATAGCACTGCTGAGGCAGCATTAGAATTACCTGCTAAACTGCACTAAGCACTAGTTCTTTTACCACACAGAGTTATTAAGTATTATCAGCCTTCAGTCTGCATGTTCACCGTGTCAAAACAAGCTCCAGTCTGACGAATTGATAGCTGATATCGCCCTGGCTTACTGGAACACTCAGTGTTCCTCAGTGTAGCACTGTCAGGCAGCATTAGCCGCTAACCATGACTAGCTTTAGTGGAAATAATAATTTGGAAATCTATTCTTGCTGTTAACAAAAAGGAAGTGCTTTACTCAGCCAAATAACAAGTTTTCAAGAAAGAATTCTGCGTAGAATTACATCTAGTGCTTTAAAAGAAAATGTTTTTTTAAGAATTACAGTTTTGTTTACTTAGCTTAGCTTAGTTTACAGACGTATAAAGCTAAGCCAACTTAAGTACACAAAACTGTATTTTTTTAAGTCAAACCTGCTAAAGTGGGAGATATTTTTGATAAAAAAAATATATATATGTTAAAATGTGCTCAAAACTTTTATCTTCTTTTCTGCTGAAAACAAGTTTAAAATGTGGTGGGTCATTTCAGAAGATTAATCACAGAAAATTGTATTATTAGTTATTTTAAAAGAACCTCACCACTTCACTACAGTACTTATTAATACAGACCTTTGAAAATAAACCTTTAACCCAAATTAACCCTGCTGCACAAACCCATCCACAATTAAATGGACCTTTTCTTGCTCTAATTACGTTGAAGATGCTTGATTGGCAATTACTGAGACATGCCTCAATGTATTGCAATGTATAATTTATTAAATAAAAGAAAGAACAAAGTGAAACCTATTAGTTTATAATGAACCGTTTAACCTGATTCTCTGTGTTTTATTTGTTAGGGAGTTAGTGATCCACCCTACCAAACCTACATCCAGAGAGTCATTTTCCATCAACCTTTCTGACAATAAAAGTGGATGGTTGGATGGTAATAAACTATGAGGAAAAATCAATAAATAACAACCTTGCATTTTTTATTTGACCTTCTAAATGATCATATAAAATATTAAGTGAAGTCATCTCCACCACTCCCCCTTTTGCTATGTAAGCACACTGTAAGTATTTCTCAGTATTTGCAATTATCTCCTTCCTAGCCATTCTCTGAAGCTCTTTCAATACTAATAGCATCAGAACAACTGGCCCATAATGCACAACAACTTTCAGCTGGGTGACTTCTGCTAGAGGTCAAGCTGCCTATTGTTTAATAAATCAGGTACATAATGAAATAAAATCATGGACTATTTTCAGTGCCACTTTAAAAAAAGGCTTCTTAATTAAGGATTTAGAAATAGTTAATTAATGGTTATTATTTAGGTTATAAATACAAACCTCAGATCTTTCTGGATAAATACTTTACTTTGTCTTTTCCATCAGTCAGCATTAACATATCTGCTTTTAACTTAATTCCATTTACTACCCACATTTATTATTTATCCAAACAATATAATGTGGTGTAAACTAACAAATTAAATGATTAAATGATTACTTTTCATATTATTCTTATTAGATATGTTGATGGTGACTGATGAAAAAGAAAGATCTGAGATTTGACAGTATAAACCAATGTTTTTAAATGTTCTGGTACATCGCTGCAATGTCACTACTGTCAATGTTTTAATTTTTAGCTTTGGAAATGTTGCTTTTAAAGTGTCCATAGTGTTAGATTTGTCTAGTTGGGAATGTTATGTGAGAAACGTTTTAATAACTTTTTTATGCAAACCATTATTACTGTATGTCACTTGAATTCAGAAAGCTGAATGTCACACATTACACATGCATTTCTGGACAAGCTGAGCAATACAGAACCATCACTGAATGTGAATGAATCATGTGTACTGTAATGGTAGAGTTATATTTTTACACTTTTTACACTTATTTGACCTGGGTTACACTACATTACACAGTTCTACAGAGCATTGTTCTGCCTGCTTCACCAGAGTCACATTGTGCAGTCAGCAGTGTGCTAAGCTCAGACCTTACCCTGTAACTGTCAGTGGAGCACTATTGTGATTTTGAATCTGTCATTTTAAGGTAAAAATGTTGCATAATATGCATATAAATTTTGCTTTATCTCCATCCCACCCTCAAACACACACATAAACACACAAACGATCATACAAAATAGACCTAAATAAAGCCCACTGCTATCTTTCACCAGTGTTCTTTGAAAAAAAAACTTAGTTAAAACTTAATTTTGTCTGCGGGCCAGATATTTTCCAAGCCATTACGTTGCAGGCCATAAAAAAAAATCTGTTTTGGAGAAGTGTAATAGGATGGAGTGCTACAGACTAATAGCTCTCCAGCCCAAAGGGTTGTTGAACCTAATTACAGAACAGTTGAATTCAAAGCAGGTAAACCCAAGAAGAAAGGAAATAATAAATAAATAAACACACCGCTCCTCACACGGGATCGAACCTGTTGTCATCAGGGTTGCAGTTTAATACTACCACTACCACTGCCCTTATAAGGAGATAGGGAGCCTAAGAACGGGCGGAAAAACGAGAACGGGCGGAAACTAAAGTCACAGACAGAGACAGAGAGACATTTCATTATTGTTATATAATTACTTAGTTATATAGTTATATAATATAGAGTTAAAACAACCTCACAGGCCAGATGTGTCATGCTTGGGGGCCGCCTATTGCCAACCCCTACAGTAGATCATTTCCCTGTTGGTTATGTCAAGATTTTTTGTTTGGTTCTTTTATTTCCAGCTAAATCTTAAGAAAGATGTAAAGCTGGTACAGTATATACCGTGCAACGTGTTAAAACACAAACATAATGAAGATATTCATACAGAACAACAAAGCGTAAAATACAAAGGCAAAAAAACATCCCTGAGGGTTTACCACTGGAACAAAAATCACAAGTCAGTTAAAGCATGTGGCTGATTGCTTTAATTTACGCAGGTAACACTGGTTTAGTGTACTGTATCAGTACTGCTTAGTCCCACATCACTAACACACCCACACAAACACACCACAAGTACACCTGCCTCCCAGCAAAGGGCCAGCGTAATTTATCTGCATTACAAACAGTCTCTGGAGCGTTGGCACCATAGAGTGTTTTTGTTCCAAATCGGACTTATTGCCTAATGCTAATGACTGTATTTTCAATCAGTGCACATCATAATTTAGATGCAGCTCAGGCTGATGCAGGTCTGAAACACAGAAGGGGGCGAGACAGAGAGACAGAAAAAGAGAGAAAGAGTGAGAGACAGACAGGGAGAGAGAGATATTGGGAGATATGTCTCTGGCGGTTCCAGCTGCAGAAGCCCCAAGCTACGTATAAGCAGGCTGGCACACTCTGCTAGCTGGACACTTACGCTTTATTGTAGAACAGCTCAAAAAAGCGAAAACAGCGCTCACCGTTTCTGTGCACTGACAATTAAATCACTGTGTTTTCTCTTCTCCCCGCAGATAACACTTTACCAGCTCATGAAACAATTAGCCAATAACTGCATCCGAGTGTGTATGAGCCTGCATGATTGAGAGCAACGGAAAGCCTACAGGGAAATGAGTTACTGGTTTATAAGCATTTTTTTGTGAGAGAATTCTGAATCTCAATCTTAATTAGAGCTATTGCTATCATAGTCTTTTGATGAAAACTATGTAGCAAATATACCTTAAAATTGCAGTTTCAGAATCATTTGGTGCTCCGCTGAGACGGAGAATGGACACAGTGAATGATGTTTTCACACTTTCACACTCAAATAAGTGAGTTTACACCCCAGACTGTTTTTGGGCATGTTTGGGGGAAGGGCTTACTATCAATGGTTTATTTTCTGAACAGGGGATCGATTGCGCAGTTCCATGCATCACTTTTTGCATGTAAGTTCATAAAAGCTTTCTTTGGATTAGCCTGCAGATGTTCTCACAGACATTTTCAACATTTCACTGAGCACTGCGATCGTGCCAATGTGCTTTAAGACGGCCACCTTTATTCCTGTGCCAAAGAAGTCCTCAGTATCCTGCCTCAATGACTACCGTCTTATTGCACTCATTCCCATCATCCAAACTGATCAACAGACGATACATCTCAACTGCACTTCGCCTGGCTCTGACCCACTTGGACAACAAATACTGCTATGTTCAAATGCTGTTCATCGACTATCATCCCTCAGCATCTGATCAGAAAACCAAGCTGGCAGGGCCTGAACTCCTCCCTCTGCAACTAGGTTCTGGGAAATCAACTGCGCAGTTTATTGCATCACTTTTTGCATGTAAGTTAAAAGCATAAATTATTTTTCTGGATTTGCCTGGACACATACACTCCAGTGACAAGGAACAGCTTTTGGGATGCTTGGCATTTCACCATGCAGAAGCTCCTCCAAACCAGCAGCTGTTCTGGCATCAAAACATATTCATCCATGCAGGATCTCCAGCGCAAGACAAGCATTTACCACCATTCTCAACACCATTTGTCACTACCCGCACTCATTCCACAAAGCTGAGCTTATTAAAGTTCCCTCAATCCAGTCCTATCACAATGTGCCTTTGTAAGATATAGTGATCGGAATGAAGTAATAAGATAAGCCGAAGTGCCACATTACAAAATGAACCAATCACACAACCCCACACATGGCACCTGGATAAGATTGCTTCCGTGCCTGCTTAGAGCGAATTCCAGACCACTGATAACAGGAAGACCATAGGCTCGGAAATGGCTTTCACAATTACCGTACATTACCAAGTAGCCAGTGCACACGGAGGAAGACACAGACGCCATGTGCTGACCGACATCACCCTAGGAGGGATTTGGGTAGAGCGTGCCATCTACCCACCCAGAGAGAACAAGGCCAATTGTGCTATCTCAGGGCTCTGGCAGCTGATGGCAAGCTGCATGAATGGTTTGGACCAGAGATCTGAAGTGGCAGCACCTTAGTCCACCGGACCACTTGGAGTCCTACCTTTTATCCTTTAAATACTGTGAGCACACTCACTGACTAAAGTTTAAAACACATGTGATGCTAATTACAGGAAACACCATAGTTGAATTTGTCCCTATGGTCAAATTATTATCATCACTTTTGTCCAGGCCAGTTTTATTTGTATTCTATTTTAATTACTCTGTTGAACCACAATGCCAACGTCACACCTAACTCTCCAACACTGAGCTCTATCAGCGATCGCCAGAATATTGATTACACCTGTTCACACCACTATATATAAACCTTCACTCCGCCCACTTCTCGGGAGGTATTGTTTGGTTTACCACTTTACAAAGCATTTGTCCCATTGCCTGTGTTACCCTCTTGTGTATGACCTCTATTTTTGCCTACCCTCTGATATCTCCTGCCTGTGTATGACCTTTGGACTCAAACTCATTTATGGCATGCTTGCTCTCCGTTGTTACTGTTTATTGGTATTGACTGTGAATGTTTTGACTACTCCCTGTATTTATGCTTTCGTTAATAAAGCATCTTATCGGTATCTGCATGTGTCTGAGTCCTATCTAGCCATGACAGCCAAAACAATGTCTGATCATTAGTGGGGTTTTTTTCATTAGTTGATTTTCTGCCCGTTTCTTTGATTATTTTTGTAAGTTTCAGGTAATTTCAGTGAAGGAATGGCACCAACAATTTGCACTACGATTTTTTCATTATAAACATGTTAAATAGGTGATGTGCACATTGGACAGCCTATACTGGTGGAATTTCACTGGATATATTTGCGATGAGAAATAAGCAGTGTTGGATTAACACCTACAGAGTTTGGATTAACACCTACTGCGTTGGATTAACATGTTCGTTTAAATCCAACTGGGTTCAAATAAACAGTGTAAGAGGGAGCCCAACATGAGCGTTGTGCTGTGTTATAATTATTGGTACACAGCGGATTCTGCGGCTGCTGATTGAGTAAGACAGTAGCTCTGTGCTCTGGGGGAATCTAAAATGAGCTGTCTGCAAGACTAAATGTGTTTATACTCTGAAGTTGGTTTCAATGAAACGGATCCAAGAATGTGACTGTGCCTTTAAACGAAGCCATTCCGCAGCATATGCTCTCCTCTGGCTGATTGAGACATTGTGGGGAGGGGGCAGGTGAAGTGAGGTGGGTGGGGAGGGGAGGGGTGGAATAAAACAAGCGAACTTCATTAAAGAACATTTAACTGCAGAATCGCAGGGCTGCTGTAGACGTCTCTGGCTGAAGTGAGTGCAGTGTATTGCTGTAGCGGCGTGCAGCGATGTGCCCCTCGGCTCAGAACTCCATTGTGAGTCCCTCATTTTTAGAGGAGAGATATTTAAAAGGCTCTTAAGCACAGCGGCAGCAGCACAGGCCCTTTCACACAGGAGAGCAGGCAAAGAATGGAGGGCACTTCATTTCATTTCCCATCACTTCACTGTCCTCAACCTGCCTCTGTCTGTGATCTCACACTGTTTCCCTGAGATCCTTAAAGTTTTAAAGGAATAGTTGCATCAGCCATGCAAATGTGCAAATATAGGGGTCCCACCTATCTCAGAAAAGGGCGTGAGTCTCCCATATTTAAATAGGAGCTCCCTGATGCCCGCAAGTTCTGAGATCACCCCACCCCCCTCAACAAACCCAGCTGGCCACCAATGTCAATAGACGTTAATTTCAGGTTGAATTTTGGTCATGACAACAGATGACAAAAATTTTCAGGATAGTGTCTAACACTGTTACATGCCTGCAGTGAATAGCGCCACGATCTCCACACATCAACAAACAGCGCTGTGACCTCCCACCCATCAACAAATCTCATCATGAACCCATCATGATAGCACTGCAATCTCTCCCCGCCAACAAACTGATGAGTTTTGAGGAGTAACATATAGAAATAACAGCTCCTAATCTTTCTATACATTAATTTTTGCAACTTGGGATAGATATACTGTTCATATTAATGGACACAGCTTGATCAAACATGATAATATGCTAAACATGTGTGTGCTACAAACCAGCAATATGTTTATGTAATGTATGTTTATGGGTAAAGTGAAGCTGATGGTTTTCCATGCTGTCTGCTTGTAAAGTCTTCCTAATTGTGTTTTAGTTTGATACCACAAAGCAACCAATCGATATAGAGCATATCTTTCAGTGAAACTGACATGGTAGTGGTGTATGAGATGTTAGTGTGTGTTGTGCTGGTACGAGTAGGTCAGATACAGCAGTGCTGCTGGAGTTTTTAAACACCTCAGAGTCAACGCTAGACTAATTGTTGTCCACCAGCAGCTTATTGTGGGCAGCGTCCTGTAGGCAGTCTCCTGTACCCACTAATAGAGAACTAGAAGATGATCAAAACAATCTGTGTAGCAACAGATTCAGAGCTTCTGTCTATGAATTTACTTTATCTACAGGGTGGAGCAGATACAATATTTATTATGATAGGAAGAAAGATGCAGTAGCGTAAATGGTTGTAAATAACAGTTTAATCTCTTTATAACAATCAACCAGCGAGTTTGTTTTTTAGTAATTTTTTTAAATGATGAGTTCCTTCTTGAACATGTTCATATGGCAGTGGTCATGTTTTACTCAAGTTATTGGTTCCATACTCTGTTTAGTTTATATTTGTAAGATTTCAGAAAACACGTGCAAATATGGATGGCATGAATGCACAGTATGGTCTTTATTTGATTGGAGATGGATAAACAAAGATTATATTAAAAAAGTATATTAAACACTGTGGCAAAACTTAATATAAATGAGTTGGTTTAAATAAGGCTGTATTTCCTACTGTAAGAGAGACCAGCAGGGGATTTCTTAAAATTTGCATTAACATCATCATGCAAATTGCCAAGTAATCATTGATTTGATTTGCAGATTCACTGAGAAGGTAAATTTATATATATATATATATATATATATATATATATATATATATATAATGTAAATGTCTAATTGAATGTAATCAAGTTATCATAACAGCTCCAGTGCTCTAACATTGGTCCTCCACACCTCCCTCTTCCTCTCTCCCTCCCTCTTCCTCTCTCTCTCTCTTCACCTCTCCATCCCGAGTCTGCTCATCCATGACTGTGTTGAGTGATAGGGCGTGGAGTGTAGGTTCTGTTTGTTTATGAGAGACTGTATGCACATCAACACCTCTTAATGCAGAGCGGGTCACCAAGCCAAACACATAACACTCAATCACGCACAGACAGCGGGCCTGCTGATAAGCGTATTAAAGCATGGAGTTGATATAGTGACCTTGGCCATGGGGCCGTGCATCATATCGCCCTCGGACGGCTTCGGATATTGACTCCCTGGACTCTATTAGCTTGGTGAAACTGGGCGTGTCTATAGCGTGCCTTTGGTGTCGCAGTATAGTTGTTTAGATGTAGTATAACATACCTGTCAAGTCTCCCGTTTTGGCCGGGAAACTACCGTATTTTACTCCTCTTTCCCGCCGTCCTCCCGTATTAGTATTTTCCTGTAAATTTCCCGTATTCTATTAAAATAAAAATATATATATTATTGAGGAGACAGGGCACTGACCGCTCTGTGTCTCTTAACCAATCGTGGAGCCGATTCAAGGAGAAAGTCCCGCCTTTCAGGAGAAACAGCCAATCAGCTTGCAAAGGAGGGTCAGTGTGGGGAAGCCCCCCGTCGCGGTGAGTTCAGGCAGCTCGTCGGAGCTGCTGATGTTAAAACATATCTGGATATTCAGCGATTTTTCTAAAAGAAAGGTAATGGTAGGCTAATCATGTAAACTGTGATGATATTTTTCTGATAGCTGCTTAAAAATACTCGTCTCCAAAATAAAACACACAGATTAAACCTTTTAAAATAAAAAAATACAGCTTGTGACTCAGTTTAAGCAGAAATGTGGAGAGGACCGAAATTAACTGAACTAATCAGGAGTGGAGTGATCAAAAGAAAGAAGTATTAATTAAAATTTATTGTGCAGGCCCCTTAGGACTAATTTTTACTGATGAAATATATCTGGTCCATGTCCTTTTAGTAAAAGCTCATGATACTATTTTTAGGTCACCAACAGTAATTTTGCAGAATTTGTGCACCCTTTGTTCAATTTTAAATCCATTAAATAAATAAAAAATATATCATATAAAAGAGTGCATTTATTACAAAAAAGACATGAAATCTTATTTTTTTTTTAAATATCTAGAAAAGGGTTTTTAATTTGGCTGTATTAAAAGAATGACATGTAGGAATGTCCACAACATTTCAGAGTCTGATAATCTAATTGTAGTGTGTAAGTGGTTCACTTGTGGTTATTTTAGATTTTTTGTAAACCTGTCCTAAAATGTAAGGGATACTGAACCTTCGTTAGGCTGGTGGGACGGCTTTAAGCGTACAGAGGAAAATATCCCTTATTTTTAAATCTAAAACTTGACAGGTATGGTATAAACACTGGGTAACAACACATTTTACAACATTAATCGGATTTAATACATTATTACATATAAAGAGGAATGCTAATCTTCACTTTAGAAGATTTTTGTACATTTTATACAGTTTTATGTGCTGTGATTTAGCTATTTTTATAAAACAAAATATCAAGCAATTTAAACATGTTCACCCTTTCATTATGGTATAACCACGCCCCTTTAAGACAGTAACTTCATATCATTAGTGACACAACAGCTTTCATATTGTTTTTATTTTAAAGGACTGAAGAGACTTGCTGCATTTTCAGCAGTTAACAATAATATTAAAAAGAATAATATTAATACAATTAAAATGTACAGTCATGATAAACAATTCACATCTCTGTTTTCATCAAAAATCTTTAATCATCAATAAAATCAGAGTAAAAATGAACATTAAAAATATTGTCATTTAGAGCATTTATTTGCAGAAAATGAGAAATGGTTGAAATAACAAAAAAGAAGCAGACCTTAAATAATGCAAAGAAAACAAGTTCATATTTCTAGTTTTAAGTTTTAAGAGTTCAGAAATCAATATTTGGTGGAATAACCCTGTTTTCTAATCACAGTTTTTCTGCATCTTGTCATGTTCTCCTCCACCAGTCTTACACACTGCTTTTTGATAACTTTATGTCAATCCTGGTGCAAATATTTAAGCAGTTCAGTTTGGTTTGATGGCTTGTGATCATCCATCTTCCTCTTGATTATATTCCAGAGGTTTTCAATTTGGTAAAATCAAAGAAACTCAATTTTCAAAGAGGTGAACGAGAATCTTAAGTTATCCATACATACCATAGCATACAGCGGTAATGGAAATGTAAGAGTGATGGGAAACAGCATGGGAGCATCGATAATTAGGCAATCAGGAGGGCTAATTAAGGCATGGCCAAATAATGCTGAATATTGGAAAGCTTATTGTTCATTCAGCACCTCCTGTCTGTCTTTAGCTGATTAATTTATGACCTTTCTCATCTCCGTATTGAAATCAGCCCTGCGCCCGGCCTGCTGCTGCTATGGGGAGTCAGCTGCACTGTGACAGGAGTTCCTTTGCTGTGGGGTCGGCAGACACGCACATCTGTGAGCCCTGAACTGCACACACACACACACACACGGACACACACACAAATATACACATGCTCCACCTCAGCCTAGGAAGAGGACGATCTCAGTCCCCCTCATGCCCTCGGGGCCCCTCCGCAGGGGCCGACAATCTGTCCCACGTCAAAGCTCATATCTTCAGCGGTGTCACTCGCAGCCAACTTTCCCACACAACTTCCGCTGCACTCGCTGCACTTTCAGAGTTGTGGTGCTGAGCCACTGCGTGAAGGTCGCCTGAGCTCGACCCCGAGTCTGTGGCTCACCGCCTCCGGATGCATGGTAATGGCAGAGCAGAGGTGAAATGTGAATCATATTTTCCCCTCATTGGGGGCAATCGAAAATGCAGCTTAAAGCGATAGCCAGACAAAAAAATCTAATATGCATCCAAATAGTGCTGGGAAATATGATGACAATATATAATTGTACCAGTGGTAAGAGGGTTCGATACCCAGATTTGTCAGGGTGCGACTGAAGAGCCACTTGAGTAAGGCCCTAAACTGGCACCACAGCAATGGCACGTGCCCACCACTCCAAGCATGTGTGCTCACCTTTATCACTGTGTGTCTTCTAAATGTCGTCTAAACTGGTGTGTATATGTATATGTTCACTTCACAGATAGGTAATATACCATTCACAGATGGTATATGTGACTGCCTTGTATAAGGGTCTGGCAAAAAACAAAGTCAAAGTCAAAGTCAAAGTGTTTTTTATTGTCATTTCAGCTATATACAGAGTACACAGTGAAACGAAACAACGTTCCTCCAAGGACCATGGTGCACATAAACACAGTGTAGACAGAACAATAGTGCAACAGGACAAAAGTGCAGACAGACAATACAACACAATACAGACAAAGAATAATAAATAACAAGACAGTGTGCAAATTTTGCAGTGTGCAAAAAAAACGACAAATAGTAACACAAAAGCACTATTTAACGGACCCGGAGCGGCCGCTGCGTGTTAACGCGCCGCCATCTTGGGTACGAATGCTTTTGGTTAAATCTCGGATTCTAATTGAATCGATTCATATGAATCAAGACTTATGTTACCTCCTGACCGCTGCGCTCCTGCAGTGAACGTTGCCTAGCTTTTTCAAACATTTCCACAAAGCAATCCAGACTGTTCTCATACAGAGTTCCCCAATGGTGGAACAAACTACCTTCCACCACCAGATCAGGAGAATCTCTCACTATCTTTAATAAACTGCTGAAGACAGAGCTCTTCAAAGAGCACTTACTCTCCTAACACCTCTAACTAACTACCTTCTACTACCAGATCAGGAGAATCTCTCACTATCTTTAATAAACTCCTGAAGACGGAGCTCTTCAAAGAGCACTTACTCTCCTAACACCTCTAACAAACTAACTATTTCTAACCTCATTTCCTTCTTCCCCTCTTTTCCTCCTGTATCCCACTATTTCCCTTTGACCTCCTTCAGGCCCTATCTAAAATTATATATAATAATATTATATAATATTATATATTATAATATTATAATATTTTGCCCTGAACTTCTATGTCCTCTATTGCTAAATGTACATCATTATTGTAAGTTGCATTGAATAAAAGCTTCTGCCGAAAAACTTGTAATATACACTGCTTTTAAGTCCGTATCAAAACAATAAGGCCACATTGTCCAAAACAGGTTTCATCACATCACACAGTTTCAAATCTTGTTGCATTTTTTGGTACCAAGAAAGTGAAAGGAGCTGATCTGAGATCAGAATGTCTCTTTGCTGTGAAGATGCTTGAAGATGAGGAAGAAGACGCTGCAGACACTGCCTTAGGTGTAATAGAATTAATTATTACAAAGACTGAGACAATATCTTCGAGGTGGTCCTAGGCCAGCCCTGGAGAGAGATGTT
Source organism: Astyanax mexicanus (assembly GCF_023375975.1). NCBI lineage: Eukaryota > Metazoa > Chordata > Actinopteri > Characiformes > Acestrorhamphidae > Astyanax > Astyanax mexicanus. The sequence goes on along the minus strand of NC_064409.1, from coordinate 70,973,447 downwards.
GCCCAATTCTGATGTTCCTGCCCTCTCCCCTCACAGGACTGAGGCACCTGCTTATATAGGCTGTTATGGTATATATCTGGAAACACTTAAACATACTCTAGACATCTAGACATCCAAAGGAGGAGTCTTTCTAGAAGAATGGTTACACACATTACTGAAGAAAAATATAAGCTGAAAATGTACATCACCCCCAAATGTTTCTAAATGAGAGTTAAACAATCTGATGTCTGATTTCACTGACACACCCTTATACACCTCATTTGATTAAATATCCCAAAAGCCCTACTTTTGCTATTATTACTTTACGTTAGATGCAAGACAGAGGTGTTTATCAAATCATAAAATAAAATAAATGAATAAAATGTGTAAGTTACTTTTTGTTTTCAATTAAAACTATTAACAAGCATATGTATTGTTTCCAGGTTGCTAATCAAAACCAACCAATACTAATAATATTTTATTATTTGTTTATTTATGGCTTGCACAGGCCTTAAAATAGCACCAAACAGAAAGTGTTGTGATGTCACCTCCTGCTATTTTGGAGGGAAAACCTTCGATTTAAATCCTCCCAAACAAACACAATAGTTTCTCCACTGGATGAATATGGTATAGTTCACAACCACCACAGGTAGATATGTTTACTTAATTATTAAATTATATACTTAAATAATTTGTTTAAAAAAACAATTGGCCGATAACTATACCAAATATTAAAACATTATTATGCGTTAATTCTCAATGCAGTTTTCTTTTGCTGTCTGTGGTTAAGCTTCAAGGCTACAAAACCAACTTTTCAATAATAATAGGGATTATTTCAAAAATCCTGTTCTGTCTGTGTATCTAAAATGTCCCTTTTAAATCATAATGTCTATGTTTAGATGTATTGGCAGAGAATAGGTCTTGTTTTGTCTTGTCATATTTGTTGTAAATCAAGAATAAATAAAATCAATATTGTGATGAACATTCTTATCTTGAACAACAATATGCTATATCTATATCTGTGGATCTAATCATGGATAAGAAAAATACTCAAACATGGTATCAACAGGTATTGCTAACAATGCTAACCTGGCACAATGTGATGGCTGATCTCTGAGAGTTTAAATGAAACAGTCAACTTGGATGTGCTGTAATTCCCAGATCCAACATCCAATGTGAATGGAATGCAGCTTTGAATGTGATGTAATGTGAACGGAAAGATTAAACTCTTTGCCACAACAAACTCAATGTGGTGAAAATGTGGTGTTTAACACGATATGGATGCTTTAATTGCTAATTTAAAAAATGCATTTTTCTTCAGCGGTCAAACCCCAAGAGCTGAATTACCAACAGCAGTGTTGATGCATGTGCTGGTAGCTACATGTATAAACACGGTAGGCCAACAATCAGCACTGGGGATTTGCCTGTGAAGGCAAACAATGCAATTACAGCCATTTCTTCAGGCTATTGGCAACAAAGAGGAGCCCAGCAGCAGCCAGCCTCTTTCTCCAGCTTCCCAGTCAAACAGTAAGCTCGCCACTTTGTTGTTCTCTAATCGTAGCGTGTACCTTTAATGATTTACACCTAATTGCTTGTTCTATAAGACTCACATTCTTATTTGAAACTGGGGCCGCCGCTCGCAGTGCGTTTCGGTACTCCACCGCTATTCCACTAATCATTAATGTGTTGACCTCCACTGCAATCAGCCTGATCAAGCGTGTCGCGCTACACTGAATCTCGCACAGCACTTTGATGGAAAGCGGGCCCTTCCTACACGCCACAGTTGGTGTTCTCCACCATTCTCCTCGTGTACCTTTTTTTTTCCTTAAATAAAACATTTAAAGAGTGTCTGTTTTAAATGTTTTAGAAAAGCGAATGAAAAATACATCTGTTAATGAATGGGGGTCCTTGAAGTGCAAATGGAAGAGGCGTGAAGGGGAAGAGCTCCGAAGACAGACCGCTGAGCCGCTCAAAAGGAAGCGCTAGCACCTTCTTAAACTGTATAAATTACAGTGCAGAAAATAGAGCACGTTCTGTACCCGAGGCTTTCTGACCAGAAGCTCACTGTGTCCAAATTGTCCTATATACTCTCACACACCAACTTACATCATATGAACAAAAAGAATTGGGTGAACCTGCTTGTTCAATGTTTCTTCCAAAATTAAGAGTAAGAAATAACTCTATGGAACTGTCCAGGGAAGAAAAAAAGGCACTGTGCATTTGATTGCATTCAGAATGAGCAATATCCAAAGGAATAATGTCTTTTTTGTCTGTCTTAGAACAAATAAAGCAGATCCTTCTTTCTTCTCAAAAATAATTCTTTAAGAGAAAAGAGGAGCTCAACACAAACACTTAACTATGAGGGGGTTTGGACACAAATGAGGAAATTGATGTCTCTTTCTGTAGAGATACAGTATAATGCTGACATATGAGTTATGTAGATGAGCCATTACACTTGTCTGTTAGTCTTATTCAGCTGAAACCCATACCAAACACCCAAAGGTACTGAATAGAGCTCCATTGTTACAAAGAACAGTTCCACAGCTTGATGCTGGAGATTTTATAAACCCACTAGAGCCTGATCTGGCATTGGGCATGGTGACAAAATTTCTGTTTATTTCTTTGCAATAGAAAGTCAAATTAGAAATATTTCTGTATATGGACAAGATAAGCATACATCTGCACATCTGTTTAATCAACAGGTGCCACTTAAAGTAGCTGAATGCATTCATTAGTGAGAGTGTCCACAAGAAGTGTCCACCATTGTAACTCAAGATCATCAGCTAAATGCCATAAAGCCCGGATCAGACTACACGATTTTAGCCCGATTTTGACCCGGTTTTGTCGGCGCCGACAAATTATGTGCATTTCATCCGAATGGCAGTGTTGGGAGCGACAAAGGTCCGTGTAGTGTGACACAGTCAAAGAGCAGTAATTTGACGTGAGCGACGTCGTCGGAGCGTCCGGCAAAAAGACTAGCATGTTAGAATTTTTTGTATTTTATCACCTAGTTTGACATGCTCCGCGACGTGCTCCCTTACGCTGACCAATAGGAAGACAGAGCTTTCTGTGGTGGACAGATGCAAACATGGTGAAAAAAAGCTAGACGGTGCTCCTGCAGTTCTCTGGACCAGAGAAACAAAAGAATAATCTAATAATCATCTAATAATCTACTTCATCCATGAAATATTCTGTTTACAGGCACTGACATCCAAGTAGCCACATCTTTACCATATCTCATGTTCTCTCTGGAGTACACGAAGCAAGTAATGTCCATTTGGGTCCACAGTCGCCTTTCCCTCTTTCCCTGTTTTTCTGAGCAGAAAAGCACCACCATCACGCAAAAGGCTTCTGTAGCCATGATTGTCAGATTCTATTCTGCTCCCCCACGATAACCTGCGAACTCACGCGAGGACGAGGACAATGATTGGTCGGTGACTAACGTGTAGTGTTGCCAGTCCTCAGATTATGACACAAAACGAAAATAACTGCTTAATCTCACATAGTGAACATCATAAGGGACAAAAATGTTGTGTAGTCTGAGCTTGGCATAAATTGGCATTGGAAGAAATAAGCCTTCCACCCTTAATTGACAGTTGGAGCCAAACTAAGATTAGGATTGTAAACAGACAACTTGCTAAACTTAGCATTTAACCCTCATCTAACAAGTTTTTTTACTTCATTAAAAGTAATCCATTCTCTATGTGTAGCCAGGTGGCAATAAAAGTTCTCTTTTTGCTATTAAAGAGATTTTTTTTCTTTTAATAAATGTGTACAGTTATTTTTAAGTCATGTATAAGGTTACAAACTTGTAAAAAAAAAAAGTGCATTTATTTAAGCACTGGTTTAAGGGAGTGGTTTTATGGGTGATTCTAGTTCCCATTTGTTTACGCAGCAGTTCTCCTGGGCAGAGCAAAGATTGGCTGAAAAAAGTAAATCTGGTGATGACCTGTTGATGGCTAAAGAGGCCTGGTGTATTTGGAGAGACTCTGAGGGATCTGAGAGTCGTTCACCCATTGCCATATATTTTTGGTGTAAAGCTTTGCTTTTTTTTTTTTTTTAAACTCTGCTCAGCTCTGAAGAAAACTAGAAAGGACAAGTAACCCAATACAACCTGAAAGTAACTAGCAAATAAAAGGACACCTACATTTTTATTATGTTCTGGATGTTCTCTTTCTCCATGAGCTACATATGTAGTAAGAAATTCAGCTTGCTTGAGGAGTTTGCATTCTTTACAACAGTGAATTTTCACTCTTTGCCCACACCCTTATGTTTTGCAACTTTAAGCTTAAAGTTAAAATGGGATTGGGCTTGAAATTTGGAACTGTTTGCACTAAACGGTCCTTTACAAATAAATGTGCAAAAGAGAGGGGTAGGGTAGGGTATCCCAATTCATGTTGGGATAGAGGGTAAGGGTAATATGGCCTTCAAAACAAGGCTTTTCCAGACACACAAACCAGACAGACACTAACAAGATACCAGCACTAGCAATTAAAGACATACACAAAAGTAAATTTAAGTATTTAATAACTATTAAAATACTATTGTGTTCTTTCAGTTTAAGTAGTTTTAACGCATTATGGGCCCTTTCTTCAACAAACGTAAGAAATCCTGTAGCCCAGTAGCTAGTTACAGTTCCATTCCACCTTTATCTCCAACCAACCATGTTGTAACAATTTATCTACACATTCAGCACTCATTTTTAACAATGTAGTACTCTGAATAAGGTTAAAAACTTTCAAATTCTGTTATTTCAGTAGTTTGTGTAAAACACTATACACAAAGTATAAACTTTGCAATGCTTGGAATACATAACAGTAAATGAAGAGTCAGGCCACAGATTTAATTTTTTTTATTGCGCTCACCAAAATTGCATTGTTGCTTTCATAGGATCACATCAGCAGCATGGGTCAACAGGAGGTGGTTTTAGAGAAAATGCAGCCTTATTGACCATGTCTTTATAGACATGCTGGGAATTCTGGGTAATGGAATGAACCACCTGGGATTTTATATAGGGTAAACCAGAGTCTTACAAAGAGAGCTAAGTGGGTAAATGCCATCATTTTTATATTATATTTAATAATAAAATGTTGTTTATAAGATAAATCTGTACTGTTTGAAGAACTTAAAGAAGTATTTTCTGGCTAAATGTAATTTTGTAACTAAATGATTATGATGCATTTACCCTTCTATTTGAAATAGTCTGATCCATCCTTTTAACCTTTTAAATAAGCATGTTTTGTTGTGATGGTGTGAATGATAACATGTTTGTTCATACTTTAGTAGATTCAATAAAATTACAGGTGCGACTTCTTGCTCACTGTAATGTGTAATCAGTTCAATTTTTAGACTATTTGGTGTTAAAACTGCAAATAGAAAATTGGGCTCAAACATGATTGTATTTTTGGCATTTGGCAAAGAAAGAAGAAATTGGGATCCATTTTTTTTATTTCTGCACCTTACAAACTACCATACCAGAAAAAAATGGGAAAGTTTGTATTCAGTTTTCAGATTTTTAATTTTTTTTGCAATATTTTGGTAAAAAAAAATATTTTACTATAGCCCAATCTACTTTTGTTCCAAGATGACAAAATTAGAAAAATCTGAAAAATATGTCAAATTATTTTTTTTCTTAAAATTCAGATTCAGATTCTTTTCTAGTTTTTTAGATTGTAAAACTTGAAAATTGGACAAATTAATAAAACCATTTTTCTTTTTTACTGTACCAAATAAACAAATTAACTGTTGGTCTGTTGGTAGAAACGAGAAATAGGATTGTGCATAAATACGTTAATTTGGGGGTCAAATACAAATGCAAGATGATCACAGATAAGTGTGGCTTCAGAATGTGCAGGTGCACCACTGAACTCTCCAGCTTCAGCTTGTGTTGGACAGCTTGGCTACGTGAATCATCTTAATAAGATTTTGGAACGGTCCACTCATAAATACTCAGACTGTTCAAATAACACAAGAGACATAAAATGCAGCAGTAAGTAATATTTCTAAGCCCGTTTGATATAGTGATATTACAGCAGATTCACACTAGAGCAATAAAACAATCTTTTCTGTGTCATCATCTAAGATGGGCATGAAGATCCACTTTACAACTGACAGGTATTAGTGATGTCCTATAAACTATCTAAAATGATTAGTCTTTTCCAGCGAAAGCAGCTCCTGTGAACACATTTTTCTAAGGCTTGTGACATGATGATAAAAGAAGTGTTCTTGGCCCCAGAACTGCAGAACAAATCATTTCCTTAAACAAAAATGAGGAGGGAAATTATTCCCTAGTGAGCACCGACTGATGGGAGACATTTTGGGACAGCCTGGCCTGATTTAATTTGGCCCATAAAGGGGATATATAGAACTAAGCTATTTACATTTATGTCCAAAATGTGGGGACCAGTTAATCAAGTAAGAACTTTAAAGGTGCCCTAGAATATAAAAGTCAGTGGACAGCATTATGCAAGTCAATCATGAAGTGTTACCTTTGGGGAGAACGTGGGAATGTACACACCTGTATAGGTTGTAAGGTGTTATCTTGTGAGTGAGGTTGAACATGGCATGAACATGGCATGCCAATGGTAAGGCAACATAAATAGTACATAAATAGTCTGATTTTGGTTGCGTGTGTGGAGCTAGCGTGTGTGTGGAGCTAGCATGGGTATATCTGGGGTTTTTACACACATCAGTGTCACTGCAGGGTTTAGGCCCAATCCCATTTTGTCCATTGGCCCTACCACTTATCGGGTGTCCCGATTCTTGTTAGGCTGGAGGGGTAGATTAGGGGATAGAATAAGGCTTGTTTGCCCTTCAAACAGACATATATCAGAGGCACACTTCAAACCAAGGGGTATGAGAATCACTGTTAAGATGGCGGCACAAGGGACAAAAGAAAGCCACAAATGTAAGAAAAAAATGTATTTTTCTTGATAAAAATTATGATTAGCACTATATTACCATAGTTTAATGTGTATTTTCAATGTTTTATGGCCAAATTCTTCATAACAAGTATAAAAAAATATCGCCAGTAGTTTGTCTCAGTAGCTAGCTAGCTAACCTTCCATTTCCACCTTAAATGGTGCAACAGATGGCCAGGGCTGCAGCATTTAAGGCGGAATGGAAAAATAAAATAAAAATAAAAGCTGATTTCAGCTCAACATCAAAGAGGAATTCAAAATGAACAATAATCATTAATTTATGCACCATTTTTCCCCCTTTCTAAGATATACAATAAAATATGCCCTAATGTTAACTAGTTAACCAGCAGCAGCTAAGCTACTGAACTTTAGCACTCCTGATGATGTATCCGGTGCTTGACGGAAAGGGTTACACTCGAAAAGAAGGGGTAGGTGGTAGGGCCAAGGGGTGAAATTTGATTGGGCCTAAACCCTGCAGTAAACCTGATGTGTGTAAAAAATCCCCGGTATACCCATACTAGCTCCACACACGCAACCAAAATCAGGCTTTTCTCCAACTCCAACTATTTATGTTGCCTTACTGTTGGCATGCTGAACATGCTATGTTCAACCTCACTCACATGACTTCTACTCAACTCTTGTTTTTGATAGAGCTTAAGTCTGGGTCTCTAGTACTTTATACATGTCGGTCTAGTACTTTATACATGAGTCAGTGCTGCATGTGGCCCTAATCTGGTGTAGTGTAGATTTGCTCTCTGGGATCTATATATCACACCTACTATCAGGCCTCAATCAACCCCAATAATTCACATTGTAAGAGCCAAATCAAAGTTAAGTTTAATTTATACTGTGATTTTCTGTTTCTCAATTGTGTTACATTCCTTAATGTTATGCATACTTGTCAGTATTTGATTTGCTTTTAGCTAAAGCACTTTTGCGCATGAGCACGACAAAAAATAAAAAAGGAAAAAAGACATTGAAGAAGGACGTTGTGCACTTAGCTACAACAATTCGTTTTTGACCATTAGCCTTTTGTAAATAAGTTAAGCTGTCCCTTTGCTTTTTGGAGTGCCAAGTGTTGCCGTGCTGTAAGGATTGTTTTGGATGGAGCACAAGACTTCAAATAAAAGATTGAACACAACAATGTTGCGGCCTGTGAGTAACTTTCAGCTTGCTATGTAGGAGGAGCAAAATGGCTATGGGTCACAAACAAGTCTACTGTGCACTTCTGCAAGTGGCCAGTTAAAAGTCAAAGCCAAAAGAATATTAACTTGGCCACTACACACATCGTCTTGTCATGAACACACACGCCAGTGTTCAAACTCTCTCTTACAAGATAGCACCTCATAACTCACATACAGGTGTGGGCGTTCCCAAACTGTCCCCAAGCTGAGGTAATACTTCATGACTTATGAATTTGCATACTGCTATCCCATGAGATTTACTATATGTGTTGCTTTTGGAATCCTGCTGTGAGGATTTGATGGCATTTGGCCATTAGAGCATTAGTGAGGTGAGGTAATGGTAATGGATGATAAATTACTGTACATCTAAAGTGCTGCTCAAGCTGTTCACACAGGTAAATAGCTACAGTAGCTACAACTACAGTTCCTCTCCTCTACAGCTCACATGGCAAAAGTCATGGGACATCATACTAGTCCCTGTCCTGTGCCTTTGGGCATCTCTGTGCATTAATACCAATCCTACAAACACTATTACACACCTGGCACTACTACATCAAGGTCACCACTGTACCGAAAATGGTCCACCACCTAACTGTAGCCAACTGAGGCCTGGAATTGACAGTGTTATATGTTCTCCTGTTCCCCACTAGCCCACAGTAATCCCCTGGCAGCTGATCCTTCTAAGCAGGGAAACATCAAACTGGTTTTCTTCACGTTTAAGCCCAGTCTCACCTCGTAGCACACTTTGTAGAGAGCGAATGAGCTAAATATGGTGTGTTAGAGCAGGACAAAGCTAGCTAACGCTCCTAGCATGTACACAGTGCAGGGGGGGCAGCAGCAGGACTGAGAGAACCTGCTGGAAATATAGAATTCAGTCACAGCCGCAGGGTTTTAACATGAGTTATGGAGAGCTCAGCATAGCTCAGCCGAACTGCACACGCCTCCTGCAGCTTTTTCACTGAGAACAAGGCAACAGGGAGGGAGGTGACCACCAGGTGACCCCTGCAGGTTAATTAAACCAAATCCACCCACTGTTCCCCCTATCCCTCATTTACTCTGAATGAAACCAAACCAAACAGAGCAGGCACAGCACAGTCACTGCACTCCACCTTGTGGTGGCTGCTGGAATTTTTTTTTTCTCACTGTTGCATTTACTAGTGCATCTCAAAAAATTAGTATATTATTTAAAAGTTACTTTATTTCAGTAATTCAGTTCAAAATGTTAAACTCATATATTATATAGATGTATTACACACACTGATCTATTTTAAGAGTTTATTTATTTTATTGTTGATGATTATGGCTTACAGGCAGTGTCCCAGAAAATCAGAATACTTAATAAGACCAACTGGTACTTTTGGCAGTGTGGGCAGTGTGCCAAGTCCTGCTGGAAAATGAAATCCACATCTCCATAAAAGTTGTCAGCAGAGTGAAGCATGAAATGCTGTAAGATTTTCCGGACAAAATCTTCATATCATATTCTAATTTTCTGAGACATTGATTTTTGTTTTTTTTATTGGCTGCAAACCATAATCATCAACGCTTACAATAGATCACTCTGTGTGTAAATACATTTCAATAATATTCTATTTTTTTGAGAAACACTAGAACATAATACAGTATGTCCAAATACTTGTGGACACTTCTCTAATGAATGCTGCCACTTTAGGTTGAACAGACTGCTGACACAGATGCAAAATGTATGTACATAAGCTTGTCCAGTCCCTTAGAGACTAGAAGTACTGCCAATACAATAGAGCATGAACCTTATTAGCACCATGTCTACTGGCAGGCCTGGGCTAGAGGGCCCAATCATTATAGCCCACCTTAATCAATCTTACATTGGTCCCATCTACGCCCCATGTGCAACCCAAACTTGGCCCATATTTAAATTTTCCCAGACCCATCACTGATCCCAATAGGGCCCATCACTAAAAAGTACTGTATGTATGACCACATGAAGTCCATGGACAAAACTTGTTGGTTCCAAGTTGTTCTACATGCTCAGGTCACACATGGGAATGTTATTTGGGTTGAATGCAATCAGAAGCAATCAAAGCAATGCTGAAAAAAAGTAGAAAGTCTTTCCTTGACAGTGGAGACAGTTACTCCAACAAAAGCAGGATAGGCTCTTTTTTCACAGAATTTTTATCAATGTGGTCTTCAGTTCAGTAAAATTCAGGTCTAGACTCTGGCAGGTCCAAAATGAAAGAATTGTTAACCATCTCAAGATCGTTGTCTTTGTGAAAGGTCCAATGTTGCCTAAGGCATTGTTTTTCAGATGAATGCCTGATGTTTTTCCTCCAGAATCTTAATGTAGTCCTCTTTTCTCATGATGTCATTTACTTCCACATGGTTGCCTGGCCCACTGGCTAAAAACACCCCAAGGCATTACATTCCCATCGCCACGTTTGACTGTGGGCATGGTGTTCCTGGCGTGGAATGCTTCTCTGTTCTTTCACCAGTTGAAAGATATGTCCCTTTTTTTTTTAAACAACTCCATTTTTGTTTCATTCAGCTACAGAATTGATTAAAAAAAAGCTTTTATTTCTGTGCTGGTGTGCTTCTGTTAAAATTTTACCTAAGATGTTACCCTAATAGCACAGAACATTCAACAATCATTCATTTTTTGGATGCTTTTTATCTTGTAATTTAGAAGAAAAAAAATAATGTTGAAATTCTGAATCAACGTTCATTTAAAGGTTTTGAATGGTTGGGGCTCTAATATAGTCATATTGCTTTCAGGTGAAAGGTGCTCCACACAAATAATAAAATAAAAAATAAAACAGACACAACAGCATATGGATGCAACCCTGTTAAAAGGACATGGATGCTTTGCTACATTCTCTTCGGGGCTGGAAAAAGTTCACTGATTGGTTACGCACAATTCTCACATCAAAATATGTATGAGCCAAGACTACTTACTCAATTTAAATATGTCTGTTTTATGGGAACATCACAGGTCACATTGTTTATAGTTTTGGAAATGTAACTCTACGTAAAGTAACTCTGGGTTTGTTTCCCAAATAGGGATTAAGCCTAGTCAAAGACTACACAACAGTGTGAATGTAGATTTCCCATGGAAATAAAAAATATATCCAGGAATCTGACCCTCTTAAGTTTGAAGTAATGTTAAATTAGCATTTACAGAAAACCTTCATTGCTTGTTCATGTTAGCTTTATTTTAGTTCCGTTTCTTTCTTTTATTTAAACAAAGCACATGATTTGGCTGGAGGAGCTTAAGTTTACAGCACAAGCAGTTCAACATGTTTTTATTTGTATTGCTTTTAAACTCTTAAACAACTCTTCCAAAAAAAAACACACATTTCTGAAATAGTTATTGTTTTATTTTTTAAACATTTTTCTTTGTCTCTATTAGTTTACATATTAGTATGTCTTTGTTATGTTTTATTTTACAATATGTTATGTGACTGTTTATGTTACAGTCACATTTGCAGCATTTACTGTCTTATAATAGGTCTTTAGTAAATATTTAGTTAAAAAAATAAGTAATTGCCAGCTTTGATTGAAAGATTGGTAAGAAATCATGTTGTACATGCAAAAATAAACCGTGGAGTTTTGTTTCACTCATTACTTGTTTTTTCTTAAGGTCAAGGTGTCAGTATTGTTCAAGATTTGTGAAACTAGCCTACCTGTAACCTGATACATCCATTAGCCACACCCAGATCCCCCTGAAGCCACGCCTATTTGTCCAGTGTGGCCAATAGCTGTGTGGCAGAACGTCTGGCAGAGAAACTCCTAATTTAATGAGTTGAAGGAGAAGCTGGAATCAGTGAAGGAGCAAAAATGGAGGGAGTAGTTGTACAGGTGAAGATTGGCGTGTTTGTTTACGTGTTTAGAGTGATAAACAGTGAGTTTAGGTGATGTTTTTTGGGTTTATCACTGCAGTGGTGTCTGTATTTACTGCTGATTTGAACCAGGCTGTTGGAAATTAGTGTAAGGTTGGGAAAAAAGTTGTATATATTGATTTTGTTGTTTTTCTTGTTATTGCATCGTGGCGTTTTAATGAGTTTAAAAGTAGTTATGTCAACTAAAGCCCGTATACCTGGATATATATGTCTTTTGGGCTGTTTAGTAGCTTTCTGTAGTGGTTTTAATTGCATATAACTTAATTTTTTACCAATATTTCCAACTTTTTCATGAGCTGAGGTGGATGATGCCACTTTTATTAATTATTTTTGTTATTTTAAAAAGGTTCTGAACCCACTTAGAGTGAGAGCTCTGGAAGAATGGCTGAAGACTACCTCCATCACTTTAACCCAGATCAACGGCCAGAGGAAATATGGCGGTCCTCCTCCTGGTAGGTACTTTAGAAATAATGGATACTTTAGCTTTAACTTTACAAACATGCCCAACGCCTTTCAATTAAGCCCAAAACTATCAGAAAATTTTACTATAGGATTTATTTTTTGTCTTCTGAGCAGAATTTCACAGAAAAATGTGTCTGATATTAATAACCAATATAATATTCAGTTTTTCCATCTTCTGACCTTTTTAAAGTCTTCAGAAAAGCTCCAGCCTGTCCTCAAACTAAACAAACTCTCAGTTTATCGTGTTTTAAGTCTTACTCACTTCGCTGGTGTCGTTAATTCGCAGCAGCTGCCTTCATACCTGCCAGCAATTAACAGCCTCTCAGCAGCAGCAGCTCCCATTGGTCAGACTATGAATTAAGCTTATAGCCTCTTAAGCACCAAACCTAATTTGACCAATTTCCGCCTGAAATTACATAACCAAATTTTAAGGCTATTCACTCTAAAATTAAATAATTCAGAGGCAATTTTATTAATTAATATTACTTGGACGCCGTAACAAAATTAAGTAAAACATTTAAAATTATTTAATTGAACATGTAATGGCCAAAATATGGTAAGAACCATATGGATGAAGTGTTTTTGCAGCTCTCTATTTTGCTATGAAGTGTTTACATTCACTATGTAAACTTATAAACTGCTCCCTTTCACGGTTAACTTATTTTGCAGTAAAGATGGAATTTATGTATTCTCTACTCCTAAGGGGGAATATAATGTGCAGCTCTGCTGGCAGGGCTTTCTGCTCAATGAGAGTATCGGGTTACAGACCCCGTCCACCCTCTGTCTACGCCTAACGCGGCACCTGATTGGCCGACAGAGCTGAATCTCATGCGTTTGTTTCCAGGTAGACGTTGTGATTTTCGCACATGCGCGTTAGTAAGCTGTAAACTATGGAGAACCAAAACTGCCAAAAATAAAAATAAATAAAAACGTATGTGTAAATCACTCAATTAAAGTAATATGGTGATTAATAGGGTAAATTATAATTATAATTAATGAAAAAATAAGTACATATACATCAAAATAAATATCTTAAATTGTTATTTATGAGTTATTAACATTGTTTAATTTTTATTTTAATTTATTTGTTTATTATTTATTTATTTAAATAACTATTTATTTCTGCATTTATTAATTTCCGGATGTATTTATTTCTGCCTTCATTTATTTCCCAATTTATTTATGGTATATTGGCTGTCTATATTGAGCCTATACTTACTCATAAACACAGACAGATATTAATTATGACATTTTTCTGGCCCGCGGATGGGCCAGGGCACGTTAAGAGCCTAATGAGTTCAATGAACTCTAAAGGCTTTATTGAAAGCATTGCAGTGCCAACACATTTATTATTATTATTATTATTATTATTATTATTATTATTATTACTTGGTTGCAGTGGAATCACAAATCATTCCTGCTCAGCCTCATTGTCTGGGATGCTGCCATGCTTTGAAATGTTCATTATTTTCATAGTCTCTATTTTTTACACTTCAGTATGTCTTTATCTGTTTGATTTTACAAGCCTTTTGTATTCACAACATTGTGTGTATGTAACATTGTGTATGTTACAGTCACATGTGCAGCATTCATTTTTTTATAATATGTCTGTAGAAAATATTAGGTCTAAAAAAAAAAAGCTTTGATTGAAAGAAAACATTTTTTTTTATTCACTACTCATTTTTCTTGAGGTTGGGGTGTCAGCGTTGTTCATATTTTGTGAAAATATCCTTCCTGTAACCTGATACACCCATTGGCCACACCCAGATCCCTTCTAAAGCCACGCCTATTAATGCAAGGAGGCAAATAGCTGTGTGTCAGAGCATCTAGGAGATAAACTTCTAATTTAATGAGTTAGAGGAGTAATGGAAAAAAAAATATCAGAATGTTGTTTTCTGCCTGTAATGCACTCAAAAACAATATTTAGTAAATAAATACAACAATACGTAGAACATAACTAAAAAGTATGGTTTGTTTCTTTTATGTGAATTGCAGTGAAAATCATTTGTACAACATTATTTTTATTCTATTTAACATTTTATATATTTTTGTTCACGAATCGTTCCTAAGCATGGTTTGATGTGATGCATTTTGGATTGTCTTTTAGAACAAACCAAAACAAGAAAACTACATTCCCACGTTTATAAACTCCTTAATATCAGGCTCACACTACAGGATAAGAGGTCCAGGATATAAGATATGTTCTTTTTGTCACTCACAATTTTTTTTCTTTTTCTGGTTTCATGGAGATTGTAAATGATCTTCTCGGATCTTACAACTTGTGTGTGTGTGTGTTGTGTGTATCTATTTGTGTGTATTCAAGAAAATTCTTTGTGTGTGGTGTGTCTCACCTTTTTCACACTGGATAAGAGATCAGAGTGTGATTTTTAAAGAGTGAGCCGAGCATAACTGATTCATAACTGCAGAAGTGTTGCTCAGTTGTTATTTACATCATTCTGAATGGATATTCAATAGGCTTCCCACAGACTGATGAGTGTTGATCTTGGATCAGTGTTCTTTTCTCTGAATCTCTTGATGAATATGAGCCCTGGAGAGCTGCAGTTCTGCACAGTTTAATGTTCGCTCTGCTCCAGCACACCTGTTGTGGCTCATTAGCTAGGCCTAATTATGAAGCTGAATCAGGTGGGCCGGATCAGGACCGGCAGTAAACTCTGCTTCCACAGTTTCTACAGTTTACTTTTCTACACTGGGTTTGAATGCTGTTGAGGGATGCAGATTTTAGATGTTAAGTTGTGGAGGAGGGACAGATGGATTGTAACTGGGGATTACAGCTCACACACACAGTGGCTGTGTTCCAAAATATTTGATGTAGTTGTTGAGGTAGGACAGGTCTTGTATGAGGTAGGGTTATTGTATGTGGCCTGTGGTTATATTTGGAATATTTTTACAAGGCTTCAAGTCTATGGAACCTCTCGTGATTGAACCAAGGTGAAACTTGCGTGCTTTTTCAGTTATTAACAAAAATCGTTGATGAATAATTAAAAAAATATTTTTAAGAACAATTATCTTAAGTCTTTGATTGCTGACATTTTTTCGTGGTGCTGTTATTCCTTTCCCCCTTCTGTCAGATGAGTAAAGTGAATTATGGGTAACTGAGCTGCATTTCCTGGCTGTATACGAAGTATCCTTTTAATGATGTAGGAGCCCAGAAATGCAACTCACCTACAATACAAATGCAGCTAGTAGTTTAATATCTAAGTGGATAAAAAGGGAAATTATTACATAATACTGGAGATTAATAAAATTAATTATATGAATTATATTTTCAATCAATTGTAGACCTATACATATAGAAGCTGCTAATGGGAATCTTAGTAGACATGCTTGTGTTTGTTGTGTGATGTTTTTTTTGTGTGTGTGTGTAAGAAACTTATAACGATCCCCCTTTGTGTCAATGATTTTCATATGCAGACTATTTAAACTGTTTTATAACTAAAATAAAAGCAGGTTAATTTTGGACCTTGCTCGGTATATAAGCTGGTTTTAGGGTTGAAAAGAGCTGCTGGCTATTCTTAATTTTTTTTTAAATTGAACCTTTTGTTTTTATGTGTGTTTTTATATTGTGTTTTATTGTGCCTGCACTGGTTTGACCTGATACATATTTTGATAACTCCTAACGTTTTGTTGTTTTTTTGTTACTATTTTGGCACATCTACAAAAAAAAACATGTTTTCCAGTTAAGTTAATTAAATTAAATTAAAATCATAATCAAGAATCATTTGACTATTGATATATTTTCTTTTTTGTCATTTACAATGTTACCCAGCCCACTAATGGTATAATAAATATTTTTATATAAACATAAAATTGATAAAAGTGAAAAGGTTGGACTTTATAATAGTGATGTAATATAATGTAAATTATTGTTGTACATTTATTTTATTTATTTTTTTACAAACGGTGGGCAAAACACTGCCTAATGCATGAGCATTTTCCATTAGTATTTTGTATGCAATAAAGGTAAATTTATTTATCCAAACTGATGATGCTTAAGACATATGACCGTATGTTCACTCATTTTTACATATTGTTTATAATGATAATTTTTAAAGCAAACTGGAGATGGAAACATTTCATCCCCATTTTTTTCTGAATCATTTTTTAATACACATATTCTCTGTGTTGTAACCTACTACAATCAGAATTAAAAAAAAAAACTTGTGCTGGAGAGCAAAATGTGACTTTTCTATAATGTTGCAAAAATGCACCTGAGGTAACATACAAATTACTTTTTCATAAATCAGTATTTATCATTTTGGCAGATAACTCTCAGGTACTAGTAAAGTCAATAACCGTCAAATAAGAAAGGTCCCTTTGGGACAGACTTGAGTTTTACATAATTTATTTATGTGTTATATAACTGTAGTGAGTAAATAAACTGAATGTGACCTATATAACATTAACAGAAAGCTTCCTGTGCTTCTATTTTTGAATACTGTCTTAATATTTCAGTGTTGTACTGTGATAAAGTGTGCTGGTTGTAAAAGATAAGGGGAGAAATATTTTGCCTTGTAGGGGAGCATGAGGACAGGGGTTCATGAGAAGTTCACAGCTCTCTTTAAAAGATGTAATATCATACGCTTATGATACGCCTGTTTCTAATGCTCGTAAGGCTGATATAGCCCTGCATGTGCCTGTGTATGTCGATTACACGTTTATAATACAGTTTTCTTAAGAATATAATGTTTAATTGGTTAAATAAGATGTGAACTATTTGTGTAGACAATAATTATAAATAGTTCACCACTTGCTTAGAGCATAGCTTTTTTAATAATCATATTAGTTCTCACCTTTTCTCTCAGGCCTCTGGTTTTAGGTTTCAGTGTTTTAAAATCTGCATAAAATAGGATATTCTGAAGAAAATCTAATAACACTTTTACCCTCACTCCTTTTAAAGTGAGAGTTTTCTCCAGTTTTTGGTGCACAGAGAATTGTGGGAAACTGAGGACATGGAATAGTACATCAGATACATCTTGGTCTTAAATATTAATATTCTGCAGATTATCCAACATAACCACTATAATTGAGAATTTGTGTAGTTTTCCAGTTAGTCCCAGACAGAGATTATGCCTAGTTCTAAACTATAGAACATTCTGATTTTAGATCCTCCATTGAAAGAAAAACATAGTCTAGGCTTAATCCCTAACAAAGGAAACCGACCCATTGTGAATAATGCGCTCCATGTATCCAAGATGGGAGTAAAATAAATGATATTAGGCTAATATATATAATTTGTTATAATATAATCTGCTCTTGAAAATGAGAGTGGGGAGAATTTAATTTATATTACATAAAGAAACTTAATGTCACCATAGATATATGTATTAATGTATAATGTAAAAATTGTTTTAATTGTTTTTGATGATTGTGTGTTAAAGGACAACTCCGGTGTGAAATTGACTTTTATTGTAGTAAAACATGATAGAGAGTACTAATCTTTGTTGAATAGCACACCTCCGTTCTCCCACAGCTTTCCAAGATCCAGCTATTTTGTGCAGTTTGTCCAACCATACTATTATGGGTTTTAATAGGGCATATTTTGCCCCTGCAGACAAATCGCTTTTTACATCGTTATCCAGGCTTAAAGTAGCTCCACACCTCATCAGTAGAATCCGGAGAGCCCTGACATTTAAAACGAGGCATTAAAAGCTTTAAAAGTGCACAAGAAACTTATTAAAAACCTCTGTTTATAACCCGTAGAGTAGGCCTGGACAATAATTCGATATCGGTATTTATCGCGATAAGAAATGTTTCAATAACGGTGATATCACTTTTGTGGTATATTGATATGTATTATGTACAGAATCTGTCACGGACAGGCGTTTTTTACTGGCGTCAGCTCGCCGCAGAGCCAAACACATTCAGCCCCCATAGCTGTGCTACCTCAGTGCGTGATGACGCAATCACACAGGCACGTAGCCAGATAGGCTAGGCTAGGCTAGGTTAAAATGGCTAGGCTAGGCTAGGTTAGGTTCAGGTCCGCTCCGCTACGCATCTAAAATGTCTCGAAACGGAGCCGGGACGAGCGGATCCAAGGCTAGGGTAGACTCGGTTCGGTCAGCCGCTGTTTCGCTCGCCCATTTGCGCGTCCGCTCGCTCATCTGCGGCTCCGCTGGCCCATTCGCGCGTCCGCTCGCTTGCCGCTTTGCTGCAAATTGTGCCGGTGAGTGGAGCCGACAAGCAGCGTAACGTTAATACATCTAATCTGTTCCACCACCTCAAGCATCTTCACTACATACAATATTTTCCTTATACTGACTGAAGCACTTTAATAGATTATGTTGAAACTAAGTTATTTAAAGTTTATGAATCCTTTAGGTTTGTTTATTTGCCGTTGATATCATGTTGAATACCTCTTGTATTCTGGCTGAAGCACTTTAATAGATTATGTTGTCACTAAGTTATTTATAGTTGAAAAATCCTATAGGTTTGTTTATTTGACGGGAAAATCTTGTTGCTTTTATGTATATAAAGGCTTCTTGTATTATATATCCTAGTTAAAACACTTTTGTTTTAATCTGTTAAATTTGTTTACAATGAATAAGAAGCTCTGCCTCTTGTAATTTAAAGTTATTTTTATTTGTAATAGTTATATAGGCTTATGTTTGACAGGGATGTCATGTTATTATTTTGCTATATGCAAATAAAATTGAGCATTGATTTATTTTGACTACTTTTATTTCTAAAGTATTAAAGTTTTTGTGAAAGGAGGTTTCAAAGACTTAAACATTTTCATACAGTAGTAGGTACAGATTTCCATTAGATAGATAGATACAAAAAGTGCAAATACACAGTTAAATAATAATTTAAATTTGCAGTGCAAGCTGCAGAGATTGCAGGGATTCTTTTTCTGAGGCCTTCAAAGTATTTATCGATATCGAAATTATATCGTATCGACCGAAATTTAAGGAATATATCGTGATATAAATTTTGGCCATATCGTCCAGCACTACCGTAGAGTTATAACCCGTAAGCCTTTCAGACTCTGTGTGCATAACAATGGACATCACACATTTTCTTTTTTTTGGTTTAAGTTTTGTTGCACATAACAGCAATTGAGCCCTGTTGTTCATCTGAATAAACCATGAATCGCCCAAGTAAAATGTTCACCAAAAATGTACCACTGCACTGAAAAACATCACAAGAGCTGACGAGGCAAAGTAAGAGCTAATTTTTACAAATTTTATATGGTTTAGAACACATTTTATGTTTATTTTACTCTTTACTTACTGTTAATGTTTGTGAAATGATGGAAATGTCTATCACATATAAAATAAAAATGCTAAACAATGCAAGGGACATTAAAAAGCAATTCATATTTTAGTTATTTGGATTTAGTTTTTATATAGAGGTTATATATTATAATATTACAGTCATGTTTTTGTGTCCATCACAGAAAAAAACAGCATTCTTATTCATTTATTTTACCATCAGTGGACCAAAATTCAGGTCTGAAAAGGTTAAAATAAGGTCATAATCAGTAGAGTGACGAACACGTCACTCATCACTGATCATGACTTTACTTTAAGATGGCGGTGCCCAGAGATGTAGATTACGCACTCAAAGTCAATTCACATCGGAGTTTAACAGAGATAACACCAATTATTTATTATTGAAATATTCACATAGTGTAAATTACAGCCCTTATGTTAAAGTGATGAGCATTAAGAAAAAAAACATTCCAGGCCTGATAAGAACCTCTGCTTTTAGTAAATCAGTTTTTTTTAATAAACATCGCTGTGATGGTCATTTTTTTAGGCTGTAGATGATTCTTAGCAAATGCCCTTTGCCTGCCATACAGTCCCTGTGTCCTGAGGAGCTTTCCCTCCTGTTCCATCCTGTCATCATTTTCAACAATATTCCCATTAACCTGCAACCTGTGATTGACACACCTGCAATTTGTGCACCAACTGTGCCTCAAACTCATTATGCAGTCGAAAGTTTCTGAAAGAAAGGAAAACTTGGTCACATGCAGAAATATCACAGGAAAACAGCAGCTGTAGTAAAAATGTGCTGGAAAGAAATGGTGCCAGATTTCTGAACCAGCTTGAGTTTAGATAAATGAATGGTGATAAAGCTGTTTTGGAAATAATTTGGCCTAATTGAGGCTCAATCTACGTTTGCAAGTTATCTAATTAGGGCTGGGTGATTTTCATTTGATTTTAATGTTCTCAACTCTGATATGGTGATTAACACTGCAATTCTTCTGTATTATTTGTGTATTTATGTTTGTGTAAGATTGCTATATAAGATTTTAAAAAGATTTAAAAAGGGTAGTCGAAACAAGCAATTGCTTCAGGCTACACCTTTTCTGGTTATTACTTGAAGTTTTAAATATTGATTATCATTATACTGGTCACACCCTACCATAATTATATCTCCTCTGACCTTATATTAGCTGCACTAGATATATATATTTTTTCCTTTATATATATTTTTATTATTTGCTTATATATTTTCCTGACTTGTTTCTCTGTCTCTTCCTCTGTGCTGCTGTAACATTGCAAATTTCCCCATTGTGGGATTAATAAAGGGTTATCTTATCTTATTTATTATATACATTTTTTTCTTTTTTCTGCTTTTTTATGTGGGTGAAGGCATGTGTGCACTTAATATTTTTTTTCTATTATTATCACTTTGCACAGAAGCTTTTGATAAACTACACTAAATTGAATATTCATCAAATATATGACCGATTCTTAATTTTTCGTATATGTGCCAAAAAGGAACAAACGCCACCATTTAGAGTTATTATATATGCAGGTTTGTTTCTGTTACATTTATTTTTATAGGGCTTAACTCACTTAAGCTCTCTTTAACCTTAGAAGCAACTGATGAATTGAACAAGGTGCAAAAATAACCTAAAATTCTTCTCTATTTTCTTTTTCACCATTTCCTCTCTTCTCACTCCTTTTGTCATGCACTCTTCTCTCTCCTCTCGTCTTAATCATCTCGTTCATGCTTGTTTTAGACTGGAGAGGTCCTCATCCCGGTCCAGGCTGTGAGGTGTTTATCAGTCAGATTCCGCGGGATGTGTACGAGGATCAGCTGATCCCGCTGTTCCTGAGCGTGGCACCGCTCTATGAGTTTCGCCTCATGATGAACTTCAGTGGGCAGAACCGCGGCTTCGCGTACGCCAAGTACGGAACCCCTGCGGGCGCGACTGCTGCCATCCAGACCCTGAACCATTACCAACTGCAGGAGGGGGTGCGGCTGGTGGTCAGGAAGAGCACGGAGAAGAGGCAGCTGTGGCTGGCCGATCTGCCCGCCTCCATGGGCCGAGGGGAGCTGCTGATGGTCCTCCGGATGCTCTCAGATGGGGTTGAGGGAGCCACTATAAAGGCTGCTGGGCCCAAAGGAAAGGAGGTCTGTGCACTCGTCCACTACTCCTCTCACTACGCTGCTTCCATGGCCAAGAAGGTGCTGGTGCAAGGTATGATGGGAACCTAGATTACTATTTTACTTACTTTTTTGGGTTAAATTATGAAAAGGTTTATTTAAATATGTACTTAAAGAAATATCACAAGATCTACTAGTGCATCTCAAAAAATTAGAATATCATTTAGAAGTTACCTTACTTCAGTAATTCAGTTCAAAATATAAAAATCTTATATATCATATAGATGTATTACAAATAGAACAATCCATATTAAGTATTTATTTATTTTATTTTTGATGATTATGGCTTACAGCCAATGAAAACCCAAAAAATAGTGTCTCAGAAAATTAGAATATTATATAAGACCACTTGGTGCATTTGGCAACATGGGCAGTGTGCCAAGCCCTGCTGGAAAATGAAATCTATATATTTATATCTTTACACCAGTAATATTTCAGCACACTGTATTAGCTGAATATTGGGACCCATTTCCACAGGTATATAAAATAAAGCTGAGTATAACTGCTGATAAACAGTATGAATTTGGTTCTGATTCTCTAGGTCCCGTTTTGATTAGATATTGTTTTATTTAGGAATAAATGAAAATTGAAAATTAAACTAAAGGAACTTTCAGAGAACTTTATGTTGTAATTGTACAAGAAACACAGCCTACCATTATTACCGGTAAAAATATCAGTGTTTTCATGAAGAATTAATCCAAGAGACTTACATTGTTTGTTTGTTTTGGACATTATTAATTAATGTGTTCATAGAGTTTGTGTATATGATTCTAAATTGGATTGGGTTATTAAAGATTGATTTTAATTGAATAGATTTTTTAAAACCCACTCCTAATATAAACTCAAGAAATGGGTTGTGGTAAAGAGCTGACTGAACTCCAGTGTGGTACTGTAATAGGATGGCACCACTGCATCAAGTCAGATTTTTCACCATTATCAGCTGTAAGGCAGGTATTTTGGCACCCAGAACACTGGAGACTTAATAGTTAGATTTTAATTGATGTATGAATAGGCTGCAGTTCTGTCTTGTGTGTTTGAGGTGTATATTGTGTGTGTGTGTGATAGGGGTGTGCTGTATCGTACGCAATAACATTGGCAAGGTTTTTAATATGAAAAAATATATATGTTGGATCAACATGTCATTATGGCATATTCAGGGGTGTGCCATATGTTTTATGCAATAATCTCGTCAAGTAAAATGTAATATTTATTTTGTTGCAGTGTATACTTGGTCATTGTCATATCACTAAGAATATTGTTATTGCAAAAATACCCTAAAATGTCATGATAATATTTTTGCGCCATATCACCTACCCCTAGAATGTGGAAATGCGTTTACAGTGATGTACTCTGGGGAGTAGAGCTTTTTCAGAAGGAGGAGTTGTGGAGATTTGGGGTTACTGAGGTGTTAACAGGTAGAAGAGGATTTCTCTCAGAATTCCAGTCGAGTCTCTCAGCGCTCTGCAGTGAGAGATGTGTTTTCAGAGATTAGAGTGGAGCGGTTTGTGTTCTTGGCTGAGGGATTGTGGAGGATCTTATGGAGGAGTGATCTGAACCCTTATCAAAAGTTTTCTTTAGTTTTGCTCATGGAGGGGCAGAAGTCCAGCTCAGTGTGCTGTGGGGATGTAATGAGAATAGAGATGCATCGAAACCAATTATAAAGCGTTTGGCCAAAGGCTGTATTCTGAACAGGTTTTTTCGCAGGTTTTCAATAATTTCACCACTCTTTTTGCCATTGCATAAATTTTATATAGCCTATATATATTTTTGTTTTGCTTTTTAAAGAAGAAACAGAAAATTGTAATTTAAAACAGTAATTGCAATTTACGTTTTCCAAAACGTTTTATTTTTTCTTTTTGTATCAATTATTCAATTTGCCAAAAAAACGTCTAAACGAGAAAAAATATTAATTAGCCAAATACACTGCCTGTCCAAAAAATAAGTCTCCACCTGTATTTAACTAGGCAAATGATCTGGAGTTGCTGCAGTTGGTCAGGTGCTGCCATCAATGCTAAAGGCGGTCCAACGAAATATTAGTTTGTGACCTTTTTTTGGCCTGGTATTGCATATTAAAACAGACACTTCGATACCCCATTAATGTCAAAATTCTCGTAATCTCAGATCAAGTCAAATTCTTTTATTAATCCAACTAGAAAGAAAGATAACTTTACATAAGTTAGCTATAAAATGTACTAATGGAAAACTATGATTGTACACATTGCTATTAACACACAGACAATAAAATAAATGTGAATCCTAATGTATGTAAGCGTGTGGGTGAGTTTAGGCCTATCTGGATTTTATTCCCGTCCAGAACGACCATGTATGTGTTTTTCCTCAGACGTCCTCTCAGAAAATCATAAGCTGAATTGTCTACTGTTTTTAGCTGAAATCTGCGGTTCTCCCTGTAATTTTAATCCTGTTCGGACGCACATCTGAGTTTCGCCACCTCACATTTAATAAAATATCTATTTGTCCACTGTCACACACCATAATTACACTTTGGGGTGTCTTTCCATGGAGATCCACGTAAACACAACAGCAAGTGGAAATGGAGGAGCTATTGAACGTGATGTCGTGACAGACAAAGCCAAAAAACTCACTGGTCCTCCTGTTTTTTCAATTGCAGTCCAGATGCAATAGTTTTATCACTAAGTAGAAGTGTGAAATATTTTTCACAGACATTCCCTGACAAACGAATTCCTTCCGAATAGGGCTTTTGACGTACCACACTAAACAAATGTGCATTCGACATATATATCTATCTATATACGTCTATATATGAGTATTAACATTTGCTTTTCACATTATCATGCTGCACAGCACCCCTCACCTCATCGCTCAAGAAATCATCTCAGATCCACCCCGTTGACTACTTCAACAGCAGAAACAAATTTCGTTGAAATCACATATGTAGCCTGAAAATGCTTGAAATTCACCAATAAACTTAAGAAACGAGGTTTACAATCTTCTGAGGAAATTAGTAAGTGAGACTAGAAAAAGGCCATTAACTCAACACTGAATTTTAGAGTTGTAACTTTGAGCTTGACCTTGTGCCTGGTTCAGCACGCAGTCCGCAGCTGTGCAGAACTCAAATATACATCAGTAGTTCATCTCCAGAGCAGTAAACAAGCCCCATGTGAAAGGCGGGAGGTTTTCATGGCTGCAGCAGGCTGATGGTTGGTCTTGTTGTGCAGCACTGTGGAGAGCAGGATACCTGCAGAGCACATGTCTTTCAAACGCCACGCTGAGCAGATCCTCCGCTGACGAGCTTAATGCTAATTTATGCTAATCGAATGCAAATAAAGACACAACAGAGGTGGGGAAATAATTAAGGCCTAGCAAAGAGCAATCAAAACCTGAACATGAATCACTGAATAGTATAACAGGATGACAGGAATAATTCAGATTCATATTGATTTTAATTGGTTTTGCCTGCAATACTTTGATGTATGGCCTTTCCTGTAGTTTGTAACAGTTACGATACGCTGAAATTAAACTTTTTTGGACCTAATGTCATGATGGAATGTATTAAAGCTAGAGAAACATGCAGTTGAACATGGAACTGTCATTTTCAATTATTTGATAGATGTTCCTTATCTGTGTAAAACCAGAAGAGTCCGTCTGTTAGTGTCAAAGCTGAACAGCCTGCTAAAGAAGTTGCCTGAAATGATGCAACCAGAGGTAATCCAATACAGAGCTTTTCAACCTTGGTACATCAGTAGAACTGCAACAATGACTATTTTCACGGCCAAATAATAAATCGATTATTGAAACGAAGAATGGATGGATTATTATAATTGTAAACTGCTCCAATATTGTCATCATCAACTTTTAAAATGATCTTTTTATGTTTTATGCATTTGGCAATCCATTATGAAGACAACTATTTAAATATGAATCCTTTAAATTGTGTTATATTAACACTTTGTCTTAGTCAGCAGTTGTTTTCTGTTCAAATTTAAAACCAATGATCTGCAAAGTGGTGATAATTTTTTAATAGTTCTCCCATTAGTTTTCAGATTAGAAATGTGTGAGGATGGTTTTAACTTGCAGTTTAAAGTATTTTGTGTTGTTGTTTTGTTGTATAAATCATATTTAGTTTGACACAGATGTCCTGTTTCTTGCATTCTTTCTTTTTCTTTCCTCATTCTGTTACATGTTAAAGATTAGTGTTGGAGTCTCACCTCACACTAATATAACTCTGCTCTCCACTCGCACGCCTGAGTGTGATGTGTGTCTATATGTTTCCCTCAATCTCGATGCAGAGCAGCAGTGAAGTTTTTACCAAAAGCAGTAAAACTGTACTCCACACTGTTACAGATTAGTTTTTAGAAACTAATCTGTTGATTAATACCAATCCAGAACAGGTAAATAATATTAGTTTTGAAATTCTGTGAAACTGACACCAATAAATACATAACTCCTGATTTTTGCTTATTTAGGACTATTTTATTCTCTTTAGTGACACAGATGCTTTGAAGTATTGCAATATATTTAGTATTGCAGAATCACAATATTGTAATATCGTTATTGTGGGCATTGTATTGTGGTTATATTGTATCCTGAAATGCCCTGTTAAAGTTTACCCGATGCGGGTCAGGCTCAAGTAAAGTTCTGTGACATAGGCATCTGTATTTTAAGCCATTTTATTGTATATACAGTTATGGCAAGATAATCTCAATATAGCAAAGTAACAAAAACAAAAAACTTACACAAGCAGCTCTGGCTCCTCCACTTGTGGCTGTAATAAACATTGTTCTTAAATAATAGGTCTGTGCTTCTTCAGTGTTGCAATGTTAATTAGCATCATTCTAAACTGCTTTTGCTTAGCCCTATTCAAAAAAGCTCAGTTTTTAATGCTTCTTACAAAAAATGTTGGGTTTAAATCAGGCTCTGGCTCATAATGACTGTTTAATGGAGCTTGAGTCGGGTCGAGCTGGATTTTTATTTATTTTTTTTTATTTGTCTCGATCTAAGTGATAAAAACACACACACACTGGTTCCCTGAACTCTGTAATAGTGACTCATGAATGGATTGATGGTTTGTTTGAAAATGTAAGTCTGTTTAGAACAAGAAGCACAAAAATAACTGGAACTACAATTGCAGTATAATGTGTTTTGGAGCAGGTCTTGAAGAACAGTCTTTTCAGGCCGTGACTCAGATGTAGTTGTTATTGCCTCTTTGTTGCTGTTTTTTGCATTAGCCTAACCGCTAGTCTGAATTGCTCTGAAAGGGTCGTTTTAGCACTGAAAATATAAGTCTGACCGCTTTAACAGCAAATGTCTAGACTGCTGTTAACAGCAGCAACACATTCACCATGAAGATACTCCCCTCCAGCAGAGCCAGCAGCAAAAGTGCTCATTTCACACACACAGGGCAGTGATGCTCTGTCACTGTGGACAGGGGTTGAGATGTGATGTGGTGCAGTTTATTGAATTGGGGAGCTCAGTAAATGCAATGAGGTTTATTGAAAAGGACTAATCGAACTTAACAAGCCTGTCCTGAGTCAAAGAGCTGTTATTTTAGTAGTTTAATAAATAATGGTATGTCTGAAGTATGACCAATGTGAAACCATTTGGGCCCTCTTTTATTAATGTATTTTTTATACTTAGTGTAAACCATTTGCATAAAATGAATTTCATAATTTATTAATTGATTTAAAAAATGAAAATAATTCAATGCTATTTCTAACATTACAATATTTGAACAACAGTTATAAAAGGGTTTTTTGTAGTTGTAGTGGTATGAGTTGGAGTGGATCTGGTACAGCATTGCTGCTGGAGTTTTTAAACACCTTCTAGTGATAACTGTGATACACTAATACAGGGGTGTCCAAACTACGGCCCGCGGGCCATTTGCTGCCCGTTTCCTTTTTTGGAGCGGCCCGCGAGGTATTTTAGAAATAGAATAAAAGTTGGCCCACTGTTAAACAGGTTTTTATAATGTGAGATTCAAAGTTTGAACGCTAGGTGTCAGAAACGGGCCAAAGAGTCGGAGGGGGTGCGCATTTCTAGCGCAGAAAAACGGGGCAAAAGAGTCTAAAAGCGGAGAGAGTGTGCATAATGCAGAAAAACGGGGCAAAAGAGTCTAAAAGGGGAGAGGGTGCGCATTTCTAGCGCAGAAAAACGGGCCAAAGAGTCCAAAAGCGGAGAGAGTGCGCATTTCTAGCGCAGAAAAACGGCCAAAGAGTCTAAAAGTTGCCGTAATTAAGGAGTTTAATATTGAGAGACATCATGAAATTTAAACATCAATTTGAAAAATCTTCGTTTACACAACACTGTCAAAGATAAAGTTAGTCAAGTAAAACAGTGTGTAAATGAAATAATCTGGTAAAAAGTATTATTTAAAGTGGTGTTTTTCATTATTTGTTTTATTACAGATTTTGTGGCCCGTGACTTCAAATATATTTCTCCTTCTGGCCCCCAATGAAAAAAAGTTTGGACACCCCTGCACTAATAAATACCTGTTTGCTGTTGTTCTCCACTGACACGCCACATGTCATGGGACAGAAACTAGTAATGTGTGCTATGACCTTGTTGTATTCTGTGGATGCTGAAGGACACTGTACTGATCTCCTGCATTGACAGTGGATGCGATATTTTTTTCCCCCTCTTTTCTCTTCTAGAATCACCTGTCTGTTCGCATGGACAATTCTAGACAGATACAGCCAGTTGCAATCATTACCACCCGCAATCATTACCACCCTCTGCATCATCCGCTTTGGGTGGTAATGCCTTCTATGATTTGTTCCTGATACACACGTGACCCTGTGGATTAAGAAATGCGTGCTAGGGCTCTACCGATTCGATCAATTCAATTAATCGAGCAAAATAAGTTCATAAAATAAGAAATTTCACTTAATAATAAATGACCAATTGGTTTATTTTTTTAAATTCACATCTTTCATGTCCACATTGCAAACACAAAAAGAAATAAATAAAACACAAAATAGACATAAATACCACAATGAATAACTAAAAAAATAATAATTTACTACTCAGATCTAATTAATTGACATAACTAAGACTTAATGACATGCATTCCGGGCAGAGTAACTGTTACTGTGTTTACTGTTACATAAAGCCTGTATTAAGTCTAGAACTTGTCTCCGTTGTAATAAACTAACCGCACACATTAGACAGTATTAATAATAATCAGTACTCCACAGCGCTGTTATGTTATTAAGGTACATTAATGTTATTAATGTAATCTCATTGATTTGTTATGTTAAATTTCCCTGCTCTCTGCTCCCAAAAAATTCCTGTGTGTGGTTGACGTAATGCTAAGTGCGCTATTTCACATTAAAAGTCCACGCTAAAATCCGTGCTCTGCGTTTTTTTTAATTAATTAAATGATTCCTTGAGGCACAGAAAACTAATTTTTTTTTTTTTCTTTTTTTTTTCCCAAAATCGAGTAATTTGAAATAATCGAGTAATCGTTTCACCCCTTATGCATGCACAACTTTTAAAAATGAAATGTCTCAATTATCTGGTACCCACTATTTGTCCCTCACAAGATAGCACCTCACAACTTGTACAGGTGTAGGCATTCCCTGATGTGTAACACTTGACTTTTTTTAATTTAGGGAGTAATTATTTTGCACCGTTTCTCATAATCTGAACCTTCTTCTGTCCCTCAGGATTTAAGAAGCAGTTGGGCATCTGCATCTCCGTGCGATGGATGACCAGTGGCTCCAAGTCCAGGCAGGAGGAGCATCTTGACCAGAACCCCCTGAACCCTCCTGGTCTGAAACCTCCAGTTAAGCCTTCTCCACTGCCTCCCCGCTTCCAGATCAACCGCCCCACCCAGCTCTCCAATTATCTAGACCCTCTTCCTCCTCCTTCTCTTCGTCCTCCTCCGCCTCCCTCTCTTTCTCCTTTGAATGCTCTGCTTTCTCCACCTCCTCAATATAAACAGCAGTTCCCACAGGCTGTTGGGAGTCCGGGCCCCCAGGTGAGAAATGGAATGGCACCTGTGACTGCAGTGAGGCCCCCTTTGTCATCCCATGATGCAGTGAGCCAACTAAAGTGGCATTGTGAGCTGTATGGAATTGGTGTGCCGCTGTATGACGTGCGCTACCACCACACAGGCCCTGATGGCTTCCTCCACTTCAACTACAGGTAAGGGTGGAAAATATCAAAATAGCTATAACATGGCAGCACTTAAAGATGGGTTAATACAATGCATTTATGGTCTGTTTTAGCTTGTAGATTTACAACACTGTAAATGTGCTATGGAATAAAATGCACAAATTTCCTATTACAGTGGGTCCATGGAGGCTGTTTTTGGCTAGTTTTACGGCAACTCGGCAGCTCACAGAAGCCACTTGGTAACTTGGCTTAGTACTGTATCAGAAGCAAGTCAACCAGCATAGGTTATGTTTTTGTCTGGATATCCCAATTTTTCATACACCTTGTTAATCAAAGACCAGCCTAACCCTTTGAACCCTAGGCTGTTTTGGTGTGTTTTTTTTCTTCGTTTTTTTCAGTTCCTCTTTCAGGTCTTATAACACAGTAATTATATCAGACAGCCACATGCCCTGATCTCTTTTACTCCAGAAGCCATACGACTGCTCAAAAATATAATCATTTAAAATGTAAAAGGAAGCAGAATTGTTATATTTTCCTGGAATTGATCATGATTTGGTCAAATTTTTTGAATGTATAGACTTTAAATATATTCACACCTAAGATATATATATTCAAAAATGGTTAGACTAGAGTGTATGAGTTGAAAGCATAAGAATATTGATGATAGTTCATTACATGGCTTATTACTACAAAATACATGTAGAGCATCAATTGATAATCACACCTCTAGGATACATGTAGATACTAAAAACCTGACACTCAGAGCAGCCTATGCCTTTCAGTATTTTAATCAGGACACACAAAGAAAACTATATACACAAATGGAAACTTTTTAGTCTAAATAAATAAAAATGTTTAGTGCAAAATAACTGCTTAGTAAAAATGTGCAAGTAAAATAAAAACTATATAAAGTAGTGCGCACAGCATACCTAGCTTTAGTTTGAGTAAAGCAGGTAGTTTCACACTTTTTCTGTGGACACTTTTGAGTCATTTACTGATATTATTTGGTTTGAAACATCATATATCTTTGAAGCACTAAAGGTAAATAATATTGGTTGGGGAAGGAGATCTCACTGTTTTTCTCAATGGATCACTATTTTTAGAAAGAGTAAGTTCTGCCCTTTCTAACCATATATAGATTATGTTAATGTGTGAAGGGATTCCTGAGTAATTAAGCTAAAAAGACAAGTTGAGATTTTGGACGAAAAATCCATCCGTAGGGTTCTAACCCTGCGTTCACACTGGAAAGCGACAGGCGACCATTCATTTCCTATGGCAGGGCGCGATTTGTCGCCGCGACACGCGAGAGGCGACATAGCGACAAGCGGAGATGAATTTTTCTCAACTTTATGCAAATGAATTATGACGCGGTGAAGCGACATTCTAACCCGATTGGCTCCTAGCTTTTCTTTGGACCGATCACAAACAAGGTGGTCCGACGTCCTCAAGCTCCTGCTCTCTGAATTTCTAGTTTCTTTCCCGGTTCATTCTGTTGAACGGGGTGGACCCGCATTAATCTACGGGAACGGCTGCGTTTCCAGCGCAGTTAAATCACAGAAACGCCCAAGAGTCCAGCAAGTTTGGGAGTTATAGCTGGAGAATAAAGTGGCCAAGTGATTCCTTTTTTGTGCCTTTTTTTCTTGTCGGAGGCTGGATCATGATAAACGCGGGCGTTGAGCTTGACACGCCCACAAGCGACAAACGCTGGGCGACACAAGCGACTCGTCGCGTTCCAGTGTGAACGCAGGGTAAGGATTAACCGTCTAAAATTAGCTGCTGGTCTCAAGTTTGATTTTTCCATCAGGGTATAATTTGTTTAGCAGTGCTTTTGCTATTTAACATTGTTATTTTATAAGGATACAAAATATGAGGTTTGTAAACTTGTAAACTGATCTCAATTCTAACAGTAAAATCTAAACTCGATGCCCCTCTGTACCTCACAGGGTCATTATCCCCCAGCTGCCCATCCCGCTGTGTGGGTCTGTTCAGGTTCTGCCCGGCCCCAGCATCTCCAGCATGGAGGAAGAGGTCCAGCGGGCCACTGCTGAGCAGGTCATCAAAACCATGTGTCAGCAGTCCTAAAGGTCGCGGCCCGCGTTTAATGCATTACCAGTTTTGTGTTCAGTATTAATCTCAGAAAGCATGTAGTGTTTGAATCAGAGATGGCTGAGATGGTTCAGTTCTTACTCAATTACCTGATGTTTTGTTTTATCTTTTGATATGATGTTTTATAATGTTTTAATTAGAAAAAATATTATTTGTGTGTTGTATCTTCGTTTGTACTGTTTGCACTTTTTTTCATATCAGCATGAGACCTGATTTTCTTTGTGTTTTTGTTTGCATGTTTGATTTCACACTTTTGAATTGACTGGTTTGGTTGTGGTTTGTTTTGTGTCGTGTTTAAAAAAAAAAAGAGTATTTTTGGATTTTTTTTTTGTGCTTTATTTTGTCAGTATTTACACTAATATAAAAAAGGTTCATGACTGGGTTCCAGATATTGTTTTTTTTTTTTATTGATGGGTCAGTTTGACAACTTGCAGCCCTTTTAGGCTTCATGTCATGGTCGTCAAACCTCACTCCTGTGGGGTACCACAGTGCACCGAGTGCATTTCGTAATTATTTTCTAATTATTAATTATTCTCATCCTCAGACACTCCAACCATATGTAAATGAAGTGTCAATCTGTTGTGCTGTGAACTGGTTGCAGATATCAAGATTGTCAGTTGAATTCTGATTGGTACTATAGGTATACAGTTTTTAGTTATAGTGGAAAAACTAAGTGAAGAGTTTTAACATTAATATTGCATTAAATGCTCAGAAATTAGTTATTTATTTTACATTAACCCACTAATTACACTGTAATTGTACTATAAGCACACAATTACCTAAAGCAGCCATAAACTGCTTATGAAGATTTAAGTCTTTAAGGGAAGCTCATCACTTGGCCGAAAAAAAAACAAAAACAAAATGAACCAGAATCAGAGAAAACAGAAACTTTAGGTTTGTCCAAATTCAGTCCAGATTAAAAAAAATTGTCTAGTAAAATTGTTTACAGCACCTTTTAAATGTAAAGGTTTACTTCCAAAATGTACAATAGCTAAAGACCAAAGGCTTCTTCACATCTGATATTAACTGCACTCTTGGTGATCCAATCACAAATCCATCTTCTGTAAATGCTTGTGATCAGGTTTCTACCATTGTTTCTGCTGTAAGAGGGAGAGGGGCTTTTTTAGCTTAAGTGGAAAAACTAAGATAAATTCTAGTTAGGAATAGAGAGAAATGTCCTACGCTGTACACTATGAGGAAAATGTAGCCTTTTGGGAGGAAATATTAGGGTAAAATATGACTAAAGTGTAGGCTTTAGGGAGTTTTATAATTAATATTCAGATAACTGCTCATCTGTTATATCTGTTATTTTATTTTAACCTTCTAATTACACAGTAATTGTACTATTAACTTGCCTAAAGTAGCCATAAACTGATTAAGAATAATAAACTTAATTAATAAAAAACTTAATTAATAAATAAACTTAATTAATAAAATTAAAAATAAATAAACCTGTAATAAAAAAAGTCATGTAAAATTGTATACAACACCTTTGATGGCAAGGTTGACTTGAACACTGCATGAAAAAACCCGTGAATGTCTTCCAGCTTCACTAATTCCCAATAGATAATGGCAGTTTCTGGTCTCTGAAATTCATGCAGGTGTATTTCACTGACTGTTGCAACATCCAAAGACCAAGGGCCTGATTCACACCCGATATTAAATGTATCCTTGGTGATCCAATCACAAATGCATCTTCTGTAAACTAGTGATCAGGTCTCTACCATTGTTTCTGCTTGAGGAGAAGGGGCCGGTTTTTAATTTTAGTGAAAACTAAGCTAGATTTTAGTTATGAATAAAGAGAAATGTCCTACACTGTACACAATGAGGAAAATGTAGCCTTTTGGGAGGAGGATTAGGGTAATAATAATGTGATCATGTGGGAATGTAAATATTGTTTGAATGAGTTGTAAATGAGGTCAAATTGGGTTTTTCCTTTCTGTTGGTCTAAAACAAAGCTGAGGCTGCAGTGGGTAACGGATTCCCACACTAGGACAGAAATTGGTTGTGTAAATTTATGGGAAAGGTTTTTCTCTGCACTTTGAGAATTGTTACTGATCATATGCACCACTTCCTGACTCAAAAATTGAGGATACTTCACTGCATGTGTTACTAAAGAGGATAAAATACTTTTAAATAAGCAAACATCAGCAATTATGGATTTATTGGAATCAGTTTAACAGAATGTAACATCTTGTAATGGCTACTAAAGTACGATGAGACATCAAGTCACAACGTAAAAGATAGTAACCTTCCCAGTCACTGCATCTGAATTTAATAGCCCACAATTAGTGAGAGGCAGAACTGCAGATAGGCATTATGAAAGTACTCCTGAAAAATCTCCATCTATTCATACTTTCAATTCAGCCAAACCAGTTGATGGAGATATTGTTGGTTGGAATTACTGGTCGAAATTCTAGTTTCTCCAATTCTTTTCCTTCTGAAATAGACACTGCAGGTTGTGCAATCTCTAAATCATCTCCACAGACTTGCAGTATATCCAGACCCATATTGTGACCCAGACCCATAAGTCAACTTCAAAGAGAAATAAAGATACCAGAGTCTGAAGGGACAGCACGTTTATTTGATGTGTTTAATTTAAGTTTATTTTGGTACACGCAGGTAACAGAATGGAACGAAGGCTAGGTTATACCATGTCTGGCTCTTGTAAGCAATGAGAAAGTCTGAAAATGTTGAATTCGGAGAAGTTACTGAAGAATAGACAGATCTAAGACTCTGATGTCCTTTTCTTGATCTCTTCAACCAGCTCTGCCCTCGACACATCCACCTGTGAACACATACACACACACGCACACAGTTCCTCAGAATGGGTTTAAACACTGCGTATGAGTGACTGGTCAACACAGCTACTGTAATTCAGAACCACAGAACTACCGCACAAACATCCAGCTGTGGGGAAATTATTGGTGTAATTCTGGGAAGGTTCCAGTAATCACATATACGTACTTCAGCACTTACTTTCCATGAATGGTATATTTACAGTGCATACACTATATATTCTTAAGCCCTATCTGGATGGGACTAGTTTCACAGGGGGTCTGGGGGTAATTTTCTCTTTTATCGAGGGTCCTCTGTGATTTTATTCCCGTCCGGAACGACCACGTGCGTGTTTTTCTCAGACGTCCTCTGAGAAAATTACAGGCTGAATTACCTAAATTGTTTTGCTCCGTGGTCCTCCGGTAATTTTAGTTCCATCCAGAAGCAAGTCTCAAAAAGTTTCTTCACCTCGCGTTTAATAACATAGCTATTTGTCCACCGTCACGCACCGTAATAACACTATGGGCATGTCATGTGACCAAGAACCCCACAAAACTCACTGGTCCTCCTGTTTTTTTCAATTGCAGTCCGGATGAAAGAGTTTTATCTCTGAGTAGAAGTGTGATACATTTTTCACAGACGTCCCGTCTGGTAAATTCATGTGACTAGAATCTGGATTATATTCTGATTAAGGGTGTTAATCACAGGGTATCTCAAGATACAATTTTACCACTATGTTGTTCATGATGACAATGATTTTGTAATACTGTGGTACTGCGATTCTCAATATTTTGCAAGACAATTTTCTACGATACTTCACGGCATCTGTGTTACCGAAGAGGATTAAATACTCCTAAATAAGCAAATACCAGCAATTATGGATTTATTGGAGTCAGTTTCACAGAATTTAACAACTAATATTTTAAATGCAGGATAAATGCTATTCATTTGATTAGATTTGAACCACATGCATTTCTAGTTGGTAGCCAAATGATTCAATTTATTAATACAGCAATTGATACTGTACTAGGAGGAGTTTTGGAGAGATGGGCGTATTTAAATATACAGGGTTCAAACACTTTTTAACCAATAAATTTCCATGATTTTTTTCATGCCTTCATGGCAATGACCATGAGACTTTTAAAACTCCAGTGCAGACATGGCCAATAAAACTAAAACTATAATCAAAATTGATTATAGTAGGCATTAAATTAATCTGACACACAATCCTATCCGATCCTGAGAGCGCCATTGCTTATGGCTAAATTACTGAATAAACTCTGAACTGATGTATGTATTAACTCAAAATACAAGATTTTCTCCATCGATAAACAGAAACACAAAGATCTCCATGACTTTTCGGAAACTTTCTGGGTATTTTTATTTTCCCAAAACGTATGCAGGCCTGGAAACTGCTATTTTCAAATTTAGCTTTTTAAATGCTATTGCAAATTTTCGAGGTTTATAATGTGGTTCAAATGCATCTCAGATTACCACCTGAATTTTTAAACGCATCATGAATTTTATGTGGTTAGGTCTTATCCAGATTAACAAGAATTCTGATACTCAAGATGAATTGTGAGACCAGGCGTAAATAGGGTCTTGGTAAAAGCTGAGAAAAGCAGCAACTTCTGTGGTCAAAATGATCTGAAATGAAATATTTTTAACTGGACCAACATGAAAAGTTGCGGAATATTTCTCCCCACAATAACAAGAATAAAATGTTATATTTATAGATAAATTTCTTTTTTATTTATAAATAATAGAAAAGTATTCTGTTTGGACCAGACCAGCAGATTATATGTATGGGTGACCCTGCTCATACCTCATCTCGGGTGGCCACATTGCGCAGTTTGACGACTCCATCTTTGAGCTCCTGCTCCCCCAAAATTGCCACCAGAGGGATACCCGTCTCCTCACAGTGCTGCAGCTGAGTCAGCAGCTTTGGGTTCTTCTTATACAACACTTCAGCCTGTAACCAGGGAAGAGGACACAGTCAGAAACATGGTCAGAGCGATGGAAATGCAGTGCTTCTTATCTTAAAAATTATACAGTGTTTTAAATCAAGAATGGTCAAATAAGTTGTTTTTGAACGTTCAGACCTTAATTCCTGCGTTCCAAAGCTCAGCGGTTAGTTTGAGTCTTTCTTCCAGAAGGTTCTTCTGTGCTGAGGCTACCAGGACCTGTGTTTCTGTGGTGCGCACTTTCTCTGCAGACAGCTACAAAGAGACAGACCATAATACTCAATGTTACAAACCAACACCACACACAAACCCCTCTGCAACTGAACTGTTTAAACTGCAAGACAGCGAGTCTCACCTCAGCCTTCTGCTCCATGATGGAGAAGATTCTCTCGATGCCGATGCTGACCCCCACACAGGGCACTTTCCTGCCCTTAGGGTCAAACATGCCCACTAAACCATCATAACGGCCTCCGCCGGCCACACTGCCCACGCTGACCCCCGCCTCGTCTCCGGACACTGCCCCGTTCTGCTCTGCGGGAGCTGGGGTCGGAGGCTGAAGCGTCTGGCACAGCACGGCCTCGTAGATCACACCAGTGTAGTAATCTAACCCACGCGCCAGACTCAGGTCAAACACCACCTGTTATATAAAAAAGAGAGAGAGAGAATGACACATTAAATATTAAAAGTCAACAGTTACTTTCAGGGCTGCAACTAACTGTAATTATACCACAGTTAGTTCTGACCCTGCAATGTAATTGGCTGAGAGGCGTACTATGAGTGCCGTTATCAGCCAGTAACGTACTGTAAACAAAGCTCTCCATGTATTACTCTGCCACATACAGGTAACCTAGCAACCATGCAGCGCTTACAAGCCAAACAGCGCAGCTACAAACAGAGCAGCAATGGAACTATTTTAACTCGCATAGTGTTTAGAACCAAACAGTTCGTATTTTCTTGTCCTCTTTAACTCAAAATCTTTCAATAAACAGCGATAATGGAACTGTGGTATAATCACAATAATACACTCGAGGTTCATGCTATAACGTGTAATATTGGCACTTGTTTTTATTATTAGTATATTAATTAAGCATTAATACACAAAAGTGAGTGCTATAACGTGTAATATTGGCACTGTGGCAATATTAGGCGTTTAAAGCACGAACCTCGAGTGTATTATTGCTGAATTAACTGTTTAATATAATAATTATAACAATAACAACTAACTAGCCTTACTTATTTTATTTTTATCATATTATGTATTTTTTTATTATATCAGTAGTAATATATTTAAAAGGGCTATAGTTACTCTATTACTCTATATTGCAAGGAGCAGCAGCAGAAGCTCCACAAGTTCTGTTTTTATGTTTCTCCAGGCAGGATGGAGCGTTTGACTCCACAGAGCTGAGGTACCATTACCCCAGTGTGTTAGCTTGTTATGCTAACTGGGTAGTGTTAGCAAGCGAGCTCTGCAAGTGTGCTTTATCAGCGCTCTATAGCGCCTCTAGTGGTTTGGCAGTATGTGGAAAATGCATACTGGTTCTAATTCATCTTCAGCACTAGTTGGGTTACTTTTAACATTCTTCTTTTTATTGTTAGTGGAAATGCAGCGAACGGTTAAAAATTAGGTTGTGAACCAGAATGGTGCTGGTTCCACAATGTAGCAGAGTTGTGGTTCTTTAACCTAAATGCTTCTAATGTTTCTATTTTTTTATAAAACTACTTACATCTAATGTGATTGTGCCTTCCTGTTACAGTAATACACTGGAGTTCAGTCAGCTCTTTAGAATTAAACATAACCAAACCGAACTAAAAAACTATAAAGTGCAGGTGAAATGGCATGAAAATGCCAAAAAGTTTTTTTCCTCTGTGCAACGAAACAATAAATGGCAGTAAGCCCCTATACTCACTTTAATGCACTGCAATCTGTCAGACTGTAAAGCAAGGGCCAAAGAAACTGATAATGAAAAGCTGTTATATTATTAAATGCTTTATATATTGAAATATAACTGGTAAATGCAGTTTTATTAAACAGGGAGACAAAATGAAAGTTCATATTCAGTTCACACCTACTGTACACACAGAAGTACAAAAACAATTCACTCAGACAAAACTGGGCCAACACTCATTATCCTTCTGCTTCACCACTCATTATTTCACTGCCCTTAACCATTCTGAGAAACAAGACCATTCTGAAGAGCTGGGTCAGCCAAAAAATGCCATGTACTGTTTCCCCCTTTACCCTAAGTACAGTGGATCAGCCTCAGCTTGCTGCTTGTTGTCTGAAGTTTGGGTCTTTTACTTGCTGCAAGGCTAATGTAGCTAACGAGTAATGAAACTATATCCCAACCAATTAGGCTAAACCTCTGCATGTGTCTCACAAACTTTATCCCAAGCTCAACAACTTTATTAGATTTCTGTAGGTGTATTCCAAACACTGTATGATATATTGCTGTTTATGAAATGATCATAGTACAGGTGCATCTTAAAAAATAGAACATCATTAAATTGTTACTTTATTTCAGTGATTTAGTTCAAAATGTAAAACTCATATATTATATAAATGTATTACACACAGAGTGATCTATTTTAAGTGTTTATTTATTTTATTGTTGATGATTATATTACAATGAAAACCCAAAAATCAGTGTCTCAGAAAATTTGAATATTTAATAAGACCAATTGGTACTTTTGGCTGTGTGGGCAGTGTGCCAAATCCTGCTGGAAAATGAAATCCACATCTCCATAAAAGTTGTCAGCAGAAGGAAGCACAAAGTGCCAAATCATCACTGATCATCAGTAAGTTTTGCATTTAATTTGTAAATCAAGGGAGCAGAGTCTGGAGGAAGAATGGAGAGACACACAGTCCAAGCTGCTTGAGGTCTAGTGTGAAGTTTTATGGAGATGTGGATTTCATTTTCCAGCAGGATTTGGCACACTGCCCACACTGCCAAAAGTACCAATTTGTCTTAAATAGTATTTTTATATTCTGAGACACTGATTTTTTTGGGTTGTCATTGTCCTTAAGCCATAATCATAAACAATAAATGAAATAAACACTTAGAATAGATCACTCTGTGTGTAATACATTTATATGAGTTTCTCATTTTGAACGGAATTACTGAAATAAAGAAACTTTTGAATGATACTCATTTTTTGAGATGCACTAGTATATCATAGTTTGAGTCATTGTTTAGTTGGAGACCCTCTTTAATAAATGCATTCACTCATTGCTGGCACAGCTGTGCAAATGCACACAAACGCAGCTTGTCAAGTCCCTGTAGAGAAGTGTTTCCAATAGAATACGACTCAGATAAACATAAAACTATTGGCATGATGCCTAAAACCAGGAATATAAAAAATGGATTATGTGACTATGATCTCACAGCTTACCTTGTCTGTGACCTGGAAGAGCTGCAGGTAGCTAAAGAGCTGCTTCATGTCCGTGAGTCCGGCGCACGCCTGCTTGCTCTGGGAAAGCTTGGGGTCCTGGAGCAGCCTCTCCGCCAGGTCCATCCCACCTGCAGCACACAGGGGACAGAGATTAATAAGCACATTTATTTATTTACACCCAAAGCAGAGACTACAGATCTGAATGCTGGACAAACAGCACCAACCAGCAAGTCCTACACAACCCACTGCTCACTGTATCTGCAGATGCAACAAAGCCTTGATGTAGTTGTGGATGACCAGGTGTCATTCTTGCTACTAGCAACCACTTAGCAACATAACAGCAACCACCTAGCAGCACTATATACGCTTCTGTATTTGGTATTATTTAAGCTTGAGGAATCTATGGACTCCAATCTATTCAAAATTGTAAATGAACATACCTTTGGTTAAAATCTGCTAAATCAAATGATTTAAATGTAAATGCACATGGACATGCAAATCAGCATCCAGGTATGCATTGATTAGTACTGTTCTGCATAAAAATAAAAAAAAATCAATATCTGTGACAGTATCTGTGATATTGATGGTTTCTAATCAAAAGATGAGAGAACATCTGCTTAATGTCTCACACAGAGAGAAAGAGAGAGAGAGAAAGAGAGGGATACAGAGAGAGAGAGAGAGAGAGAGAGAGGGATACAGAGAGAGAGAGAGAGAGAGCGAGAGGGATACAGAGAGAGAGAGATAGAGATACAGAGAGATACAGAGAGAGAGAAACAGAGATACATATACAGAGAGAGAGAGAGAGAGAGAGAGATACAGAGATACAGATACAGAGAGAGAGAGAGATACAGATACAGAGAGAGAGAGAGAGAGATACAGAGATACAGATACAGAGAGAGAGAGAGAGAGATACAGATACAGAGAGAGAGAGAGAGAGATACAGAGATACAGATACAGAGAGAGAGAGAGAGAGAGAGAGAGAAAGAGAGGGATACAGAGAGAGAGAGAGAAAGAGAGAGAGAGAGAGAGAGAGAGAGGGATACAGAGAGAGAGAGAGAGAGAGCGAGAGGGATACAGAGAGAGAGAGATAGAGATACAGAGAGATACAGAGAGAGAGAAACAGAGATACATATACAGAGAGAGAGAGAGAGAGAGATACAGAGATACAGATACAGAGAGAGAGAGAGAGATACAGATACAGAGAGAGAGAGAGAGAGATACAGAGATACAGATACAGAGAGAGAGAGAGAGATACAGATACAGAGAGAGAGAGAGATACAGAGATACAGATACAGAGAGAGAGAGAGAGAGAGAGAAAGAGAGGGATACAGAGAGAGAGAGAGAGAGAGAGAGAGGGATACAGAGAGAGAGAGAGAGAGAGAGAGAGAGAGCGAGAGGGATACAGAGAGAGAGAGATAGAGATACAGAGAGATACAGAGAGAGAGAAACAGAGATACATATACAGAGAGAGAGAGAGAGAGATACAGAGATACAGATACAGAGAGAGAGAGATACAGATACAGAGAGAGAGAGAGAGAGATACAGAGATACAGATAGAGAGAGAGAGAGAGAGAGAGAGATACAGATACAGAGAGAGAGAGATACAGAGATACAGATACAGAGAGAGAGAGAGAGAGAGAGATACAGATACAGAGAGAGAGAGAGAGAGAGATACAGAGATACAGATACAGAGAGAGAGAGAGAGATACAGAGATACAGATACAGAGAGAGAGAGAGAGATACAGAGATACAGATACAGAGAGAGAGAGAGAGAGAGAGAGAGAGAGCACTGAAAGCAATGGAGCAAAAGAACACATTATGTAGAGTAAGAGAAACCTGCAGAAACACTCAGAGTGACCAAATTAAGGACCTAAAACACCTCTCTCTCTCTCTCTCTTTCTCCTGCCTGCATTTCTATAAGCCGGAGAGAGGCGCAGATGTAAAGCTGCTTTAGGCTAGGTGAAGACTGCAGGATTTGTTTAGAAATGTAAACAAGCTAATCCCAGAATGAGCTCTTGGCCGTCTCACAGCACAAGACTGCAGCTAACTGCTGGTACTGCTGCTCCTAAAAATGAAACAAGGCTCAACACACTCAACCGCAGACAATTCTGCCCTTTTCCACTC
Source organism: Astyanax mexicanus (assembly GCF_023375975.1). Classification (NCBI taxonomy): domain Eukaryota; kingdom Metazoa; phylum Chordata; class Actinopteri; order Characiformes; family Acestrorhamphidae; genus Astyanax; species Astyanax mexicanus. Next base: position 70,931,157 of record NC_064409.1, on the reverse strand, counting down.
ATTTAAAAAAAATCAAAGTGTCACCTCAAATCCTAATCCAGTTTACACCTGGGTGTTAAACGCAATCTGAGCATCAGGATTAAGACTCCGTGAAACCTTACAGTATATTATTAAAGTGAGGCTCTAAGTGGTCAAGCGGACTAAGGCGCTGCCACTATGACCAGGAGATCAACGGTTCGAATCCTGTTCATGTAGCTTGCCATCAGCTGCCGGAGCCTTGAGAGAGCACAATTGGCCTTGCTCGCTGGGTGGGTAGATGGCACTCTTTCTCCCCACATCACTCCAAAGGGTGATGTTGATCAGCACAAGGCGTCAGTGAGCTGATGTATCAGAACCGAGTCGCTGCGCTTTCCTCCAAGCGCACTGTGATGCTGCATCAGCAGCAGTTCAAATATAGGCGGTGGCTGACTTCACATCACTATCAGAGGAGGCATGTGCTAGTCTTCACCCTCCTGGTGTTGAGGCATCACTAGTTAAAGGAGGAGTCCTAATGAGTGGAGTGAGTAACCGGCCATGTAAATTGGGAGAAAATGGGAGAACAATTAGAAATAAAATTATATATAAAAAGTATATAATAAAGTATCCATATTTATTTGTAACACAAATAAAAGTAAGACACATAAAAGAGATGGTATTATTAAATTGCAAATGCTTAACTGTGTACTTAAGTAAGTATTATACTGACTCGGTCATGCTGGGTCCTTTAATTATGATGTTTCTGCGACACAGTTTGCACAAGACTGTACTCTGTTGAGTGTCATCTCTTTGGTAACCAAACCATTTTTTTCATCCATCCATCAATCACTCCATCCATCACTCAGGAGGTCTGAGACACTTTTCAAACACACAACATTGTTAGCACATCTGTCTCTCTAAAACCCTCCAACTACAACTCAAGCTCCTCCTCAACAACCCAATATACCAGCATAATCAAAACCGCTCCCACTCCAACCAAAAACCCTCCAACTACAACCCAAGCTCCTCCTCAACAACCCAATATTTCAGAATAACCAAAACCCCTCCACAGACAATTCAAACTCATTATACAACCATACCCCTCCTAGGACACCTCAAACCCCTTCCAGTGCAACCAAACCATATAGTTAAACACATAATTAAAGAGCAACAAACTAATTTGCATATTCCTTCAACACAAAAAAGTAAAAAGAAAACAGTGATTAAAAGAGGGATAAGATAAAATCAAGTATAAAGGAATTGTTTTAAAAAAACACTAAATTAAGGAGATTATTTGCTACTTTGCTGCAGAGTGTGTCCCCACATCTGAGCATTAAACAGTTTTACTTCTAAAAAGTAAAAAGTGTGAGGATACCAGCAAATTACACTGATTTGATTTTTTTTTTTTTATAAATCATACTACAGCCTTTACTAAGCGTAGAAGAGTAATATTTCACCCTTATCATAGGAAAGGCAAATCTAGGCTAAAATAATAAATTTAATTTAATCAAATATGATAAACCTCTTCATGCAGGAACTACTTGTATCTCTCTAGGACACAAACATTTTAAATCTGTACTTCATAGTGGGGAAAAAACAAATCTCCTTCAACTGCAATATGCAAATAAGCCCTTTTCTGAGCCTCTGAGGAACAATTTTCACCCTGATCTTAAAAGATGTTTTTGGGAGAGCCAATGGAAGCTAAAATCAGACAGAAAATCTGCAGCACGTACAGAGACTCAGAAGTGGGCCACGGACTGGGAGCCCAAAGCACAGAGCAGATGTGCAGACTGAGCGCAGAAGATCGCTGCAGGCACAGATCACTTCAACTTGTGAAGATCAGTAAACAAAACCTTCAAAGGAACTCAGTCAGTCGTTTCAGCTGAAGATGGCATGATCCAGCTTTTTCTTCTCAGACTCTGAGAACGATACTGAAGCCTGAGGTATCAACCAATACCAAGCAGATGTATATATGTATTTTTTTTAAGCTGTTCACAAAAGCTTCACAACCTGAAGTGTATTTAGCTACTTTATGCTACACTTATTGCAGACACAGGTGTACTAATGCGCACACACACAGCGTTCACCAAGTCCCTGTAGAGATGTACTGCCAATAGTATAAGATACATTAATATGAACGTTGGCACTGGGGATGCACTAATTAGTCGTCATATTCGTCAATGTGTTAGTAATTTCTAGGGGTGTCACGATTCTCTAAATCCTCGATTCGATTTTATTTCCGATTTTAGGGTCACGATTCGATTCGATTCTCGATTTTCTTTTTTCCTTTTTTACAGCAGAGAGGCCTATGGCAGTTTTAGATTAGTCTATGGTCAGTCATTGGTTTGATTCATCCAATTTACAATATCTTATTTCAAAAGGTGGGCTTGATATAAGTGATGCAAAGGGATACAAGTGATCTGTAATACACCACAGTAGGAACTAATGATCAAATTTAAATAATTTTATTAAGATATATGTGTAATGCCCTCTAGTGCCTTTTTTTGGTAGCAGCAGTGTGCACTATTAAAACAGCAATGTGCAACATAACAAAATAAATAATAAAAAAAATACAGGAACAGTCATGTACAAAATAATAGAACAATTAGAGCCTTATCAAACTGAACTCTGTCCTACTATAACAGTTAAACATGAAAACTAAGACTTTAAGACTTTTTCGGTCAAGTTTAACTTTATCTGAGAGAAAGATGCTCCTTAAGGTACCAAAACTATTAACATATTTGAGGCTAGACAAAACGACTGTTATTTTTATATTTTTTAAGTTTTTCTTTAAGAAGATGAGAATGTCCACATTCTCTGGAGAAAGGGCTGCTCTTTGAGCAGCGGTGTCGGCCACAGTGTGCTGCGCCATTTGCGTAGCGTGCGCGCTTGCTTGCGTATCTTAGAGAGAGGGATCATCGATCCTCTTTTTGACTTCGAGGTTTCGAGGATTTCGATCGATTTCGATTAAATATTGAAATTGTGACACCCCTAGTAATTTCAGAGTTGAGTAATCATTAATTTGCAACCGCAAGGCACTATACAATATACACTACAACACTATACACTATACTTAGTTGGCCAATAAGGTTTCAGTGTGGGTGGGACTTGCAGCGCGAGAGAGAGCAGTACAGTGTCCATTAAACACAAACAAACACATTTAACTCCACAATACAGTACTCTACAGTCTGTCTTTACTAGCTCTGTTCGCAGCACAGTTTAAACACTGACTTCTACATTACCTGTGGAGAGTTAAATTTCTCCAGAGAGCTGCTGAGGTGATTTTAAAACAGGCTTCACTACTTCATTAAGATTACTAACATTAGTTAAACTGTAGCTGGCTAAAAGTGTTGGAGGTACTGTACTCTGTCGAATCCTTTAAAATTAAGTTATATGTTACGGTAACTTAATTGTGATTGGATGAGAATAATAAACATATACCATTCTGACACCTGATTGGTTTATACTGTAATCCAACACACCTGCACAAGTCACGCCCCCCAACACTCCAGCAAGAACATAGCAGACGTATGTAGCCTAGTATAAAGATGATCCGTGCAGCGACTTAAGAGAACTCTAATATATTTGCATTGTACTAAATACATTGATTTTCAATGGGCATATAGCAGCTGAACCAGGCAGCCATGTGCATCTCAGATTTATTAATATTAACATTTTAATAAAACATTATAATCATTATGGCATTTAGAAAAATGTGTTTTGGGGAGGGGCCTTTGTCCTAATGGCATTTTTTTTACACCTTAAATTACTTTTTACTTTTATACTTTAAGTAGTTTCGAATCCAGTTCTTTTACACTTCTACTTAGAGTATAAAGTTTGAGTACTCCAAATTCTACAGAAGTTTTTTAAACACTAGTATCTATATACCTTTGATTACATCTGAGAAACAGAGCAAAATCCTGAAATTAGTAGAGCTGAGTATTGGCAAGAACTTTGTTTTTGAATATCATAATTAGCTGAAGTGTTCATAATCAGTGCATCAAGTGTGTAAGAATGGTAGCCTCTGCCCTGTTTAGACATATAAACAGCCTGAAAATGGGCTAATCAGACAGGTAAGGGATTTGATTTGAACCTGTAGTTGTAAACCTCTGTGTTAGAGAGGGGAAACACTAAAATAAAGTGCTGTGTGGCTCTCCAGGACACACACACACAAACACACACACTTTAGATGAGTGATCTAAGGAGAAGAAGAGTAAACACTGAGGGTCTGGAGGAGGGGTTTTGGACATGGACGATGTGATCTGAGGAAATCCCATCAATCCTTAAAAGCTCAGAGGAGGAAGAGGAGTAGTGTAGGAGGAGCTTAAAGGGTTAGAGAAGGACAGACACATAGAGAAAGAGTGAGAAAGAAAGAGTGAGAAATAAGGGAGGGAGAGAGAGAGAAAGAGTGAGAGAGAGAGCAGACTCACCCTGCATGCTGACGTACTCTCCAATCTGATCCGCCGCTTCCTCAGACAGGCCTTTCTCCTTCACCATCTCATTCTTCACTTCCTCCCACGGCATCTACTCAAACACAGACACACACACACACACACACACACACACAAACACACACACACTGTTAAATACTTGTAAATAATCTCACAAATTATGTTTTTGGCTGAAATTGTGTTTTCATGCTTCAGTCCTGAAGAGCCAAAACACTGCAGAGTTTCTCCTCTACACACTTGACTCTGTTAATTAGCATGCTCTTCATTAACTGACACTTATAATCAGGAAAACACCCAGCTGTGCAGAGCTGAACCCCTGCAGGACGGGATCTAATCTAAAACAGCTCAGACGCTCTTTAGAATAAATATTACAGGGCCAGAATTATTCTATCTGGACTGAAAGGAAGACTATAGTAGCTAAAGGACAATATATGTGCATAGCCAAGTATCCTACACTGTAAACTGATGTGCTGTAGCCTCTCCAGACATGTAACTTTGCCTTGAAACAATGCAGGAATTATCTGCCTTTGCATATTTGCCATAGCAAGGTACCCTATTGTTTGCACTATAAGGCACATTTAAAATCTTTTAGTTTTCCCAAAAATCGTCAGTGCGTCTTATAATCCGGTGCTACTTATGAAAAAATTCTATCAGTCAGGTTGTAAGGAGCAGTAAAGCCACTCCGCTAAAGTACAGCAATATACAGGAGTTTCAGTTTAGTTCTCCAGCACCAGGGGTTGAAGTAGCATTAGCATTAACCGCTAAACGCTATTTCACCATTCAGGTAAGTATGATTCGCCTGTAGCCTGCTGCTAACCCCAGCTAGCACTGCTGGAACAGCATTATCATTACCCGCCAACCATGCTAAGCGCTAGCCCTTTCGCTATTCAGAGGTGAGTATATTGGACAGTAGTCTGCTTGTTTCCTGTGTTAAAATAAGCTACGTGGGACGACCTGCCAGCTAATATCACCCTGGCTTACCGGTAAACTCAGGGTTCCTCAGTGTAGCTCTGTCAGGCGGCATTAGCGGCTAACCGCTAATTCTAATACGCCAGCCTTAGTGCTGGAGAAATTTGGGAATCTAAGCTTACTGTACACAAACTGAAGCACTTTACTCACCCAAATAGACAGTTATAATGAGAGAAATCTGTGTAGATTTTTTATTACAGTTTCGTTTACTTAGCTTAATATTTCCTAACTTAGTTAGCTACCCCCATAAACTGTGTATAGCTGGACAGAGCATCGTCTCCCAAAAAATAAAGCCACCACAGGTCGGGCGCCCCCTGCTGTTCGGTTTCAGAAAGCTGCGTAACCCCACCCATCCCCATAGGTTTCAATGGCAAAACAGACAACTTTCAATCACGTTTTTTTCAATATACTGTAATTCTACCTCCATTTTTTAAATGCAACAGCTAGTGTAACCTCTGCTTATATTGTCAAATTTTTTATATTCCCACAGAATTCGTTTTTAAAAACGTTATTGAGCTCTATTCAAAAAAGGTGTGGTTATTGTAAAAGGGCTGGTTATGGGTGGGACCAATAACAGACTGCCAGCTCCGATCTGTGGAGGCAGCCCTCAGGGGCGGGGTTAATTAAGTAAGTAGGCTGTCTTTCCACAGTCTTTCTCCCTCCTCTGGTCTCTACTGCACAGACTCGGGTTTCAGGATCGCCAACATGGCGGAAGATTTTGGTTTCATTTTCACTGAACGAATGGGAACAGAGACACGGCGTCCATCTTTTTATACAGTCTCTGGCTACCCCTAATCACCACCTAGTGAAGAGACCTGCTGAAGTAGAAGTTCCTTATAGTGTCTCTTAAAATGCGCCTTATAGTCCAGTGCACCTTATGTATAAAAATAGACCAGAAAATAGAAGTTTATTGATAGTGCGCCTTAAAATCTGGGATGCCTTATAGTGCAAAAAATACAGTAAATGCAGAGCAATGCAGACACACCAATGCACAAGTATAAATGGTCACAATGGTGAAATACAACAGTGTAGGCCAAAATACTTGACATGGTTAATGTGGTATAATAACTCTTTAAATACGGTGAAAATGATCAATATTCACACAACAGAAACCTTATTTCCAAACTGAGACATAAAACAATTAAGTTTCATGATCAGAAAACCAATTAAATATGCATGTGACATTTTGTTTTAAAAAAGCTCATTTAGAATCACATTGATCCTCAGTTTTGCCTGGTTTAGTTGAATAATAAAAGCCACACCGCCGCAGAGAGGTTGAGCCTGAACTTCACTTTGCATTCTGCTCTCTCACCTTGTCCAATTTGTCCACAGTTGAACAGATGGTGCGGAACTTGTCATCTGGAACTCCACACACTGCAAACATCCCATCCAGGATACGTCTGTCATTCACCTGTCATTCACACAAGATGAATATCAAAAATGAAGTGTGTGTTATTTTAGTTACGTTTCTCCAGAGAGAAACTACAAAGGCTAATTTTAATGACCAAACAAGACAAATGAAAAAACTATGTAAATTAGATTTTCCTTCAAATTATCACCAAGTTGCTACAGTCAGCTGACCTTAATGTGGAAGTCTCCCAGGTCCAGTTCACTGAGGATCTCGTAAACGATTTTCAAACACTCTGCATCCGGGATCATCGGGTCGTACTGACCTGCAATGTCGAAATCCTAAAACAGGGTATAAACGAAATATAACTTAGGGCATGAATAGAGTCAAAAGCTCAAAACACACAGACTAATCTACCTAGGAGTAGTATAAATATATATATATATTTTGCGGTTTTCTTATTTCTTTAATTTTTCAATTCAGACAGCAATGAGCTTGAGCTACATGCCAAACGTTGTGCCAAAACTCATGGGCCACTAAAGCAGAGAGCACTGTTACACCCCTAAATATTATCCATTTATTGATTCTCCAGTGTTATAATATAATGTAACTAATACAATATATTTAGTATATTGCAAATTTCATTTTCTAACAATAGAGCACACTCTGTATCATGAAGAGGATACAGTTAAGTCATATCTTAAAGACAGCAGCTCTCCTCCCTGGTTCTTAAGGTCATAGATGAGTTTGGGGTCCTGGCCCCATATACCACCTCATGGAAGCAGTAATGCCAACACGGCAAAAGTCATGGGACAGAAAATAGTATAGTCTCCAATGTCTTTTGCCACATTCCATGTTTGGCACATCTAACCTGCATCCAGTTTTAGCTCGGTTATGCCAGTCACAATAACAAAATTCTCAGGACGATATATTGTCCCAGAAACTATTGCGATAAACGATAATATTGTCATTTTAAAGCACCACTATAGAAAATGTTTTTTTCCTGCTTCTGGGCTCCACAGAAGACAATGTGCCAAAGTAATAAAATAGTAGCATAATAATACTATTATAATATTACAACACTATTTTACACCATTTTAATTTTTATTATCAAGAATAGACATTGGGTTTCTAATATAAAAAAATATTTTAGTATCCTAAATAAATAAAACAAATAAAAAGTGCAACCACCCTGGGACTCTGAGTTCTGAGACAACTGCACTAAATATTAAACAGACCTTTATAACTAAAAGTAACAACAAAAGATTAAAGTAACGTTTACGTTAAGTCAATATAATAATATATTTAATATATTATTTCATTAATTCATATTTAGTTATGATCTATGCAGCTCTACTCTTAATACACAGGTATAAACAAACTGATTCTGATCTGTGTTGTGAGCTAGAGGCCTGGGTTTCCTCTCAGCTCACATGAAATGTCTGTAAATGAATGGTTGAGCGAGCACCGCAAGAAACACTCTCTCTTCCGTTCAATATGATCCTAATATAGTACAATGTTTCTGAGCAGCTGAGCTGGAGTCAGTCAGCTCCCCTGTATCTAACCACCATTACCACTACTGGAGTGTGTTTCACTGGTGTGGAACTGGGAAGTAGAACCGGTCCCTGCAGACAAAGTGAATTATTCCTGACACGGTTCTGCTCTGCTGGGAGCTCAGGCCAATCACAGACTGACACATACATGAACATGTGACAGAACTGAAATTAAAAACCTGCGATATAAACACGTCAGACAACGTGTGTTAGTGTATCTATAACGTCACGGTACTCACACACTGGTAAAACTCCCTGTAGCGGCCCCGAGTCATGGCAGGGTTGTCTCTGCGGTACACTTTAGCGATGTGGTAGCGCTTGATGTTTGTGATTTTGTTCATGGCCAGGTAACGGGCGAAGGGCACCTGAGCGGGGAGAAGATAAGGAAGCAGAACAGCAGCAGCATCGAGTAGAAACAAAATCATGATCAAATATAAAAAAAAGCTATAGTTACTAGAGGTGTAACAAAGCATCACAACATGTTGCATTGTGATGAAAAAAATGAGATACAATTTTATATTCTGTTTAACAGCAAAGATCATAACCATGCTAATGCAGTCCAAAGAACCAATGGGTGTAAGCAAAGGTAGAGGATGTGTCTGGCTTTGACTCTCATTGGCCAAGAGTCACGACAGATCCTCCACACAGCCCTCACAGGCCAAAAGGAACTGGAAAATTGGAAAAGATTTCCAATAATTTAGTGGACTGATAAATAAGATTTTGATTTTAAATGCAAATCAAAGTAAAATGGAATTTAAGTAGAGTAATGAATTATATTTCCTTTCTATCTGACTGCTTAGACAATGATAGTTTCACTCTAGATTGCCTAAATAAACAAGTGATTAATTTACACTTAGAACAGTACAAGGAGCATTTAAACAAGGTGCACTGTTTATACACTTAAGAAATATAATGTGAGAAAATCTGAAAAATTATGAATCCAGGATCGTGAATTGAATTGTGAGCAGAGAGCACTGCTATACCCATTTAATAGATTCTCCAGTGTTTAGTATGAAGTATAATGTAACTAATACATGATATTAAGTATATTGCATATATTTTTTTCCACCAATAGTACACTCTCTGTAACATATAGAGGATACAGTTAAGTCGTATCTTAAAGATAGCAGCTCTCCTCCCTGGTCCTTGAGATCATAGATGAGTTTGGAGTCCTCGCCATACTTCCCCGTCAGAGTTTCCTATGAATAGGGGAGAAAAGAATAGGTTAGGTTAGGTTAATTTTATTTTAACCTAACGTTATTTACAGCGCTTTACACCACTACTAAAAATATAGATACTCATACAAAAACAGACATTATCAGTGTTCCGTTTTTTTTTTTTATTATAAGGTGCACTATCAATGATTGGCTATTTTCTGGTCTATTTTCATATACAAGACGCACTGGATTATAAGCCGTATTGTGCAACACTAATAAGCAACAGATTTACACAGATTTCTCTCCTAAAAATTGTTTATTTGGATAAATAAAGCACTCCTGTTAATTTACAGTAAGCTTACATTTGCAGATTTCCACTAAGGCTAGCCACGGTTAGTGGCTAATGCCGCGCGACAGAGCTACACTGAGGAACCCTGAGTGCTCTGGTAAGCCCGGGTGATATTACCTAGTGGTTCGTCCCACGTAGCTTGTTTTAACACGGTAAACACGCAGACTACAGTCCGATATACTGACCTCTGAACAGCAAAAGAGCTAGCACTTAACGGCTAATACTGGAGGACTAAACTAAAAATGCTTTATAATGCAGCAGAGTGGCTTTACTGCTCCTGACTGGTAAAATTCATACATAGGGGGTAACAGATTATAATGCTCACCTGACTTTTTTGGGGAAAATTAAAGGATTTTAAGTGCACCTATCAATGCGAAAAATACAGTAATTAATCTACACCCTGTCCAGTAGGTGGCATATATAGAAGACATATTTGCATTTCACATATGCACACAAACTGGCGCAGAAGGCGTTCATGCACGATGTTGTCTGTGTCAGGCAAAGATGTGCACTACTATGATTTTACACGTTTGTTATGCTCACACCCGTAATCCTGACTATACCAGACTTTTGGTCTGCTGGGAGCACTTTAGTTAAAACTGCATAATAAAAATGTACTGTATTAATTATTTAACAATGAATTTCAGTGTAAATATATTATTAAAAATTAAAGTCCAAATGATGCATAATAACAGATTATATCAGAATTTTTACATAGCTGTGCATCAAAATAAAAGACAAAAGGAAACTCTTGATGAACTTGGTGCTCTGGTGTATAGATGAGGATACCTTGAGCTCAAAGACTGGGGTGTCGATGGTTTCAGCACCATGGCGTTTAAAGCAGCTGATGATGGTGTTGAAGACCTTCTCTCTGATGGCCATCTGTTTAGGGTTGTAGTCTCTGGTCCCCTGTACACGAGCACACAATCAGAAAGATCACACAAACATAAAGCATGTTAAAACAGGTGATAAACAAACACCTTGTATCACAGATGGTCCTACCTTGGCAGTTTTGAGAACAAATGTGTGTTTGCCATCGTCTCCTCCGAGCTGTGCCTTCAGCTGTAGCAGTTTGGCAACTTCCTCGTCAATCTGCAATATTAATATATACAGTAGACAATATAAGAACTGATTTGAAGTTAAGGACATAATCTATAAAACTCGTAACAGCTAAACAAGGGTGGTAATTAGGGGTGTGTTTTAAAAAAATCTATTTTGGGCGCCGAGTGGTCCAGCGGTCTAAAGCGCTGCCACTATGAGCAGGAGGTCGCAGGTTCGAACCCCCGCTCATGCAGCCTTGCCATCAAGCTGCCGGCGCTCAGAGGCTGGGTGGGTAGATGGTGCTCTCTCCCCACATCACTCCCATGGTGATGTCTGCAGCACAGGGCGTCTGTGAGCTGATGTACCGGAGCCGAGCCGCTGTGCTTTCCTCCAGCTCGAAAAGAAGCAGTGGCTGGCTTCACTTGTATCGGAGGAAGCATGTGTTAGTCTTCACCCTCCTGGTGTGTTGGGGCATCACTAGTGATAGGGGGAGTCCTAATGAGTGGGTTGGGTAATTGGCCGTGTAAATTGGTGAGAAAATGGGAAAATTTTGAAATAAAAAAAAAAAAATCTATTTTTCCTTTTAAATCAATGTTCATTTGAACCATCCAATATCAATTTATATAAACCCGAGATGGATTCTTAAAATTAGCCAATTTTCTGAGTATATACGTTATACGGTTTTAAGGTCTCACGTTTTATCTCGCGAGACCATCCTTTTTTCGAGCACCGCCCTCTGACTGGAGTGATCAGTTAAGCAGGGCTGAAGCACGAATGACGGCACCCAGGAGTCGTCACTGCGGGGGAGTTTCTGTACAAATGTAAGAACTTCTGTATTTCCACTTACTGCTGCATGTGTTTATGAAACTAGTACATTTTACACTGTTTTAAGTTGTTTTCCAGTGTTGTTTGCGCCTGTACAAAAGTAAGACCTGTAAAGAAAAGTAAAGTAAGACGTGACCGGCTGAAGCTACCGTTAGCCGGTTTAGCTGATTCACCGGTTCACCTAAATGCAGCTGGTGTGCTAAGCTAACCCCAAATAGCATGCTAAGCTAAACCCTGCTGGTGTGCAGCATTGTCAGGCAGTTGCTCAGTGCAAAAGGTTTAACAGATAGATGTAATAACTGTAGATTAACCTGTATCTGAGTTACTTAAAGTGTATTAGATTAACTGTTAGACGGAGTAAATGTAGATTAACCTGTAACTCAGAGACTGAATGTGTAAATAGTGGAATTATGATGGTGCTCTCCATTAATGCTGTTACTCTTCAGATTGTTTTGTCCACAGGGATGAACGCCATTACCAGGCCGAGGAAGAGAATCTTACAACAGGGAAGACAAACTCAGGTCAGATCGGCTGGAGGCAGCGCTAGCTTCTTTTATGAAGAGTATTTTCTTTGAATTTAATAAAGTTTTCTCTCTTTTTTTTGAAGCATGGTATGGTTTTGTTTTATGTAACTAAAATGTCAGTATATATGTTTATACAGTGTGGCTGAAAATGTATTTGATGGAGCACCTTTATTCCAGAGTCTGCTCCACTGCTCAATGCTTTGACCTTTATATCTATAGACAAGCTGTGTTTATGTGCATAACTATAACTACTATAACTTTAACTACTATGTGCATAACTACTCCAAATCTATATCCAGATCCATTTATCAGTACACAGTACAGGCTGTGTGAGTGTGCACAGTAAAAACAGCTCTTTCTTACCTGAGACACAGTCATTCCAGAGAGGTAGCGCAGAGAGCGGAGGCACGGTACAGCATGTCGTCCAGTCAGTCCAGCACAGAGACGCACACATGCCAGCCCCAGAGAAGCCATGTTTCAGTCCACAAACACACAGCACACAGTTCAGGAACACAGCAGCACAGTCCACATATCAGGAGGCCCCAAAAAGTCAGTGCACACAGCAGAGGCCCAATTCCAATCCCAGTCCAGGGGAATGAGCCGGCAGTCCAACAGCAAAATCACAGCAGCAGTTCCAACATCAATTCAGCGGAAGATGATGAAGACGATGAAGGTGATGAAGATGATGAGCCCAGGTATGGAGGCAGTATCCGCAGCAACAAGCAGGAAGAACAGGAGAAAAGTGGTGAGCAACCCTATCACTAGGGGGCCGCGGCCCACAAGCGAGGCATGAAGCAATGAAGGGAGCAAAACATGAGAGCATGGAGTCAAAATCAACTGGACACTAAAGCTTCTGCTCTGACATTATTATCAGAATAACCACACACTCACATACACACACACACACACACACACACACACACACCTCCTCTCAAATCACTTTAACTTAAAGAAAGACACTTTAAATGAAAATGGCCCAAATGTGAAGCAGAACAAGTGCAAAGACAAAGATAAAAACATGATCTATAAAAAAAATCTCCAAAACTGCAACTTTCCATAAGATAAAAAAAAAACTTCTTCGATGTCAATATATTTAATTCTAGGTAAAGCTGGACAATATATTGATATTTTATTGTATTGAACAGACAAAATGCATATTGATTATATCACTTGTACTTAAAGAACATTGATCCTGACACTGAGTGTGTAAATTCCCGTTAAATTAGATGATGTCCAGCAAAAATTAAATAAGAATCCAATGAACTGTGTACTACGAAAAGCATTTGAATAACAGAACATAAGTATCTGCCATGGCAGATGAAAATATGATTAATACGGTGTATAGTGAAAATGTCTTTAAATATTGTGATACAATTTTTTTTAACATATCATCCAGCTCTATCAGTTTGTGATTACTTACACAAAGGGCTGTGGCTTTCAAACTGTTCATATCGATATCAGAATTGTATCATGCCAAACAAAAATAAGAACTATATTTTAAGTGTTGAGTTTATTGCCATTGTAGGCAAAGAATGTTGCTGTGTATGTGTCAGTGTTTTAGTTGAAGGCTTTTTACTATGCCCCAATCACTGTTTGTTACAATGTCTTATTGTGTGTTTCTTTTTTTTCATGTTGGTACTCGTATGTGTTTTTGTAAGTGTATCACAACCTGTGCTTATGTATAATACATAATGTATTTGGGGTTTATTTGGAAAAATAAATAAAAATGTTTCTAAAACACTTTCTGTATAAAAAATAATTATGCATCTTGCTATTTAGCTTCAGTATAGTCTTCAATATTACATTTACAACATTAAGATAATAAACATAAAGAAAACAGAAACAGAGAAAATGTGTGTCCATTTTTTGACTGGTTGCTAGTAAATAAGTGTTTAAATAATACTTAACTCAAGACAATATGTGCTTTGTTTGTCTACTATGATTTGATGACAGTTCTGGCTCTGATATTGCGTCAGCTTGACCCAGTAAACCATCAATATTTTAACTGTACATAAATAAAGTCTTAAACTACATTACAATAACAAAACATGTGCTAGCTTTGCTTTTGTACACGTGTAGCAACGAAGCTTAACCTGATGCCTTATTGTTTTTACAATAGTTCCGTTCCACCTTAAAATTTACAGCGGTAACATGCGGCACCTGCGACACAATAAGAACGGAAACCTAGGCGGCAACTGTAGCATTTAAGGTGGAACGGACAATTCAAAAAGGCGATTCAAATCTGAAAAATTAACATTAGAAGGCTATTATAAACAGTAAAACAGCCTCTTTAAATGTGAAAACTGAGGCTGCACTGATGATATCTGCTGTCAGCTAAAGAACATGTACAAAAATGCTGATTAATGATACAGAAGGCCACAGAGACCGGCACCAGGTTAGCTTAGCATTAACTAGCACATGTAGAAACACAGGTAAACGAGGCCCGTATTCAGCTCTAATAACAGCAGTATTTAAGCAGCGGCGGCTCGCTCACACTGACCTGATCTTTACTCGCTTTATCGCTCTTCAGTTTCCTCACCACCTCCCCCTGAACTTTAATGGCTTCTTGAATCTGCGCTTTATCCGCCATGGTGCTGCTCTCTCAGCTCCCCGCAGGACCGGTCCCTCACAAAAAACGTCACACACGCACAAACCACGTGTACCCACTAACATAATACTCATGTATAATACTAGTGCATCTAAAAAAAAATAGAATATCATTGAAAAGTTCATTTACTTCAGTAATTCAGTTTAAAATGAGAAACCTATATTGTATATAGATGTCCTACACACAGAGTGATCTATTTAAAGACTTTATTTATTTTATTATTGACGATTATGGCTGACAGCCAATAAAAACACAAAAATCAGTGTCTCAGGAAATTAGAATATTATATAAGATCAATTGGTATTTCTGCAGTGTGGGCAGTGTGCCAAGTCCTGCTGGAAAATGAAATCCGCATCTCCATAAAAGTTGTCAGCAGAGGGAAGCATGAAGTGCAGGAAGATTTTGTGGGAAAACAAAACTGCACTGACTTTGGACTTGATAATAAAACACAGTGGATCAACACCAGCAGATGACATGTCTCTCCAAACCATCACTGATCATCAGTAAATTTTGCACTTCATTTGGAAATCAAGGGAGCAGAGTCTGGAGAAAGAGTGGAGAGACACACAGTTCAAACTGCTTGAGGTCTGGTGTGAAGTTTCCACCAATCAGTGATGGTTGGGAGAGACATGTCATCTGCTGGTGTTTTTTATGTTAAAAATACTATGTTAAAAAAAAAATATATATATTTCTCAATCAAAAAAGGTGGAAGCCTTGTGTGTTTTGTATTTTATTTTATTCTATTTTATGATGTTTTTTTCCATAAGTGATGATATATGTTCCACAGTCATGTAAGGTGTTTATAACGTTTTTTAAATATATAAAACATCAATTTTATAAAGTTGTATTCCTTTTACACAATAAGGGCAGAATTTGCCCTGTTTATCCATCAGAGGGCAGCAATTGCCCCCGTTTGTCCACAATAAGATAGTAATTGCCCTGTTTGCCCAGTAGAGTGCAGTAATTTGGTATTGGCTCTTTCTGCAGCACAAAGCCGCAGATGAAGCGGAGCCAGAGACTCTCTATAGAGAGTAGATTACCCGCTTAATAATGTCTGCTGAGTTTGTTTAAATGAATAAATGCAGTTTAATGCAATTTTTTTCAATTGAGCGAAATCAGAGTTTATTAATGTTTAAAAAATGTATAGTGAAAAATTTGAGTAATTTACAGAGCCCATAAGGTGACATCATGTAAAAAATATATATGATGTGTGGCCATGATTTATTAAAGTGCAGGAATGTGATCCTAACGCATGGAAATGAGATAAGTAAGGCGAGTAAATAAGATAATTAAGTTGTGACCACGACTTATTAAGGTGTGGGAATGAGATCTGAATGTGCGGCCATGACTTATTAGGGTGTGGGAATAAGATCCTAACATGTAGCTATGACTTATTCCCACACATTAATAGGGACGACTAATATAGGTATAACTAATTTCCATGCCTTAATAAGTCGTGGCCATACCTTAATTATCTCGTTGTCGCACCTCAGTTATCTCATTGTCACGCATTAATTATCTTGTTCCCAAGCCTTGATGGGTACGATTTAATTAACTCATTCCCACACCTTAATAAGTTGTTTCCACACATTAGGATCTCCTACACCTTAATTATCTCATTCCCATGCATTAGGATCTCGTTCCCATGCCTTAATTTTTTTGTACCCACACCTTAGGATCTCATTCCCACACCTTAATAAGTCGTGGCCATGCATTTTTTTAACATAATATCACCTTAGGGGCTCCATACTAATTTTCTTAAAACAGAACAATATTAGCTACATGTTTTATCACTGAGCTTTTAAACTCCAGCTATAAACCTTTTATCTCCAGCATCAGCTCACCAACCAGTCAATATACATACAGTAGCAGTAATGCTAGCACTTTTACTGCCTAAAACCCGTTTACTGAAGAAAACCTAAAATATATAAGCAGGATATCTTTGCTCTTTTAGTGAAATGCATCATTGTCATTTACATAATTAAAATAAAATTCTGGAGAAAAGGTTAGTAACTGTTTGAAATTAGAGTTTTAGCCGTTTAGCTTTATTCACCTCCATTCATTTTGGACTCTCTCGCGGGCTCCTCCTAGCGGTTGCAGTGTTTACTGCTATAACAGGGATATGGGGAAGTGGTAGTCTGTCTAGAAACGCCGGTGCTCTGTCATATTGTTCTACCCATCGATATGTGCTACTTACATGCACTGCGCATGCGCTGATACACATTTTCACAGGCTTTTTTTTTTTTACATATAATAATGATTTTCCTTTTTGTCTTTTTCCTTTTCTTTGCTACAATATAATTACAGTCTAAGCTCATAATGTTGTTTAGTTGCGTGATTAAAAATGGTTAATTTGAATTTTTAAATGAAAATACTTATTATTACTGTTATTTTTTTTAGCTATATTATCCACCTAATACAGTGATTTAGCAGGGCTTATATTTAGCTTAAAACGCTCTATTTACTGTTTTATTTCAGCAGCTTTAACTGGATCCACATTGTGGTAGCACGATTCGACGAGGTAGCACATCGCGACACAACACCGGTGGCTGTGGCGGAGGGTCATGGGGTGTGGGCCCGGCTGCTCTGGGAGATAAACACGGATATTAATCAGGGTTTAATGTAAATGAAGTGGATGTAGACGGATTTAACAGACTGCAGCAGTAAAAGGTAACCTGATTAATTATCTCGTCACTGCCTCTAGCTCAGGCTGGTGTGACTCTGCCTCTGTTAGCTACCTCTGTTGATTAGTCTGTGCTGACACTGCTCTAGTTTCTGCAGTTTAACAGGGTTTAAACCTCTCTGTAGTGTTTATCAGTCTTCAGCAGGCTCTGTTTAATAATTCTGCTAAGTTAAAAGCCATAGTGTTAATATTATTAGCTGTATATACGCTGTTTGTGTATCAGGGTGAGCTCAGCTGACAGGAGGCTGGTTAGCTTGCTAAGCTAGCTCGGTGCACTCAGGCTAGGGCCCTCTTACTGTTTACTGTAGCTAAACTCTCTGAAATTTGAGATAATAAAGAAGACCCTGCAGAAAATCACCTCTTATTGTCTCTTTGGCTGCTTAAAATCCACGCAAGTCATTTATTATTGTTTTGTTAGAGTTTTATTGTACATGTTGTGAGTTAGCTAGTTAGTTAGTTAGCTAGCTTAGCTACTGAGTGGCTAGCTAAGCTCTTTTAGCTCTTTCAATCAATTAATCAATCTATATTTTATTTTAAAAGTGCATTTTAGTGTAGCCGAGTATTTGTGAAAAACAGGGATTGACATGACAAAAAATAGTAACTACATCTAATCACTTATTAGTGGAGTTCTTAAAACTACCCAGCTGTTGAGTCCCAATCCCTTTAGTTCCTTTTGCAGTGAGTGTGGAAATGCTCTTACTTTCACTATTAAACATATCCTGAGTTCTAGTTTTATTTTTCTACAATTTGATTTCACCAAACATTTATTTTCATTCAGAACGTTTTTCCTACAGCATTTCT